>NW_016690218.1:3292603-3334918 GCF_001604755.1 Lepidothrix coronata
TAAACACCTCTGTGCTTAATTTGTGGTAATCACAAAGGTGTTTGCTAAGCTGGGGCTTAAAGAGCAGTGTTTATTATGGATATCACCTTTGCCTGCCTCACCTAAAAGTAAAAGCTGGCAAAGAGTCCCATTGAGAGTAGGCTGGATAAAGGTACTGTCTTGAGCATTTCACTAGCTTCAGCTTCTTCTGGCAGGCCTTTCACCTGCTCTTGATCCATTGAATGCTGAAAATTGTGGGAAAGCTGAAACGTGTGCTAGTGCCTTTGGGTTCAGCCACCAGTCCTTGCTGTGCTCTCAGCACACCCTGTGTGGAGGCAGAACCAGGGACTGCTGTGAGCAGGAGGCATGGAGGAATTCAGTGGGGCTGTTTCTGCAGCTGGGAAGTCCTGGGGTGCTCGTGATCTCTGCACAGGGTGGCTGATCAATGCTAAGCTTGTTTGGGTTTTTTTTTTTGGTTTTTTTTTTTGGTTTTTTTGTTATCGTTGTTTTGTTTCGTAGGATTTTTATTAAACCTTGTGACTTTTCAGTACAGGAAACTCTTTGCTTCAATTAATATCTGTGACGAAGGCAACCTCACATCCGGAAGTATCTCAGCATACTAAAGGTTGATTTTGGTGTGTCCTCTACTGCTCTGAAAGATGTTGATTCCTGAGGAGCCTGTGTCCTGCCAAAGGTGGTCTGACCTGGTTCTGCAACTGTATAGCAGCATTTTGGAGCTTGAAAGAAAGGGGAAGAGCTGGGAGAAGCAAGTCTGTCTCCCATATGGTGCAGAAAGGAGGTAATCTGACTAGAGGGATACTTGTGCCTATATAGCAGGGCGGTCTTGTGGCCAGGTGAGCTCTGGTCAAGGCTGAGTGATGGTTAGTCTCCTGCTCTGTGACTAAGCATGCACAACGGACTTGCTGTGAGGCCTTAGAGAACTCATTTTCATCTGACTGGGCTTTTTTTTCTGTCCTTTGCACTGTTTGTTACACTGAGCTCATTTCTCTTGTTGCCATCGGTGTTAAGTGTTAACCCAGGTTCATCCATAGTCACAATGGTGCCCTGGAACAACTCAGTTGCCTGTTGCAGAAAGTGGAAGACGGACTGAGGAGCATCCCCTTCCTCTCTTCCCTTGCTGGTGTGTTTTTGCTAAAGTGATAAACTGTAGGCTCTGATTTGCCTCTAGGTGGTTTTTGTTTTTTTAAAAATTCAAGGTTCATTTTCATGTGTTTCTCTGCTTGGGTGAGCAGGTTACCTCCTTTTTGAAGGAAAACTACTCACAATGAAGAAACTAAGATCCAGAATGGGGCACAAGCTTCTGATCTCCTGGCACTTGGTTTTAGTGAGCATTGTTCCAAGAGAGTGTATGCAGAGGAGACCCAAGTTGGCAAATCTGCAGGGAGCAACTGGGACCTGGTAGGTTTAGGTACCATCTAGTCCTTGGGGCAATGCTAACCTTGTCTATCTCGACTACACCCACAGCTCCCTGCAGTGGGAGCTCCCCTGTGGCCCTGCACTGGACTGTCATCACTGGGCTGTTGTCACTGGAGGGGTCTGGGGTTAGTGGGGTTGTGGGGAACTGTAAGTCTCTTATCATCTGCTGCTGGCAGGACACAAATGTGGACAGGGCGTGAGAAGGCTTGGGAGCCACTGCTCCTGGTAAGGTTAGTTGTTGCTTTGCATGTATGCAACACCCCATTTCCAAGATCCATGACTTTGAAGGAGGAAGCTGCAAAGACTAAATTAAGAGAATAATAATAGTGATGTGAACACATTGGTTCCAACTCTTTTACTATGCGCTAGCTTTAAAACATCTACAGCATGCCGGGATTAATTCCCACTTGATTCACTGCAACAGAGAAGAACTGCTTCTAATTAAAGGTAATAAAAAGAAGAACAAATGTTATTCCTTGTCCACACATGAATTATCATATATATTTTTTTTATAATGCCTTAAAGAAACTTGGAAAATAGAAGCTAACTTGCAAGCTTCTGTAATATCAGTCGAATTGGTTGTCTCCAGTTCATTATGCCAAAGTGTGATATTAAGGCTTATGTAAGCAGTTGAAAACTAATGTTTTAAAAGCAAAGCTGTTGTTGAAGCAGTTGATCTATACTGTGTTGGTGATGGGCTCTAATTCCTCTCGGTCTCTGTTAAGGTAGTGGGAGTCTCTCTGTCCAGCTGATGAAAGCTAAGAATAAGACTTTTGCTGCTGGTTAGAATTTGGCATATTTTAGGTACAAAACCACTATGATTGCTAAACGTGAGGTTAATTGTAAGTTCACAGGTGTTTGTGTTAGTCCTGCAAAGCAGAGTGATATCTCTGTTGGGGGATAACACAGTTCTTGTGCTTCCTGGGAAACGTTAATGTTAACTCACCTGTGGAGACCGAGGAGTTATTTTATTTGGAGACAACGGTTGATTTTGATCTGACTGAAGATATTCCTTGTTTTATTGCTATTTAGCTCTGGTTTCTGTAAATATGACTTTATCTTTTCTTCCCCCTCCTCCTTCTTCTCTCCCTTCTTCCCTTGACTCTGGAGTATATGGATGCAATCTGGGTCAACTTTCTCTTTCCCTATGGAGTTTTTAGGGGCCTTGGTTTTTAGACTTGGTTCCTTGACCATTATGATTGGGATTTAAGTGTCAGCAAGGCTGGCCCTGGATCTTGTGTCAGAGTGGAGGCTGGCATGCAGCATGCTAGTTCCAGTAGCTTGCTGCTTTTATTTTTGGCTATGTGGCACTGGGATATGTCAAGTCAGCACTCTTTATTTTCTGTTTTTTCTTCATGGGCTTTGAAATACCTTGCTGAAAGGTGTCAAATTGGAGCCAGGTAGTAGTATTATTTCTAGCCCAAAGGGTAGAAGCTCTTGAGCAGGAATGGATAGCACTCCCAAATGCTGGTGTGGTATATCAGCACCTTGTTTTCCTTTCATATTAATGTGAATGGTGCTGGTGTTTCTGAAGTGGAGGAGCAGTGGTTTGGATTGGAAAAGAGCCTGTGTTATCCTCAAGAGAAACAAAGCAGCCTGCTCTGTCATTAGAAAGAAGCTGTCCTGAAGAGGTTGCCCTTAAAAGGGTAAAGAGAATAAATGGATGGCTGAACCATGAAAATGTCAGCGTTCTCGAAAACATGCAAATTAAACAGAAAGGTCCACGCCTACAAATCCAGGATTACAGATGTCTGACACAGTGCTGGGACCGTTCTCCCTCTTCAGACATGCTGAGCCACAGAGAGCTGTGGCTGTCTGCATGCTGCTTGTGTGCTGTCGCACCGGCTGCTGGCTGTCTCCAGGCTAGTTGCTTGAGAGATGCACGTGGTGATGGGCAGGGAGAGAACTGGTAATAGATTAAAAACCAAAAAACCCTCGATGTTCTGGGCAAATGTGCTCAGCTCTACCCCTCTCTGTGAAAGCAGACCCATAGCTCTTTGCCAATATAAACCCATTTGTGGTATTTTATTGCATTAAAATAGTTTCTGTTCCCTCCCCCCTCACTTCCCCTTGCCTCCTTTGTACATAGCTTTAGCATTTCTCGATGACCTTTTTGTTAATATGATTTCCAGTGGGAGCATTTCACAGTAGAAGTATGTATTCCTTCAGGGTTTACACTGACATTTCCAGTGATTATTTAATTGGACTTCATGTTAGCCTACATCCCCACGGGAACGCATACTTTTGCTATGAGGAGTTGTAATGTGTCTAATTTTGAGTTTCTGCTATAAACGCTTGCCCTCCAGGGAGGGTAAGTCCTATCCTCCTCTGTGGCTGCAGAGTTGTCACCGTAGTATGTTTGGGATGTGGGGTTTCTTGTCTTGTTCCTATTTACATTCTTACATAGTTTAATCCTTGTACCAAAATTTGGAGCAGGCCTTCTCCTCTTTCACCTTCCTGACCACTCCCCAAGGATAACACAGTGCTTTGAAGGATGCTGGTTTATTTTCCCATGAATACTTTAGTTTTTTCTTTAAAAGGGGCAGACTCAGCACTCTCATAGCATAGGGCAGATTTCCAGTTACAAGCTGGAATGACTGTCTTGATTGCAGAGATGTGGTCCAGAAGTATTCAGGGCAACTTCTGGACAGGCTGGTGAGTAGTCCAGAAGTCAGTGGCATCTCTTGAAAAAGCTGACAAGTAAAGGTAAGGTAGGGAAGGGATGTGTGGGATTTTCCTGGGAGTCCAGGGTCTGAGGAAAAAACCTAAATTAAAGACAAAAAAAAAAGGCATAAAGAGAGAAAAAAACTATATTTAAGAAAAAAGAATCAAACTGAAATACCACAGAGCCAGGCATCTCTGGTTCAGCCTAGCAGGGGAAGGAGCTTTTGGTGACCTCTTTCCTTCCTCTCTGGGATGTGTCTCTAGGACAGCTGGCTGTGCTGTGCCTGGTGTCAAAATAAAAAATAAAAGTAGTTGGGACTAGGGACCTCAAAGACCAGCAGGAGAGGATGTGCTGTGGCAAGGGGTGTGAGCTGTAGTGAGATAAAATTAGAAATAACACACAACATGTGCGCGTGTCCCTTGATGCTGAGGGGAAACCTTTCCTCTTTATCTGGTGTCACACTCTTGACTTCTAAAGGAACCTCAAAGCCATTGTGTCAAGGATGTGCTTGTAAATTCTCTAGGTCAGAATTTGTGTACAAACTGACCTCTCAGGATAGTTCCCACACGGAAAAAAACCTGACCTTGCAAGTTCTTTGGAATGCAGAGTTTTGCCTTTTTTTGAAGTGCTGTTGGCAGCTCGATTAGAGGGAGAGACTAGATTAGATTGAGTGTATCGAGGTGGAAGCTGTTCTTTGTGAACTGTTTACTTTTACTTTTTTATGTTTGTTTAAAGCTTAATCTTTCGCGGCAAGGCTGATGCTGAATGCTGTGCGGGTGGCAGGGAGAGAAACCCTGCCATGGGTCTTTTGAATCTCCTGCAGACAGGTGAGAAGTAAACTCACAGGACCAGGAAGTCAGACCTATTGTACTTGCTATCAGCAACAGAAATAAAAAAAACTTTCAGTTATGCCTTTGATTTTTGGAAACAGGGGGGCAATGTGGGTTGTTGAGGTAAATGTGGATACTTATATTGTAAAAAGGATAGATTTTTTTGTTTGTTTGTTTGTTTGTTTTCTCCCCCTTTCTTTAACAGCAGGAATGGTAAGGTGTAAAGCAGTCCTGGTGTCACTGTGGCCTCCCTGTACTGTAGAGGGATGGGCTCCCCTCTTGTCAGCTTTATCTCGTGTAAAGCTCCCTCCAGTGTTTAAAAACAAACAAACCTCACCACAATATCCTTGAAATCAAAGGAGGAACAACTAATGTCGCCTGGTGACTGTGGTCCAATAAGTCCCCACCCTTTTGGACAGAGGGGAGTTGACTTTCCCACTCTGTGGGCCAAATACAATATTTTCAATCATGTCAAACTTTCATGTAGAGTGAGCTCTACAGCAGCAAGGGCAAGCTTTGAGCACTGCTCACCAGTAGTGTGGTGAGGAGAAGGACATCTGCATGGAGAGTAGACACTGACCTGCTTGGATTGGCCCTGCTGAACTGTCCTTCCCACACTTCTAGTGCTTCATGACAGCAAGGAGAGCCCTGGTTGGATAAGGAAAGTCTGTCTTGTGTTATTCACAAAATCCGAGCATCTCTTCTTTAAGTACCTCAGGATGAACAGAGCATAATCCTCAGTATGCACCATGAACCATCTTTGCTCTGGCTAAAATCATGACAGCAAGAGCTGTGAGCAAGTGTCATGGCTGGATCTTCTACTGCAAGGTGGTAGTAGCTCCCATGCCCTATGGGTGCAACCCCAGTGCCTCTGTGCCCTCTCTACTAGTGCCTTTGCTAGTCAGTAGACCAACACCTGCATGCATAACTGTGTAGGTGGGGTGGTATGAAGAGTTGGTCTAGGTGGTTGTCCATATCCTGGGAGTGGATTTGGCCTATAATGGCAGAATTCTGCTTTAACCTGTACAGCAGCATTTTTCCTTGGTGGAAGGCCCATGGTACAGGAGCAAATTCTGGCATTATCGTGGTGGTGGCTCAGCACCAGTGTGTCACCCTGCAGCAGGACCTCCAGATACTGGTGGCAGCTTGGCAGGGGGTGGCTGAGGGACCTGGACCCTCCTGGCAGGCTGAGGAAGGGGGAGAGTGCCGGGTGGGTGAAGCATCTGGACAATACCTAACCTCTATTTTTACATGCTGGAGTCGCTTAACCTTGAGGCATCCTGTGCTTTGAATCAACTTGACACAAAGTCATCTGTTCATTAATAACACAGGAGCAGTTTAATTGTTGTCTTAGTGGAAAAATACATGAGACTGTCATCAGCTGTTGCTTCTGGCAGTGCTTTTCTGCAGTAATGTAAATAAATGAGGTCACAGGTTTAAAGGAACAGGCTGTACTTGCACAAATTGAAAGCGTCGTCTTAAACAGATATGCACCAATTGTGTGAGTGTCTCTGTCCTGCTCCCCAAATGCTCACTGTAACACTTCAACCTCAAACACACTCAATTGCAGCCGCAGGGGCCTGGTATGCTATGGTGGTACTGACAGGGCACATGCTGAGTGGATGTTTTAAAACTTGGCTTCATTCCTGAGCGAGTAATGCCTGGGGTGGCCAGAACTGTGGTATTGCCGAATTCTCTGCTGTGCACCCTGCAAGAGCCCAGCAACACAAGAGGAGGGGAAGTTACAGATCGAACATCTTTTCTGCTGACACTTCCCAGTGTCCTGGGATTTCTGCTCTTGTTGCCTCTGTGTGTATTGCTTTTATTATTTTTTTTTTTTTTTTGAGATGGCTTTGTGGTATTGTAATCGAGGATGAGCGGATCCAGAAATCCGCCTGGACAGCTTTGAAAGCTGTATAAAAGGTCTGGTTGTCTCTCGAGACCACGTGTTCTGTCTAAATGTGGCTCCCACATCTGCAGTCTGTCATGTATAAAAGTATGTTCCTGTTTGCAGTTGTAGCAGGAACACCCAGTACCTGCCACGCTCAGAACAAAGTATGTCCACAGCGATGAGGTAATGCAAAGGTGTTGCTTTATTGTGAGGGCATTTCACTGTAGCTGCCTCCCTGTAAGCTCTGTCACTGCAGAGGGAACAAGGTCGTTTACTCCCTTGACTGTGGGGTAAGAGCCCATTTCCAGATAGGAAACATATTGCAGATCTCCCAAAGCATATTGTAAGCCCACATCCTAGTTTGCATATAGTCACACAGCTATAGAGCAGCAGTGGTGGTTGAAGGAGGTGCCAAAGGAGAGACAGAGGAGGAGGGCAGGTGTTACTGTACTCCTTGTACTTAATTCTCAACCTTCTCAAAAAGCAAACAACAAAACCCCAAACTAAAAACCTACAACAAAACAACTACAACAAAAAAAACCTCCAAATAAACAAACTGCCAACCAACCAATCCTTTTTATAAATGTGTACAGGTAAGGTTTGTTTTTCTTGCTTTCTTTGAAGATGGTTCTATTTCAGGGTTACAGTCCCTCACAAAAGCTGATTGCCTAGTTCCTGATCTACCTTTTGTGCCTCCTCTGCATTGTATTTGCCCTCTTCTGATGGCAAATGACAGACACTGTGTTTAGCATGATTTTTGTGCAAGCACCATGCTGCTTGTCTTTTTTCATTTGTTCAGAGCTGCTTTGGCTCCTGTCCCGCTTCTCACCTGGTCTCATAGTGCTGGTGCAAGCCTTGGGCTTCTGGATGGCTTTGGGGCTAGGAAATCTGTGTGCAGCTGCTGCCTGGGTGCTGCTCAGCGGGGGAGTTTGAGGAGCATTAAGCAAGATGTTTATGGGCCGATGGCTGCGAAGAACTCGAACAAGCAAGTGTGAGTAGCTGGAGCACGTCCGGTGCTGACTTGGAACTTCCTAAAAGTTTTGAAGTCTCAGACAATCAGAAGTCTGTTGTCACTCACCAACTGTTCTGGCAGGGTAGGATGCTTGAAGATGACATGCAGTTATAACTGCAAAAATACCTGGTTTTTGTGTCAGTGGCGAGCAAGAGCTCTCAGTCCTATGTTGTGTCCTGCTAGATACCAGGCAAGGCCATCTGCCAAGAAGGGTCCTGCTTCATTGATTCATTTCCTTATGCAAGAAATACCTTGGGTTCCCCAGAGTGCCGAGCATCCTTGTATGTCCATCTTTGTTTGGATATTGGTAGGTTCAGCCCCTCTAAACGCCTGCCCAGCTGCCATTTTGGTGCAGAGAGTACACAAAAACACTTGGGATGTTCTCTGCACCCGCATGTGGGCTGCATCAGACTGACTGAGCAGTTTAGGCTTTTTGCTGTGCTTTGGTTATTACAGCTGTGTGGCATGTTTAAAGGCAGAAGAGACAGGCTATGAGCGTGACATTGTGTTGAAATGAACATTGGTGGCTTATCTGGCTGCTGGCATTTTGGTTTGTCACTGAAGGTGGCTGCACATCTGAGTCTAGGCTCTGTGGCTGTGGTTCAAACAGCACTGCTTTGCATCCTGATGGGCTTTCATGGTGGATATATATTATATTGCTTCTTTACTTAGGCTTCCCCTATATGATGAAGGCTTTTTGCACCATCTGAAAAGCTGCTTTTAAAATATAGCTTATCTCTGTGCTAGAGAGAAGCTTCTGCTAGGCTGTGCCTCTTGGCCATAGTCACTGTTACTGCTCTGTATAATGCTTCCTTCATGCCCCAGGGTAGGGAAGGCTTGGGCAGTGTCAGCCACAAAACAGCTTTTGTTACAAGCACGAGTGGAGTCTCTGCATCCATGCCTTGAGCTTCCTTGTTATCTGGAGTTGTGGTCAGCAGCAGTGATACGTCTTAGACTTTACTGAGTTGAATTAATCAACTCTTAGACCAGGCTTGCAGGAACTATGTGTTGGCCTCCTCTCCCACCTCCTCTACCCCTTCTACATGAAGACTTTAAGTGCTGAAATAGCAGCTTCTTGACAAAGGAATACAGATGCATTTGAATAGCCTGTACATTGTATTTACCTTCATGTGTAAAGTCTATCCCTCTTTTACTCTTTCTGACTGGTCATAATTAACTTTACTTGGACCTGCTTCAGGAAGTAATCTTGTAAACTTTAGAAAAACTAAGTATTATGGCAGTGCAGATCCAAGCTCAGCTCCTCCTGAACTGAGGGTTCAGTTTCTCTTTGTAACTGCATCTTGCTGCCTTCTTTCTGAAACCACTGTTCTTGTGCAGTCTTCACTTGTTCACATGTCTGAGCCAGTTCAGGTTAGTAATCCTCTCCACAGTAATGTGTTCTTTCAGGGACATTTGCTCTGAGAGTTGCTTGGGTATGATTCTTTAAATATTCCTTGAACTAACTTTTTAACTCCCCACCCACATGAGGAGGTGAACAAGGAGAATGGGGGATGTGGCATGACTTTAGGAATAGTGACCACTGGCAAATGTACTGGAAAGAAATTGTGGGTGAAGCTATTATATATTTAGCTACTCCACTTGTTTGTGCATCTTCCACATGCTGTATTTGGGGTCTCCTTCCCATCCTTTGTCCTGATGCTGTTGCTAGAGTGGTGGGGATTGCCCTACACCTCTTGATTTCTTCTAAGTGCAGTGATAACAGAGGAGCCCTGCCCAATGTAATGGTCTCTTAATCTCTCCTCCATGTCATTTGCTGGACCAAAGCTCACAGTGAGGAAGAGTTGGTAGCAGCAGTAATAGTGTCTTCTGGCCAGTGGGGCAGGCAGAGGACCTGAGAGTAGGACATGGGTGGTGAGGAAAGAACTTGCTCTAGACTCTCCAGCTGTGCTGTATCTTACAAGGCAGCTGGTGAAACAGGATGGTGTCTGCCACACCATCAGTGTGTCTCCACCTTAGTGATGAAACAATAGGATCCTACCTCCAGCTGCCTATTCCCTAAAGCCTGCAGGAGAGGTGGAAAATGAGCATTAGCTCTGGGCCTCTAAAGCAACTTTTTCAGGGGTTTTCCTGAGAATCCCAGCATGCTCCGGTTATTGTTCAAACGGCAGTATTGAAGCTGAATGGACTGGTTGCCTACGTAGAAGGATGGGAATGTGGGTTAGGGCTTAGCCTTTAGCCCAGACTCTAGGCTGGGGCTGTTGGTTTGGATGAGACTTCAGACATCTTCAGCTTGGAGACCATTGTCTTGTTTGTTTTCTTGAGTGGATTGAGAAGACTTTTCAGATCCCGTTGAGGCCATGTGGTGCAGTTGGCAGTTGAGCTCAGATTTTTGTCCTTGCTTCTTCTTTCTCCCCTGATCCCTTGTTGTAACAATTTTCAGAGTACAGATCCTTAAGGCAAAACTGTTTCCTCTGTGTCCTGTAAACAGCAGAAACAGCTGAAGACAAGCACACTTTCAAGGGAAGAGGAAATACTCTACATTTTGTAGACATTTCAAAGATTTCTGGGAAAATGAGTTACTAGCGGAGTGTGAAGGATAGGAGTCTGGATGTATTAGAGGGGCTCAGACGGTTGTAGCGTAGTCTGGGTGCCTTGTGCCCATGGAGTACAGTATAGGGTGCTGAAATGGCCCTGGCTGGGTACTACCCTATGGGCAGGTATGTCACAGACATTAGAATTCCAGCACTCAAAGTGTAGGCATTGGAGCCCTTTGCTGTGTCTGATCCAGAGCCTGAGTGACAGCATGTTTTTCTTTGTTTTAAACCTTCACTAGATCACTGTGAAAGAGCATGGAAAAGACAAATAGCCTGTCTTTTATTTTTTTTAATTTTATTTTATTTTTCTGTTTAAATAACATTATTGGGATGGTGACATTCAGCATTTATTTTGGCTAGTGTAGCTCTTTCTAGTAACTTCAGGGTAACTCTCCCCCCTCCTGGGTTTTTTTTGGCTTGCAGTTAACAAAGTGCAATTGAGTCTGAACACTTGGCTCCTCTCAGTGCGGAGCATGACTTCAAGTGTCCTGGTACAACAGCAACGTGCGCTTTTGCGGGCGAGGTGGGGGGGGGATGTATCACTGCATTCCTCCTCTTTCCGCCTTTTTCTTTCGGAGGAGCCACCTGTTAGCATTACATCAGCGGCTCCCAGGAACGCCACTGCCTCCTACCAAAGGCCTCGCACAAAGTAGTAGTTCTTGTATTGTTTGCACTCAAAGAGCTGATGTCATGCCAGCTGATGTCATTGTGTGCTTTGTGTAATCGCTATGGAAACCAGGCAGGTGGGGAGCCTGGGGCTGATGTCATTCCCGAATGAGGTGTAGAAAGAAGGTTCCCTTTGCTTGCTCCAGCTCTGCAAAGCTACCCTCCTCAAAAAAAAAAAAAAAAATGGAGGGGGAGGGAGATGGTGCTTGAAAAAGCCAGCAAGGCACGCAATAGAGTCAGGGGAGGCATGAGTTTAAGAAGTGACTTCTCCCTCCCTGCTCAGATTCATTTTCCAATCCATATTAATGTCCTAAAAATAGCTCTTGCTAGATATTTTCATGCAGCCGGGGCAGCAAAAGGAGAGCTGTTTGCCACATGTTAAGCAAGCACCTCAGTCTCTGTTAGGTTACAACGAGTGGTTTTCTTTTGTTCGGGTGCACAAATGTGTACGTACTGTTCCCTGGAGCGATGCCGGGGTGAGCTGCACCCATCCTCAGAGGTGTTGGATGGGGGGATGCCCTGCAGGGCTTGCTCCCACAGGCAAATCTGCTGTGGACGGGTAAAGCGAAGACTGTCCCAGCTGGCTTGCTGCTCGCTTTAGTGTGCTAATAGGCCATTTGCCCCTAGTTTTGATGATGTTCTCCTTCTTGAAAAAATACCTTCCTTCTCTCACAGGCTGGTAGGTGAGGCAGCCCCAGCACACTGATGTTGCACAGAGGCGTGTTTGTCTGTGAGCCTGTCCCTTGGCACTGTGTGCCTCGCAGAGGGGAGGACAATGCCTGCTGCTGATTTGTGCTACCCTTGCTGCTGATGGCACAGCATTGGTCACTGTGACAGTGGTAGTGGGGACAGTAGAGCCAGCTCCAGTCCTGGTGGTCCCAGCATGTGCTCTGAAAAAAGGTGGATCCAAAGTGTTGCCACCTTGGGGTATCTAACCAAAATATCTGCTTGGTCTCTCTTCCCAGGAGGACTCAGCGGTTTCAAGCAGAACCACGAAAACCTCTGCGATAACTCCCTCCAGCTGCAAGAGTGCCCGGAGGGGGGAGGAGGGGGCGGTGCCTCCGCTGTGCCCCCCATGCTACCTCAGTCCATCCCCACCACGCCAGACATCGAGAACGCTGAGCTCACCCCCATCCTGCCCTTCCTCTTCCTCGGAAATGAGCATGATGCTCAGGACTTGGAGAAAATGCAGAGGATGAACATAGGCTACGTAATTAATGTGACCACCCACCTGCCCCTGTACCATTACGAGAAAGGCATGTTCAACTACAAGCGGCTCCCGGCCACTGACAGCAACAAGCAGAATCTCAGGCAGTATTTTGAAGAGGCTTTTGAGTTCATTGGTAATTACCCTTGACTGCAAATACTCCTGTTTGTTTTGGGTTTTTTTTATTATTTTTACCTGTTGTAAGAATTTAGAGTGAATTTTGTGCTTCTCCAACTACTCTGAAGGCTGAATAAGGCCATATTTACTTTTGTTTAGGTTGTCAGAAATGCTGAGCAACTCATATGTCTTTTCTTTCTCATCTCTGATGTATCCAGTTAAGTAGCCTGGGGTTACGATTTTTATCCATTGATACTGACTCCTACCTCCAGGCTTTAAATTCAGGAAACCTGAGAAAATTGAGACTTTTGTCATCCCCTCTTCTTGATTCCTTTGCATTCCCAGTTTCCACAGTGGCTTACAGCCAATTTTTCATAGTAACTATTCTCAATGATGGCTCAGTCTTTCCTAACTTAATGAGAAAACTGACAAACTTTCACACTTTGCTTGTTCCACAATTAGATTTATAGCTTCCAAGTTTGTGTGTGGTTGAGTGGATAGTGAATGAAACTTGCATTAATAAGCTTCTAAATCCTGTAGGCTGTGTGAGAGAGTTCACCAGAGACATGCAGCTTGTTGCAGAGGTTGCTGAGGAAATGACCCAGCAACGTTGCCCATGTTGTTCTGAACCTTGCTAGATCAACCCAGGACAGCCCTCAGCCAAGTTTAGGGCCACACTCAGCTCTGGTTGGTCAGCTAGGCTAAAGACGGATGGCCACTTTAAGCGAGGGCTTCAGTATGTCATATAAAAGCTTTTGAGGACCACATCTTGCCCCTCTTTGTGGACACCGCTTTTGTGGCATAATGAATGTGTGTTGCTCCAGCAGAATTATGTGCCCTGAGAGGTTTTCTGAATTATGCTGGGGGGGACCACTGATATATAATTTTACTTTCTTGTGCTGAGGCTGGGCTAATCTCTTTGTCAGTACTTCAGGCTTGATAGTGGAGGACTAGACAAGGGAAGTGTGTTTCTGTGCTGCATCACAGCTTAAATCCCTGACTGACCCCATACAGAAGTGGATGCAGAGCCATGTTCCTCCCTGCCCTCAGACCATCAGTGTTTATGGCCTTTGAGCCAGGGGATGGGTTCATGGCTCCTGAAACTCAAGCCTGTTTGTGCTGGCTCCATGGAGGTGCTCCCAGGCTCATCAAGGATTGGGGCCAGGTTGTGGGACTGGGTCCCAGGACTGGAGGTCCAAACTCAGCATGTTTTCCTGAGCCCTTCTGCCCCTGCTGTGTGCCTGGGCAGGGTGGATGGCCTGCCATTCTGAAGCAGATGGCTTGTGAGCCTTCCTGGCCGTGTTTGGGTTGGCAGGGGACCGTGGTGTGCTGACGTGTATGGCCTGTAGTTGTGCTACTTTAGTGAAGGTGAACAGAGAAATCACTGATTGTGCTGCAGTTCAGATGGAGAGCAGCATTAAAGCCTGAGTCTTACCATTGGGAGCTTCTACTGGGAACCCTTATCGTCTACAATGTGAAGGACCAAAGAATCTCTCTTTAAAACCAAATTTTCCCCAGTGTTCCTAACCCAACCCCAGCTCTATCAGTAGTGCTGTCAGCTCCCCAAGCTGCTGATTACGATGTGCATGGGAAAGTGAACACCTTGTTTTGGGTGAGGGGTAGGGGAGAGGGAACCTAGCTTTGATCCTCTGTGAAAAAAAGCTGTGCCAAGAAATCCCATAAAACCTTAAATTTTGAGTTCAACAAGATGGGGAGATGCAGTAGGCTAAGCTTACGTAAAGAGACTGCAAAGCTCTACTGAGGTCCTTTGGGAGTATGATGGAGATTTCTGCACCCAGCATTCCTATGAGCTGAAGGATTAGAGCTCTCAAAGCCACTGAAAGATAGTGTTTGGCTTGTGACCTTACCAAGGGCAGAGAAAGCAGCTTTGCTCTGAAAAGGTTTAGAAAGTGTTTCAAAATCCATTTTACTTTCCTTTTTAATAATTACAGCTTGGGGGTCTGTCTTTGTTTTTAATAAACAAATATTTCTCCACTGAGAGTTTTTCTCCATAGCAAATTTAGCCAGCTGGGGAAATAACTAGTCAAAGCTTTCCCTTCCTCTGGGTAAACTTTAAATTGCATTTGAGAAGATTTGGAAATGTTTAAACAGCAGATTGTTGGCCTATGTTTCTTTAAATATGTCTTGAAAAAACCACAACCGACCCCAGGTTTAGCTAAGACTAAAGCCATAGGAAGTGAAATCATCAGAAACTCTCTGTGAAAGTGTGTCAAAATACATTAGAGAGTTTCAGCTTTCTGAAATACTAACTGCCAAAAATGTCTAGAGGGAAGTTGGCTTCATTTATGCTTTCACAGTACAGGTTGAACATGTGGGGTGGGATGAACTGTACTTTTGGTGGGGTTGGATTGATGCCAAAACTTGCAAACCAAATTCACGTTTGTCCTGTGGATTAAAACAAAAGAAGTAGATTGAAGGGTCACATCTTGAAAGTTTTATCTCCTGTTTCAAAAGCAAGCTGTGGGAGATGAGGGTGGTATGGTATTGACTCTCCTCTTTCTCATGTCATGTTAAGAGGTGGTTACAAGGACTTTGTCCTTCCTAAATCCTGCCCGGGTTGCCTCCATCTAAGTGATGTATCTTGGTGGAGAGCGTGTGTCTGTGTGTGTTATCCAGCTCCTGCTTTTGCGGAGGCACCACAGCAGAGTGCCCCATTGAAGCTCATTTCAAGAGTAGCTTTGTAAAAGCTTCCAAGAACATTGGATATATTGTTATGAACTGAATCTGAAAATACCTGTTTGTTAAAAAGGTGGTGCCCTACTTTGAAAGACAGGGAGGTTGAGATGCCAATGTAATGCAGCAGCAGAGGTGGAAATGGAGCCTGATGCTTCATCATGGGCCTCGACCTCCCAAATAAATGCTCCCTGGCACCGGTGTGAGCAGTGCAGCAGCATCTCTCACTGTGTGGTTCATCTAATAAAGAGATAAGGATTTGGACATGAGGATTTTCAGTGTCAGACTGGACTGGGTGTTTCACGTGCAGTAACTCTAAAATGTTGGAGGAAGATGGGCTGGAGGGAGGGGGGAGGAGATGCTGCTGTGCTTGTAATCAAATCAAGGGACTTTTCACATTAAGTTACTCTTAATTGCACTGAGCTTGTTCTAATTTATGAACTGGCAAAAATCTTAATTTCTTCTGTCTTTCTTGTTTCTAGAGGAAGCTCATCAGTGTGGGAAAGGTCTCCTCATCCACTGCCAGGCTGGTGTCTCCCGATCTGCCACCATAGTTATCGCTTACTTAATGAAGCACACACGCATGACCATGACGGATGCCTATAAATTTGTAAAAGGCAAACGACCAATCATTTCCCCTAACCTTAACTTTATGGGGCAGTTACTGGAGTTCGAAGAAGATCTAAACAACGGTGTCACACCACGAATCCTCACACCAAAGTTGATCGGCGTAGAGACTGTCGTGTGACGGGCGAAGCTGTGAGGTGGCGGTCAATGAAGGGGTTAACCTATTCACCTGATTTGGGGCAATGATGGGTGGCTTGTGGGGTTTTCTTTTTAGCTTTCAAGGGGGGTTTTGTGGCGAACTTTTTGTGAATAAAAACCTTTTTTGTAAGGAAAGGTTTTTAAAAGATCCAAGAACTTTGTCGGGTTTGGGATGCTGTTGTGATTTCCTTCTCAGACACCGGCAGAGCAGGGAGGCTTCAGAGCAAAAGGAGTACTTTTTAAAATCAAAACAAGAAGAAGAAGAAGAAATATTGGGCTTTTTTTCTTTTAATTTTTATTTTTCCCACCTCTCCAGCTACTTGTAGAGTTTATGGCTAAGTAGTCTGTGCAGGTTCATAGACTGAAGAAACCTAAGTTGAAGACAAAACACAAACAGCCAAAACAAAGCAGAAAAAACCCTCCCTGAAACATAAGGGCCTTCATTCTGCAAAGGCTTTGCTAAAGATAACCTAGCAAAATGCTCACCAATGCAAAGGAAATCAGAGCAGCTTAAAAAGTCTGCAAGGCACTTTTCACACTCCTGACTCAAACTAAAGAAGAAAAAAAAGTTTATTTGGTGTGTTTCATGTTCCAGTTCTATTTTTCTATTTTGGGGTGTAAGGTTTTAACAGTAAGGGACTTCGATCATTCTATGCCATATGCCTTCACTGGCTTCTTGTGCAATAATAATTTGGGCTTTGATTTGAGTGTTCAAACCAATTAGAGTTGGCTGCCCACTAATAATAATTTTTAGTCTAATAGTGCAACAGCAGCCAGCTTGGTTCAGAAAGGATAAATGAGAGCAATTATTTTGTTCCTTTATATGATTTTGATCCTGGTTACAGTGCCATAAACCTTGTTACATATGTATATCAGAATGTACAAAAATTGAGAAGTTTATTTAAAAATATTTTTCGCACAAAATATTGGTGTGTTCAGTTGTCTATGTAAAAAAATTTGATTATAAAAGAAAAAATCTTTTGGAAAATGTGTGTCCTTTTATTTCTTTAGCAATTTTCCATTTTCTATGGGGTGGGGTTTTTGTTTTGTTCCTTTTGGTTTATTTTTTGTGGCATTGTACATCTTCTTTGACAAAATTGGTATCTCTTGTTTGGCATCTCCTCTTTAGTGTTTCGTCCCTGTCCTCTGGTGGTGGAACATGTTTTCTTTACTTTTTACTGTACTCTTGCATCTTCGATTTCTGTAACCGGATTTTTCTCTTCTGTTTGGCTGAATTGGCACTATTGGTTAGGGCTCTTTGGGACAGACCTGTTATTTCTACAGCTCAGTAGCCATTTGGAAAAATAAGAAATAAACATTCTCCACTGATTCCTTTCCATATTCCTGTAATTAGCTTATCTTCTATGTTAAAAAATTGTCTGGTTTCTAGAAATGTTGGTCACATGTATGCTTTTCCCCTGCCTCTCTATAGCCCCCTCGTTTAGCAGTTCCACAGTTCCTGGGAATCCTCTTCCTGAAATTTTCCCCTCCTTCTTGCCCATCCTCCCTTCATCCCCTTCCTTTTCCAGCTGTGTCAGTGTTGTGTGGTGTGTATTGTAGGCTGCTGTTTCTGCCTGACAGTGTCCCTTGGGTGGCTGACTTTTGCTTTCCTTGTTTGTATTTACTTTTTTTTTAAATTTTTAATGATACGGTATAACCTGATCTCTTGTGGACTGTTATGAACTCCAAAGTTTATTTGTATGAGCCTAAAATGAGTTAGAAAACATTTATCATATGATTCTGTTGTGCAAACTGATCTATCCCAGGAAGTCTGCTAGCAGTAAGGCTTTTCCTAGATGGACTGAACCAAGTGTGAAACAGGACCTGTCGGAAAACTTAATGTATAATCACAGTAGACATGTATATTTTTGTGGACATTTTACTTAAAATGTTGTTACTATACAGATATTTTCTTGAAACTTATCCCTTTATTAAATTATTTTTCTACTGGAGTTGATTTTTTTAAAAATTTTTTTCTTTTATATGATCATTATTGGTCTTTTGGCTAAAAATGCCCTCAGGAGCAAAACCTCATGGACTGTGACCACTCCTGGGGCTAAGGAGAGAGTGGCTGGACAGAGAAGGTACCGTTTGCTGTTTGGGAGCCTTGTGTTTTGGGAAGGAAGGAGGTTCCTTACCAAAGATGCTCTGCTCCCTTCCTTCCCCCCTTTCCTTGTGTTTGGGCCCAACCTCTTCCAGCTGTTCTCCATGAATTGCAGGTGCCAGTTGTTTGATAGGAGGGAGGAGGTTAGTAAACCTCTTTGTCTCTTGTCAGAGAAGCAAAAGCAGCTGCAGTAGGGCTGAGGGCTGGCTCAAAAGTTGGCCCTTGCAGCCTGTGTTTGTGGCCATAAATGCTGTGTAATAGTGCCAATTCTCTGCTGGGGAAACAGGTTATTCAGCAAGGGGAGCATGCAAGCTGCCTGCCTGGGACTCAGCATGAAGGGAAGGAGGACTTGATTTAAAATCGATCTTCCATGTTACTGCTTTCCTTGTTCCTGTTCTAAATGGCCTGTTCTGAACATCTCGAGAGGGAGGAAGGGTATGCTGCACCAACATGACTCATAGCATCCTCTCTGGTTCAGCCTCGCCCGCCACGTGCTCCCGTGGTTTAGGATGAAGTTTGCAGCCATGTAAGTACTTGTGTTTAGTTTTTACTTAAGCCAGTGAGCAGCCCTCACAGCCTTGAGTAAACTCCTGGCAGCAGGGGATCCAAAGTGTTTGCCTCAGTAAGGCTGAGCAGTGCAGCTGCTGCTGTATGCATGAATGTGGAGTTGGAGTTTGTGCTGCAGGAATCCTGTCAGCCTGTATGCTTGTCTCGGTGAGAAGCAGTGCCTGATTTTGTTCTCCAGTGTGATGATCTTGGAAATGATGGGGCAGGGCAATGCAAGGCTGTGAGTGAGCCGGAGTTTGCTGTGGGTCTGTTGATAGCAGAGACAGGCTGATCAAAACCCTCCTTTGTGCAGACCCATTCCCTTGTCAGGGGCTGGAGCTCCCTCATTTCTGTCAGGGAGCAAGGCTGAAGGTTTGGGGGCCACAGTTGTGAGGGGGTTTAAGCAGACGCTGGTGTTACTTTGGCACAGGAACATCCAGAAAGGTTATTTCTGACTTTGAGATCAGAATTGAAGCTTGGTCACCCATCCCCTCCTCTCGCTACCTGCAACGCCTCCCTCAGCTGCTCCAAGATAAGGCACGGCTAAAAAGAAATGGGAAAATCATTGAGTAGCCTTTGTTGTGCATGTGGGTGTTGGTGAGGACAGGACCTGCTTTTCCCCGCTTAGCGTCAGCATTGTGCACTTGTGTGCGAAGCGCACTAAAATAGACACGGTCCTGGAAAATTGGTTCCTTCATAACTTATTTTCCATTTCTCTCCTGAGTGCGTGTTTCTGGGAATATTGCCCTTGAGATCCAGTTCCTGTGAGTGGGTCCCTGAAATCCAACTTGCAAAGCAAGACAATGTGTTGGGAGCAAGTGCTGCTTCTGGTTGTGAATTTACTTTCTCTTTATGAATGGTGACCTATCAGTGTGTGAGACTGTTAAGACCTGTTGTGAAGCTCTATTAAGGCAAAACATGTTCAATTTAACGAGCTTGAAAACTATTCCGGTTTTTAGGGTTTGGCTTTTAAAGTCAGGAGATTGTTTAGCTTTCTGTGCTAAGCAGCTCATATGCTTTTTTCTTCTTGGTCACACCAGGGCTAACTGTATCCCCCTTGGCAGACAATTTTCTGAGGCTTCCATGGCTTTACATTTCACAAATGTGTCAACATCTTTTGGGGAAAGATGCATGAAAGGTCCCTCCCCTACACACTTGACAGATACAGGCTAGGATTGTTCCGAGCTGAAACAATCCTGTGGGAAGCACATTGGTACCTTATGGTCACAAGATCTGCCAAGGACTCACTGTAGGGAGATGTGTTCAAAAGCACAGGCAGCAGCTGAAGAGAGTGAGTTGGGAGCCGCAAGGGCTGTGGGAAAGGGCCAAGCAAATGGGGGAGTGTTTTGGCCTCCAGTCCTGCTTAGCCATGGTGAAGCTGGCTCTTGGTGTGTGTACTACTAGCAGCAGAAAAGCCTCTGGGAATTGGAGATGCTGATTCGGTAGGGGAGACAAAAATAAAGCATACTATCTCTTGACTGAGTTTAGGAGGTAATCAAAGAGAGGGAACGAGATGGCTGTCTCATTAGCAGGTATCTGCTTTCCTGCGGCCTGTTTGCTTGCTGTTCCTGTAGGTATCACAGAAGAGGTTACTGATGAACCAGTTTCGAGTGGTTTGAGTGCAGCCTGAGATCAGTAACTGATAATTGGTGCCATTTTCTTTCTCCACGAGAGTGCAGCTGTTGGCAACAAAGTTCAAGCCCTGCCATGTTCCCAGGAGTGGTCCTGGGTGCTGCCAGCCCCTGTCATCCTCTCACTGCTGGATGCAGTATTAATGCATCTGCTCAGTCCAGTGCTCCTTTTGCTGAGGGGTTACTTTCCTCTGCTATCTCCACTCCTTCTGTTGGGTCCTTGTCCCAGTGGAGCATGAGCCGGAGGAGCAGGTTCCTTTCTTGTCTTGCTTTAGCTGTCTTCTGCACTTTTTCCAGTCATTCCTCAGACTGGAGGAAAGCAACTTAAAGTCAGTCATTTTTAAGGCATATTGCAGCAGGATGAATATTTCCAATGACTCTGGGCTCGTGGTTTGATTTGGTTATTATCGAGGCAGCATCTTTCCTAGGCAGCACAGAGCCCAAGACTTCCTGCAGCAATTCCATCTTGCAACTGCCTCGTTACTAGGAACAAGAGACACTGTTGAGATGGCAAAATTGAATATTGCAATCCCTTGCTGAGCACCACATCAGTCTCTAGTTGGTGCTGCCCAGGTGTGCTGTGAGCAGAATGTGCAGCCAGAAATCCTGCTATTAACTCAGTGACCGATGTGCTTTTTGTATCTTTATGTATCCTGGAGTATGCAGAGATGCAGTCCCTGGCTTTGGAAACTGTCTGAGGTCCTGCTGAATTTGGCTGGATCCAGTCTGGCTTAAATCCTCCGCCATGAGATGCCCATCTGTTCAGTATCTTCCCAGGCTGAGATATGAGTTTGTCAGATTGAGCAGAGAGCCTCTGAGCTCCTGCCTCAGGGCTAAGTTCATTTTAGTCATGAGGAAAAATAACCTAAAGGTTTATTCCTGAGGATAAGAATGGCTGCATCTTGGAGGGGAAGAGTTCAGTGCAGTCCAGAAATACTTAAAAAAAATTCTTAACGTGAATCAGGGAGTAAAGTTAAAAATGTAACAAACTATTTCTGATGGATAGAATCACTAAACCAGAGGTTAAATATAATTTGACTCATATGCCTTGTCTTCACACTTCTGTACCTTAGCTTTTTTGATTGTCTATATATAAGAGGTGACATTGGAGAGCATGGATTTATCATGAAGATTTATTTGTCATGGAGAGATGAAGGAGCTGTCTGGCACTTGTGGGTTTCATATCAAGTTGCACTTCTGGCAGACACCAGTGGAGTGTTTAAAGAAGATCACATTGTAGAGCAGAGTAGTAAGTTGCTATAAGGATGGGCAGAGGTTTATCTGTGATGCAGGGGCTCTGAATAGAGAGCTGCTGGATTGTAAGATCTCTCTCTGGTCCAGGACACATGCAGGTACAAAATGTCCAGTCAGAGGCATAGACAGCAGCTTCCCTGAGAGCGTGTTCAGGTCATTTGTTAAAATCCATTGGGGTGATGGAAGGGGATGCTGGTCTGAAAAACTATTAGATATTGGCAGCTGGCTGAGGAGCTTGCCTGGAGCCATTCATGTTTTCAGAGGTCTGAACAAGATTTGACAGTCCTGAACCAAGCTTTGCCCTACTAGCATCTATTTGAAAGTTCTTTTCAAGGCATCCAGCTTTGACGCAGTGTTGTCCATCTGCCTTGAAATGCTTTACTCTATCTTGTAACACCTCAACACTTGAGACCAAACTTATGCAGTTACTGATAACAGCTTGTAGGAATTTGTTCCCCAAGTGAGGTGCCAAGGGGCACAATGACGCTTTATGCCCCTTCTCCAAACCCTCCTTGGTTTTCATCTGTGCTCCTTGAGTGATGAGGGCTGTGGTGACCATCAGGTCATGGTGTGGAATCCAGCTGGAGAGCGACTCATGGAGAAACCCCTCTGGGCCTAGCTCTTCTTGGCTGGGATCTATAACAGTGCCTGGAAGGGAAACTCTAGTGAGCTGGGTGAGCACTTGCTTCTAGCTGTCTTGGCTGAACTCTAGTCCATGAAGAATCAGTAAAAATGTCAGTAAGTTTGAAGACAGTCAGTTCCTACTCTGAATCTTGATCTGTATTGAGGATTTGGTTGCAAGGTCATGAATACATAACCTTTGTCAGGGAATCTAGGCTGATAAAAAGTTTAAATCTCTATAGGGTGTGTATATAATACATTGGATATAAGAGAGGATTGGGTTTCTTTGGCAATCCTCTCTGCCTCTAGGTATCACCCACACTTGTAAATAGCAGGCAATGTGGAAGCAGGAGGCAAGACCTTATCCTTTAGATGGATGTTGTCCCTTCCATTTTGCAGCTGCGGCAGATGAGAGGCATGTCCACAGTCACGGGTCAGAGTAAGGAACAAAAACCAGGAGCTAGAATTCTTCTTACTTTACTAATATCACATAGCCATTTCTTAAAACTTCAGCTGGTTGCTGATAAATGTGGTGATTAGCTGCAGCTTCAGACACTCAGGCCCTTCTTGCAGCCGGAGCAAATTAGGTCCTCATTGTGTCCGGCTGTCCTCTATGCACTGAAAATGCCAGAGCAATTTTAGCTTCCATGAAGTGACACTGAAGGCTTATTAGTGCCATTCACTAAACCCCTTTCTCTGCTGTGTGAGCATTAGCAAATGGTCCTCCACACCTTAGCTCCAAACGTACAGTATCACATATGTGTGGCTGTTACCATCCTATATTTAACAAAGCCACGATCATGTGGAGATACAGAAGGGGCTGGTAAGCTCTTTGAGTACTCTGCAGAGAAATGGCACCAAAATAGTTGTAGTGTTGTTTCTAATTGCAACGGATGAGCAGCCTGGCTCATTAATCCTCCCTATCAGCAGCACATAGCCTGTCTGCACCAGAATAGCCCTGATCTCAGCAAACCTGCATCCAGCCCTGGCCTTCTGTTTTTGACGTATTTGGAAAAGATGAGCTTCCAGCAGAGCCCCGAAGGGACTTCCATTTGGCCAGGCTGCCCATCCATGGCAGAGATGACCCAGGGCATGAGGGGTTTTGCAGCATTTCGGGAGGCTGCCAGGGCATATCCAGATGTCTGTGCAACCCTGATTTTAGGCTCAGTAAGAGCACTGGTTTGGCAGATACTACAGTGCAGGCAGTCATAGTATCATAGAATTGTTAAGGTTGGGAAAGACCTCTAAGATCATCAAGTCTGACCATTAACCACTGCTGGTGAGCAGTGAACCATCACACCTGAATTTCCTGTGGCTGAGGGGGTGGTGGGGCTGCTGCCTGTGCCAATGACCATCACCTGTGTAGCACAAGCACCTGTGTGGTGGGAGTTGCATTCCCTCATTCCCCTGAATAAAGCTGGCATGGCTTTACACTGCTACAACCTCTGCTTTATAGACAGGGATGTAATTCAGAGAGCACTGTTTGGTGACGGGCCTCTGCTATTTTGCTTCTCCGTACTCTTTTTCCCCTTTCTTCTTTAACACTTACACAGAGCTTTTTCAGAGGCTATAGTGAGTGCTGTTAAAAAGCCAGGTTTCCTTGCTGTCATCAGTGACTTCAGTCTAAGCTGGGTTTGCAGAAATTTTTTCTTGAGATACATGTGAGATCCTCTTGAAAACTGCACCTGAGTCTTTAACAACACTCAGTACTGTTGCAATCATCCTGAAATCTTCACGGTAGGAGCTTGAAGTCAGGGACTACACACAAGAAAGGCGAAGTAGTGGTCTGACAGTAAGTCAGGAAACATTCCTGCTTATGGCAGAGGCTGTGCAGTGAGTCCATCAGGATGCAGAGTGCTGCCTACCTGGTGTTTCAGGAGGGAGGAAAGTTGTGCAAAGCCAGGGACCACAGTGCAGGGCAAGCACAGGTGTGATGGTACCACTGCTTTGACTCCTCAAGGGGGATCTGGTCTTCTGTACCTGTGTGGTGTGCAGCTCACAAAATATTGTGCAGACAGGAGATTTGGTTTGGGGACGGGATAATAATGCTTGTTGAAAGCTAGGAATTTTTTCCTCAACTATTTTCTTAATTTTAATTGTGCATAACATATTGGCTTTGAAGACTGCAGGGTTAGACAGCAGCATCTTACAGCACACCCTGATGAGGAGGGAATGTGTGGGCTGAACGCTGGCATCCAGCTGTGTCTGGTTGGTCAGTACCAGCCCGTCTCAAGACAAATATCTGTAGAACTGAGCCCTTCTCTACTGACCACCTTGTACAGAGCTGCTTCTTGCAAGCTGTCCAGTCCAGGATATGCACAACCTAATGGCGCTCCCAGCTGAAATCCTAAGGTGGCTGGGTGGGATGTGGCTGGATAAAGCACTGGGGAATTAAGAAAATAAACTCCTGCTACCTTTGCCTTGCTTTCGCTAGGATGACCACACATTGTACATGAGAAAGCAGAGGAACCATGACTTGGTGCAATCTGTCAGAGTAAGGGTCATGTATGGAGAAACTGGGCAAAAGGATTTCTGGGTCATTCTAAGATCCCAAGGAAGTATATGATAGTATTTTTACTTCTTTAACCTCTCCTTTTCTATGTTTCTGTCTGCCAGGTGCCTTTGGTAGCACTCCAGGCACATGGTCTTCACTCACAGAGTATTGATGTTTTGCTTATTAAAATTCTCCTTTCTGTTTCAGCTGGAGATGGTGTTTCTCTTTGCTTTCTTTTTCACCCTTACGGTGAAAAAAAAAATCAGGCTATTAATGATTGGAGGTGGAAAAGACATAATCACTTTATTGAAAAGAAAGGGAGATGTGAAGAAGCAGAGGATAGCATGCACAGGGAAAATTGGGCACAGAAGTGAGAGTCCCTCCTCTCCTAGGTTTGAGGGGCAATCTCTGACAATCGTTGATGGCTCTCTGCCAAGTGGTAGAGAATTGGGAATATCACTTCTGGCAGCTGATAGCTGGACCTCTTGAGATGAGCTGCTGATCAGAGAAAGAATTGGGTCTGGGAACTGGGCTGGAGCAAGCCACTGGTGTTGCTTCACACCTTTGTTTATGATATTGGCTTGCTTCAGGGAGATGAAAACAGTGACCAGATAGACAGGGAGTTTCTATGTGACCAAAAGTCCAGCTTAGTCCCCGCTCTGGGCCACAGGGAGAGTTGGGTTGAGATTGGATACCTGTAGAAGGCAACAGAATCACTGTGTGCCGAGGGTTTGAGAACCTCCTGGATCCCCAGCTTCCCAGGAAGGGCCTGGAGCTAGCTGACTGAAAGCTGGTTGGGTCCAACTGCAATCCTAATGCTGGGAGACAAGGCTGGATGCCCAGCTCACTGGCAGTTTTGCCCACATGAGAGCCATTTTGGCTTCCCTGCAGCCCTTTTGCCATGAAGGTTAAATTCTGTCTCTTCATGTAGGGGACTTGGGCAGGGCACTTTGTCATCACCCTGCTGGCTCTGTTAGTCTCACTGTGGTTTCCTTGTACTTATCACAAGAAGGCTCAGGTTTCAGTTCCTTATACTGAACCTGAGCTATTTGGGGCTAAAATTTTCCATACTGGCTAGATGCCAAGGCTGAGCACCCTTTTGGGCACATCTGAAGCTGATTTGCTGTACTGCCATTGTATTCTTAGGTAATGCTCTTTTAATTTGAACCGATGAGAATTTTTGGGATAAGATGCTTTGATTTTATTCATTAGGAAAACGAAAATAATTGAATTTTCATTTGGAAAATGATTAATTTCATTAACACCAAGGCATTGCATGGAATGCATAATTCTACTGAGGTTTTTGTTTAGAAAATAATTGTAAAGAAACCTTTTGATAAGGTCAGATCATGTCGCTTTGACCTTTTTTGCAATGAAACTGTTCAATTGCTCACCCCAAAAAAGGACTTCATCTTCTGAATGCATAACTAAGATGAAATAAAGTTGCTTTTGGAAAGAAGTGCTCTGACTTTCCTCAAAACTTTTTGCTTATCTGTAAATGAACATTTTTTTTAAATGGCTCAGTGCAGGTAGTTTTTTAAATGATGGTGTTTCTTTCAATAAGGAATGTAGTGGATAATAATACCAAATAGTAAACGTGTGAGAGAGAGGAGCTTTGACTGCCTGTCTTGTTTGCTTCACAGCCTTTGAAGCACTGTGAGGGTGTGGAGGTGCCTGGCGGGGGTTGGTGTGGGTCACCAGCAGGACCACTGGTGCACAGCCTCCACTACCCAGATCTGTTAATGATGTCAGAGCAATGTGCTGACATCCTGAAATGTGGCTGCTGCTCTTCCAGGTGAGTCCAAGATTTCACTTATGATCGGAGTCAGGTAAGAGAAGGGTCCAGCCTGGCTCTGGTGGGAGAGAAAAAAGAGAAAGAGGCTCCCATGTCCTATTTGTATTGTTTTTGTGCAGTTTGTCCCACAGCATGGGTTGTGTAGTCATGCTGCCACTAAAACAGACTTTGTAGGGCTATGGCTGGAAAAGGAAAATGTCCTTGTCAATGGCAGACAGGGCTTGCATAGTGACTGTGCCTTGCCTGGAGGGCAGGTGTTAGCAATGTGTTTGTTCTACCAAGACTGTGTGGTTCCAAAGGGGGGTCCAAATAGACACATATCCCCGAATTTGGTCTTAACGTGAAGGTAAAGTTCTCCTTATAGAAAATAATGACATATTCTTATGCACATGAGAGACCTTAAAATAAATATTGACTTACAGAGGCTCCCCAGAGTTTCAGGCTTTCCCAAACTACTACTTCAGTCTCTTCAGTCTGCCAGACTTGGAGGGAAGTGAAGCTTCCCTTCAGATGACAGTTTCTTACAACATATTCTATGTGGGTATTTCTTTTCTTCCTTCCTAATGTTTGTTTGTCTGATCCCCTCTGGAGCACTCACTCAGACTAGAAGCATTCAGCTATGTATGCTGGCAAAAGCCTTCACTTGATATTCTGAAAATGTAAGAGAAGGACTTAGGGGAGTTTTAAGTTTGTAGTTTTGAGAAGTGCCATTCCTTGTTTGCTATTGACCCGAGGCGTGTGTTTGAGCTGGACATTCAGTGTTGGATCTCTGTGCAAGGGTCCAGCCCAGCTGGGGGCCCTGGAAACTGTCAACTCCAAGCCAATATCAAGAGCAAATCATGCTGCCACTGGGGGTGTGTGGCTATAGCAATGCTATGCTCACACTCTGAGGGATGTGGGCTCCTTCAGCCCTTCACTGAAAGACATCCTGGCCTGAGGCTGGCCACCAGCCAGTGCAGGGTGTACAGCAGGGGCTGATCTCTCTTACTTGAGATCTCACCTTGCAGGTATGTCGGGGGAATTCCTTGTTTCTGGTCCTCTTTCTGGGCAGGCAGGTATTTATGTGCTGAAGTATGGTCTTCTCATCCTCAGCATTCTCATCTGTAAAATAAGGGAAGGGAATTGCTTATATCTTGGGGTTCTCCTCACAGGAAGTGTGAATTGAAGAAGTTAGGTTGGAAGCCCTTCAAGAGAAGTTGTAGCCTAAGCAGAAAATCAAGAAACCGTAAAATGATTTGGTTTGGAAGGGACCTTAAAGATCATCTATTTCCACTCCTACCATGGTGCACTTTGGATTCACCCTGAAAGCACTTAACATGCTGCATGTTGTAACAGGATAGGAATGCTTATTATTAGATCAGGAACACTAATAAGTTTGTGAAACTATATTATGCAACTGAAGTCAATACAGAGCTTTGAATTGCCAAAGAGCAATTCAAGAAGCAGGGAGTATCCAAGTTTGCTCGCTTGAAAGCCAAGGCCTTCACATTGTCTAGGGTTGACTTGTTCAGCTCTGCTTTCCTCGTGCTTGGCTGGGCCAACAGCCACATGCCTGAAGTGCCGTGCTTGTTCCGAGCTGGAGGGAAAGCATGTTATTCCCATTGCAAGGTGCTAATAAGAAATCAAGGTATGCCCGAGCACCAGGCAAGAGATACAGGCAACACGTGGCTTTTACAACTCGGAGCATTTAATTCATCTTGGGAGAAAAAGGTTCCTGTTGTCTTTTCAGCTCTATGACCCCCGTGCCTTTGTGTATAATTATTCTGGGTCATTCAGAGATGCAGCAAAAGGGTTTAGGTATTCACTAGGGGTGATTGGTGCTGAATTAAAGGAGGCTTGACGTTTAATGTAGTCAAGAGAATTGTGAAAGGAAGAAAGCATCCTGTTGAAGTTGGTTTCTCTGTGATGAAAGAGAACAAGCAGTAAAAGCTGGTACAAAGACCTGCAATACAATGTAAGAAAATCACCTGAAAATGTGCCAAAAAGAACAAAATGGTTCATAATTATGATGAAACCATAATCCTGTGGAGAACCCTACATCTAAGGCTGAGTTAGAAGCAAGCAAGTTATGCCTCAAAGAGATTTTAATATCTTGATAATTCAGATATGTGTTCTTTAGTTGGTATTTTGCCTCTTATTTTTTTTAAAGTGTCTGCATGTTGTTTGCAGGACAGCTGTCAGGGATATTTGTTATATCTCCTACAGATAATTCCACTGATGAGGTAAAAGGTATTACTTTAAATAATAAAATAATTTCCCAGCAACATTTCTCTATTAAAATGTAGATTTCAGGATTCTGTGTCTTGTTTACCCAGTTTTGGTTTTGCATGGATGATACTAGGATTGCCTCCTCTGAATTATTTTGTAGAAGTTTATAGCATTTTTTGAACAGTGCTAGCAAAAGTTTTACAAACCTGTGATCACAGCATTTAATAATGTAATTTCCTCAAAAGCATCCTTGCAATTAGCAATTTGAGTAAATTTTTAAGAAAGTAAGAGACATAGAGTCTTTGTGCTATGGTATTTTCTGTGTAGTAATGTTGAACAGTGGCCTCAGGAAAGATATATGTGATTTCTTGAAGACCCCAGTTAGAACTTGTCCAAATATTCAGCATGGCAAAGAGGAGCAAACACAAGTTCAGAAACAAGAAAATGGAGGTTATGGCTGAGGTGTCCCACCTGTCAGGCTGGTGACCCACTGAAGGTGGCACGGGCACCCTCTGCTCTCAAGGAGAGATGGTGTTTCCCTTCAGTGAGACTCAGTTGTGGGAAGTGATGTAGCTCAAGAGAGAGTCTGGTGCTTCTACATCTACAGCTCCATGCCCTCTAAAAAAGTCCAGGTGACCGATGAGTAAACTGCTTTTAAACACCTTATTTTGCTTTTACTGCCTTGGGACTGAAGTCCCCAAAGCATCTAAGCTCCTGCAAAGTGAAACCCTCTCAAACTGCTCATCTCGAAAGCCTTGCAGATGCTGCCTGAAGCTTTCAGGGAGCTGGAAGCTTTGATGCCCTTTCCACAGACCTGGTTCCTCTTGCTCCTCTCCCCAGGTTCTGGAATGTTCTGTAAATGGAAACTTCGAGATAGTTCATAAGAAAAATATCCTTTTTCTTTTTTTTTTTTTTAAATTAGATCCTCCCTTTTTATATTTGGACTGCTTGATTACCCTGTTCCAGGCAGAACGCAATATTTCTCAGAAAAGGTGGTCCTTTTTTTCTTCCTTATCAGCCCCACTCTAACCCAGAAAATAAAACAGTGAAAGTTCAAATTCCAATCTAGTTATCAAAATCACAGTATTGGAGTTATTACAAAATATGTCTGCCTCTCTGTACCCATGCTTTTAAAATTACTCACTATTGTTGGCAGGTCAAGCCAAAATCTGTGTATTTATTTGAAATTGTTTACTTCTAAACCCAGATTTTTAAACCTTGTCATGTTTAGCACCAGCTTTTTACCACTTGCTTATAGCCCCTGACTCCACAGACGGTGACAACCATTGGTCACGCTCACAATTTGGTCAACCTTAAACCACTGACAGCATATTTTTCCTGCTACTGGTAGTTCATGCTGTCTATTTTGCGTTTGCTCAGCTTTGTTCCTTCATAATCTTCTCCTTACCTGACCCTGAAGTTGAATGCCACAGAAATAACCCTCCACAAACAATTAGCCAGCCTGCCTTCTGTCCTCCTAATCACATACTAGCTGGCTGATTGACTAATTTTATTTCAAGCTTATTCAGTAAGCTTTTAAAGGATTTCTTTTCGAATGCAAGTAAGGAGATAATTATTTAATGTAATTATTTTATTAACATACTTTACAACATTTTTACCTTAATTGCATTGAGGTTTTTATATACTTACTGCATTACAATCCTGATAGCAATGCTGGGTTTTGAAATTCCGATGAATATCTTAAATTAACTTCTAAGTTGGAAAAAAGTAAATGCCTTACTACTAAGCTACTCTGACCTGACAAATTCAATTTCTGAAGCACCGTGTTCCTGTGGTCTCCTCTCTCCCTAATGGGCAGCATGGTTTCTACTTGAGAAACTAATTTGGTATTGAGTTTGAGTGTTAACTCTGTAGCTTATGCTAACCATGTGGCTCAGCAGAAGGGTGACAGCATAAGTCCATCTGTATTGTCAGGTCACTTATTAGATCCAGTCCAGCCAGGTAGTTTCCAAAAGCTGAGACATACCTGTGGCATATGAGAAATGTATCAGTAGTGAATAGATTTCAGCATCACTAAAACCCTGCTGTAGACTGGAACTTGCAGTCCTCCATTAAAATATGCTTTTGCCTTTTTTTTTTCTTTTTTTTTTTAATATATAAGAAATTTAATAAGTGGCAGCTGGGTCTTCACAGTTTCAAATTAAAGGCATTGCTGTTCTTGGTCTGTGTGCATGGGCAGGGAAACTGAGCTACTGCCAACCTGAAGGAAGTTCTTTATCAGTAACACTCTTGCCCACAGTGATCACTTGCAGTCTATGAGTATTCCATAAAAATAACAAACAAATCTGCTGCCAGAATCTATAGAAGCCTTTTCTAAATCCTGAAGCAAACTGGGGCCATAGTAATTGCTGCCAGACAGGACTGAATAGTGTTTCTTAGTGGCATAAAATTTGGAGTGAGAAAGCATTGAATTAAATATCTCAAAAGAAGCAAATTTAAGATATTTAAAGAATAAGTGGCTTTCTGGATAATAAGCAGAGCTATGATCCTCTCTCCACATCTGTCCCTTGCTGATCTCGAAGGGGGTACTTGGTTAAGAGGACATAGGTTATGACTGAGATTGCTCAAGAAATAACATTTTCTAAATGATTGGAAAGGGTGGAAATGGGCAGTTGTAAATGAAAATTTCCATCAGAGGAAATGATGGGTTGATGGAATTATTACACAGAGCTTAAAAGTTGACTTGGAAACAGTCTTGAGTCTGGCACATGTCTGGCACCAAATCCTTTGATAAATGTTCTAGTTCATCCTAACGGTGAGTTTTTCTAAGAGATCCTGACATTCCCAATGCTTTCCCTTGCAAAGAGAGGTCGTCAGGGAGAGTGAGATACCGTTTTATGCATGTATGAAGTGCCAATAGCGAGTTACCAAAGTCTGTGCTACCATGTGCTCAGACTCTTGTCCCTGTGGCAATTTTGCAGACACCCCTTACCTTGAACCTTTGTGACACAACGATGGTGAGATGTAGCTCCTGTGCTGCTTCTGCTCTCAGGGTTCTGTGCTACGACAGCCTACAGACTGAGAGCCCCAAAGGCAAACAGGAATCCAGCCTTTCATTATAGATGTGTCATGAACTTGGAATAAAGCTGAAATTAAACAATTCTTAAAATGCTGAATGTCACATAAAACTAAATAGCCATCTACTGGTGTAAAGAACAGTCTTGTCGTAAATCCATGTCTTATCTGATTAGATGTAATAGGATCAAAATATAACAATTAGAAATCATTAAATTATAATAATTGCAGGAAAGTGCGAATCATAGCACAGCTAAAGCTTGTGAAACTTGGTGTCAGTTTTCATACCTTCATTGCTAGAAGTGGCTAAAGCAGCAGCTGTGGTGAAACACACCTGTCAGAGAGGTGTGCACTACTCACAGGTGTCTGGGTTTGGGGTTTTGTTTATTTATCAGTGCCCTGTTTCCAGAAAACAAGGAGCTGGCTTCCTCAGGAGGGTCTCCAAACTGACTTGTTCTCTTCCAAAACATGGGTTTCTGGTTGTGGCTAGGGAGAGCTGGGAGCACTTTTCATCATCTTCCTTCAGGTTCTTATGATCTCGTGTCCACATTTTCCCCTGCCTTGTGGAGACATAAAGCAGGAAATATGCAGGGTGCAGTTTCCCTAAGCTTATACCGTGTTTTCCTGGAGGGTTACAACACAGTGTGACACAGAGTGAGGAGTGCTCATCTTCCTTTTCTTGGAGAGAGGAAATCCTACTGTTTGTGACAGCAGAGCTGTGCTGTTGCCAGCTGAAATCCTGAGGGTGCCTCTGGCTCCACACGTGCCACTGTCCATACTATGTTAAAGTGCTGCTGTGAGCAGCTGTCAGGGATGATGATATGGGTGTTTCCCACTGCTGGGTGGGTGAGGCAGATGCTGGTTGGAGGGAGATCCGTGTACAGGAAGTCACTAAAGCAAAATTTGGGTGGGGGGCTGCTCCTGGCTGAAGAGGCGGGGAGACTCTGTGACCAAACACTAAGTGATGGGACAGTAAGGTCAGGACATTACCTTTTCCTTTCCACAACCTACTTGGTACCAAAGTTTCCAGGGGTGATAACACTTAGAAACTTTTTGGTACATATTTCTCTTTTGGCTTGCCTGGTGGATATGTTTGTTCAGTTCCTTCTTGCTGTTTGTAGTCCTGAAGTCTTGTAGGACCTGATTAAGGAGGAACAAGACAGATTTGCAGGTGCTGGAACATTTTCATAACACGGTGGTGTAACTGTGGAGCGATAACTTAGTAGAGTGGATGTTACCATTTGACCTTGACAATTATGTGCCTGTGTATGAAAAATACAGCATTCTCAGGGAAAGAGGATCAAGAGAATCAGAAGCTGTTAAGGAGAACCACAAAGCCAGCAACAAGCAGATGAGATCATTACATCTGAGGGTAATGTGGTTCCTGGGAAAAGTCTTAGCAACTAATTAATTTGCTTTTTCTGGTTATGCAGAGACACTCTTTCGGTGCTGCCAGTGGGTGATAAAAACACATCCATTTCTTCATGGAGTGGAAGCTTACCAAGTCCCCAAGTATGACTCTGTTAATTGTGCATGTGTTGGGGCTTGATGTGTGTGTATTCCTACTGATCAAGGGACTTTGTGCATTAAGGCTTCCTTACTTCCTCAAAGGTGCTCTTTCATTATTTGCTCTTGTTCAGAAGTATGCTCTCACAGTGGATTGGGTAAGGAGGCAGTTCTAAGAAAGCAGTGACTGAATTAGTCAATGACTCCAAAGTGTTTGTGGGTAGAGGGAAGGAAGGATGGAAAAGCGGAGGAGAAAATGACTGTGCTGTCTTTTCAAGAGCAGAGAAGGCACAAGGATGAAGAGGGAGACTGACTTGTCTCTAGAATATGTTAAGACATATACTGATCTGTAAAATGTTTGAGCTTCAACCATACAGAAATTAGAGGGATGATGTCCCTAACAGCAGCCACTGACATACTTTCATTTCATTATGACAATTAAAATGTAGCATGTCAAAAAAAGCTGTGCCTCTGCGTCTGCCTGTGCAGAGACATCTGGTCAGACATAGCAGTTATTGATGAGCAAAGGCAATAAATGCCTACAGGGGTATGTGTGTGGCTTCCTGTGTACTAGTAAATATTCTACTGTTGTCTTGCAGAAAATTAATGAAATCCAAACAGTGAGAAATCAGTGTTATGTTTTGGCTGGCAAGCAGCAGTGTGATGACTCTCTTCCCCCTACCCTGTGGAAATTATGAGGTGTGTGGATTAGTGACATAAGGATGAGTAAAGTTTTTCTGAGTTTGCTTACATAAAATCTAGTCCAAGTACATTTACTGAGGGGATACAGTTTTTTGTAGCATTAAATCACAACCCACTCCAGCAGTGATTCCCAAACCTTTCCAGTAGGCAAAACTCCCTTTCCCACCTAGCCATGAAGAAGGGCAGTTTCAACCCCTTCTACTTCCAGCCCTCTTAACAAGTCCCAGGGGAACGACGTACCTATTTTATGCATGATTACTAAATTCTATGGAGACACAGTCCTAATATTGCTCCAGACAGTTCTTATGCAAGTGCTCCCGCAAATAAATAGAGATGCCTTTTATATTTTTTATTTTAATGGAAAAACTGTTCATCCGTGAGGTGTGAACAGGCTCCATCACCACCACCCAGTGAGAAAGGGACACAGCCTGGCTTCCTGAACTTTGTCAGCTCACTGGCTGCATATCAACAGCTTCTTTTAAAATAGTTTAAGATGTTGACCTCCTTAGCTCCAACCAGCCAGTGTTATCTCAGATGCCATCTGCATAAAGGATCTCATGTGTTTCCTGCCAGTGAAGCTGCCAGCCAGGTCTCTGAGCAATCTGAGATACCCTCTGGGGCAAGATGGAGCTCAAAAACCTAAAGGAATGTTTTCCTCTGACACAGAGGAAAGCTACTCCTTGTGGTCCTCTAGAGGAATGAGAAATACCTTAGAGGATGGACTGGATTTTAGGATTAAACTTAACAGCACTCTAGAGACACAGAATGCTGGGAACAAGGGGACTGTGGCAGTAGCTTGGCAATGTGGTATATGTCCTGCGACACACACACAAAAAAATGCCCTGCTGTTTCAGGATCTGTCTGTGAAATACTAAAAAATGACATGATAAGCAGTGAACAGCACGGCAGTGCCCCATGTCCCCCGGCAGAACCTGGGCTCTTGCAGGGCAGCAAGAGAAAATAACAGGAGGGCTTGGGGTGCTGCTTGCATCCCCCAGCTGAGGAGATTATAAAAGGAGTGCAACACTGGCTTCCAAACAAGAAAAGACAGAAAGATATTAAGCCAGGAGGTGATTAAAGCAAAACCACCACCCCCCCCCCCCGCACATTCTGCCTTGAGCACAGCACACGGCGATGAGGCAGCCACTGTTCTCCCAGGGCTGGGAGAGGGGGGAAGGACAGGAGTTGTGGTGCTGCAGCAGGGAGATATAGGTAATACCAAGTGCTTGAGCCTAACTAAACCTGCCACAGAACGTCACACCAATGTGCACGGATGCATCCGAGGGAACATTTATCTGGCAGCTTTAGATTCGACTTGTGGAGGTGCCTCTGAATGCAAAGTTCAGGTAGTTCAGCGCATGGCATTTCCCACTCCTCTCAGAGAGGAGCCAGGGAATGTGCATGTGCGTGTCCCTGGCACTACAGCATTGTCTGCCTCTTTACAAACTGTGCACGCTGTGATTTTGTGTACATTAGTGCTTGGCAGCTTACATAAATAGGCTTGCTGCCGATGCACAAGCAATAGTGGGCTCCAGCTCTCCTGACTGCAACTGCTTTGCTAACAGAAATAGAAAACAGTTTTTAAGTCCTTCTGACTTTGAACACTGTACTGCAAGCCAATCTTTTATATTAAAAATAGCATTTCCTTACGGAGTCTTTTGGAGTGCCTGTGTATCTCTGCTTTCCTTTCCTCTTCTGTGCTTAAAGACTGATTAATTAATCAGGCTTTTCTCTGTGTAAATGATGAGGATTTCTGGCAGGCAATCTGATATTACTATCTTCATGCTGTTCGTTGAAATTTAGGGAAAGCAAACTACTTGCAAATCATTGTCAGTGGTGCAAGACAGTGCTGTAGGTTTTGAGCAGGGGAAATCATGTGTAAAATATTAGATAAGTGCTTCATTTGAATGAATCTGATTTAAAAAAAAAAAAACAACTGAATAATTATATGATTGCTTCACCTAACATAAATTGACATAAAAGCTTTACTCCTTTTCATATCTGGTGCACTGTTTAAGGTCAGCACATGGTGTTATACCTGACCACAGCAATGAAAAATTTTAATTGTGAAACTAAATTTTCTTCTCCCCTCTTCCACTTTGAGGGCTTGCAGGGCCCCAGCAGACCCTGAGCAGTTCCCAGGATGGGGTGCAGCACAGTGTCATAGCTGAATAGCCCAATGGCAGGTTTATGGTGCCTGAAGGGTAGCGCATCGTGCAGGCAAGTCCACAGAGCTTCTGTGGACTAACTCCCCCACTAACTACTGGGGGAGATAAATGTGGGGATGGGTGACTCCAGAGCTGGGCAGGGCTAAGGCTGTGCACAGAAGTATTGTCCCCTCAGACTTTTAGTTAACTTCTCTGTGGAAACTGGAACCATGGCTACCCTACATTCCTAGATAGTTGGAATGGAGAGCCACCTCCTCTTGGGAGAACATGTTATAGGCATGGAGATGACCCATTCAGGAAGAAGGGTGTATCATGGAAGGTGTCATCAGGTCAGGGAGCCCACCCCGAGGAGGAGAAATGAGCCAGGAGATACCCAAATTACAGCTGCCATGAACGTTTGCTGGTTAAAGGAAAGGCTCACATATGAAACTTCGCTGTGGACTGAGCTGGATTTTGAATCCTGCAGAGGTCACATAAGGTTTTTACAGGGACTTTGCGCCTTTTCATTTTTTTCAATTACTTTTGGGAGGGCTCCTTTTTGCTTGCTTGGTTGTGTTTTTTTAACCTCTGTATTGACTGGAATTTGTGTCGGAAGCTTTTGGAGCTCATTCCTTCTGAAAGCTCTGCCTAGAAAGATAAAGAAGAAGGTTTGATATCTCAGTAACAAACTAGATCCTCTTATCAGTGTGACTTATCTAATAAGAGCCCACTTTTGTGTCGGGAAGCGTGTGCTATATTCTCATTTCGGTAGTGACGTACTAGCCATCCTTGCTAATCACTTTGTCTCCTCCTGCCTCTTCTTTCTCACTTGTAAATTGAGGCTGACGATACTTTCCTCCCTTCATAACATGCCTTAAAACCCACAGAAGAAGATTGCTGTGGATGATCAAAAGGGAGCCTGATTGCGCTGTTCAATACATCAAAAATGTTTTTTTTTTTATTACATGAGTTCTACTACTGCAAAGCTTGAATTTACATTTACAGTGATATGAGTCTGACTGAAAGCTCACTGACGTCAGTGTAAGGCTTTACATTGGTTTCAAAGGACATTAAATGAAGCTTTATATAAAGATGCATGCTTCATATTTTTTGCTGACTGCAGTATTTGCTATTTGTCCAAAACGGCACTTAATTCACTTGAACTATCAGAGGATATACAATGGATATTTTGCAGCAAGAACAGGGAGAAGGACTCCACAAATCTTGGAGGAGACTTCTGCTCCTGGTGATTTTTGCGATATTGAGCCTCAAGGTCCATTAGACAATAATATAGCTCTTTCTCATCTCTGAAAACAGCAGAAGCACCACTATAAAAAGGGGATTGGAATCCTGAGCTTCTCCCTCTTCAGACTACAGAAATTCTTCTGGGTCTATCATGGCAAATCCCTCCCACTGATTGAATGGCAGGCATTCAACATGCCAAGAGGAAACAACATACATGGGCTCATAAAATAGATATAAGCATTTCATTAAGCAAAACCAACGTGCCCTTGAATGTTGGTTGAATGCTCTTGAATTAATAGGGCATGCTCTTGAATTAATAGGGCAGGAAGAGATTAGACATTACCTATACACTGTCCCTTCCCTTTTGTTCACAATGTCCAAGGAGTCTTTTGTGCAGTAGGATAGGTGTGTATGTGAAACCTCTGCCCTTGACATTCACGCTGTCCATACGTGACCCACGGCAGCAGTGAGTCATATGTGTTTCAGTGAACATACCCCTCTTAAAAAGGCAGCCTTTATAGACACTGCTTTCCCTTCAACACATGGAAATAAAGCAAATAGAGTCTTATTTTCTAGATTATTTTTGCTGCCATCCAAGCCTCAATTTTTAAGATCTCCGAATATAATAATCCTGACGGTTTTTATTCCTTTCACTGATTACAGTTATATGGTAGCTTTAGTCTCCTATTTTCTGCAGCAACTCAAAGATAAGTGCTCAGCTGAATTATTTCAGCAGAGAATCAGACCCAAAGAGGGGCAAACTGTGGCTGGGACTTGGGTCTGCCATGGACAAATCCATAAGTGTGGAACAACACCACAGTCTTGTCAATGCTCTTGTGACACTTTTGGAGGATGGATGCTCACCTACTCATTTTCTTCTGGTGTGTTTTCTGGTTCTTGACTCTAACCTGAATCTAGGCATTGCCTGGCTGGAATGCTGAGTTATCCTGATTGCGCTGTACGTTGCTCAGAACTGCTGTTCACTTTGGGGGTGAGTAAATGAATATTGGGCAAGAGGATGAGTTCAGCTGTCTGGAGAGCCAGGAGTTTGGCTCCTCAGAGCTGAGGAGTTGGCAGAGCATCAATCCCAGCAACCCTGGGCTTGCCTTTAGCTCTCAGAAATGCACTTAGTGTATTTTGGGTTCGGGTAAGCTTTAGGGTCTCCATCAGGTACCAAGGAAATTAAAGTATCAAATCTAAGAGATTTACTGAAGGAGCAGACCTGAGTTTGGCAGATTGTCATGATAAAGCCAGTTTGAGCTTTGGCAGATTGGATTCCCTCTGGAGGAAAGGAGACATCCCAATCTGCTGGATTATAAATTAAGCACGACCAGGCTATGGCAAACAGGTGTACGCTTTGTTGTTCATGTGCTCCTCAGTCCCCAAAAGATCTTTGTTCTTAAAAATTACTTTCCTGGGAAAATCCACAATCGAAGTTGGATGTCTCCCTCTTTATGCTTCATCCACCAACACAAAGAACAACGGGAGGGTTTCAGAGCTCAAAATGGGTCTACCAGCTTAGGTGTTCTGTTACACTCTTACTGGGAGCAATGGAAATGTGGCCAGCAGCCTTTTTGGTAGTTAAAACCTGGGAGAGCTGGGGAAATGGATGCCAGTGCTGCTGCAAGCACCCAGCTTCATGGCACAGTGGTGTGGGGAAGCAGGACAGGGCAGCTCAGAGAGTGCTGGGACTAACTCTGCTGATGTTCACGGCATGGTCCAACTGAAGTGTCATTTCTGAAGAACCTTAGACACACAGCTGCCTCTTGTCTTCAGATGGAGTAGCCCATTGTTCTTTCAAAAATCTGCCCCACTTGCTCTCAAAACATAACAAAGACGGGTAGAAAGGCCATTTTTTGGTGTGTCTGAATTCACCTTTTTCTTTCTTTCTTTTCATGTCTTTTCAGATATTGTTGTTGAAATGGAATTGAGCCAAATATTGACTTTTAATGCTGATATCTGCTACTTCTGAGAAACTACTCTTTCAGCAGTCAGCATAACAGGTGTACAAATGTATATCCATATGAGGTAATGGGATAACACAGAAGCCTCAAAATGGATTAAAAGTAAGAAATTGAGGGAAATTATATTGATTTCCATTTTTGATGTTCAGAGTTACAAGCAGAATTGTTTGGAGAATACATAGGAATGCAAGTGAATAGCTCTGCTGTTGCAAAGGTCATAACAATTCCTCAAAATTAACTGTAACACAAAGTCCACTTCAGAGCTGATCTGGAGCATAGCTTTCAGGTGATTACTTTTTTTTTTCTTTTTTCTTGATTTAAGATTCCTGGAGAGGGAGAGGGAAGATTCATCACAAGGTATGGGATAAGTAAACCAAATGATCATTCATTCCACTCTTGCTTTGAGGATGAATTTGCCTACTTCAACTTCCATCAATTGATTCCTGCTAGATTTTTGGTTGCTGAATGTAAGAGCCATTAGTTATGACAGTTGGTGCCAGAAACTGGTGATAAAACTGTGAAGAAAACATTTGTAATATTCTTTTCCATAGATGAAACAGACTGAGTTCTGTATGTTCTTTGTTCTTTAACTATTTTCATTATTCACTGAACCCGTTACAGTTTCTCAGCTGCTTTCTAGGCATGCGGGTACCAGAATGGAGCACAGCAGTAGTTGCAACAGAGCCAAATGAGAGGTTGTTTGGCTTCTTGATATTCCCCTGTTTGCATGTTTTAATTATACTGATCACAGTAAGTCACAGAGGATTGATAAGTGCTGTCAACATAAGCCTTTTTTAATAGTTGCTGGTTCCCTGGTGAGCACGGCCTGGGTTACTCCCTCAGGGATACAGAGCCTCTCAGGAGCCTCTCCTAGAACAGAAGCTGTTTTCCTGTTCTAGGCTCACCAGCAATTCAGGCCAACAAGTATCACTGCCTGTCCTCCTTCCTTGCTGGTCTTCAGATCTCTCTGTCATTTGTCAACCTGGATCAAGAGTGATTTTGTTTGTGCTGCAACTGATGAAAAGTAGTAAATAAAACCGGGTGAGGATTGCTTGGTACGGAAGCCTACAAAAACCTACCTATGTTTGGAAATGATCCCTTGTTGACTACTGCTGCTGAAGATCTGATGGCTGTCCAGGTTGAGAGCCACTTGGTGAGTGCCACATGGATTGGTATTGTTGTCATTCTTTGATCCAGAAGGCAAGCTACTGCAGAAGAATAAAACCCTTCTGTTGTGAAGTCCCACACCAGCCATGTCTTGGTCAAAATTGTGCCTTTCTGGTACAATATATGTGTTCTTGTCCTCTTCTGGAGCTTCCCCAACATTCAAAGGTTTAAAGATTCAGCTTCAGTGATCTAAAAAACTCTTTGAACAACTATTTTAAAACTTGAATCCGCTTTAGCTTTCATTAACCTTTGCCTGTTATTTTTATAACACAAGGTATTTCATCACCATATGATACCATATTTCATCACCACATGATATGAACAGATGTTCTTTTACCTATTTCGGTAGCAGGAAAATATCTATTAACTACTACTGTATTTTCTTCATTATTACAGATAGCTCCACAGTTTTTTTATTGTTTTCCTTTCTTAGCATCTTCAGAAAACTCCAATCCTCTTTATTTAGTACTTGATTTAGTTTCTTTTAAAAATCTATTATTTTAGATTTAAATTTGTATTATTAGTTAACAACTCCTGCACTTGGCTGCGTGTTACAGCTTGGGTTTTTGATGTTGCTTCAAGTGTAGAGTTGCTCACTTCTCTTCAAGCCAAGGGTGTTTAAAATTATTGAATTTTTTTTTTTTTTGTAATGTGGAATCTTTATTACTAGGTTACTTAATAAAATGCTCCTAAGTAATGATAGCTCATAATTTTACATGTCTTTTTTTTCATCTCACTATCAAATATCTTTAGCTGTGTGAAATGGTAGGAGGTAGAGTTAGATCAGCATTTTGGGCTGTCCATTTGTAATGTCCAAAATGAATAGTCAAAGCACTTGTACGTATCAAAGTGTCACCGCTTGGTTTTTGTTTTGATTTTGTGTTTCCTTGTTATTTGCTAGATCTAGCCAAGAGTCAACCTCTTTGAGGCAGGAAATAGTTGAAATTCTTGCTGATAATTTAAAAAATATGGGTGTATATTTTAGTTCTGGCAGTTTGACACCTCCAAAACAAGAACCTGGTGCTAAAATCACGGTTGTGGTGCTGAATGAGAAGGCTGTGTTGGGGATGCTTCAAGAGCTCATCACCTCTGATTACTTGCATGATTTAGAGGTCCGTAGAAGATAATGACACATTAATATGTCCTGCGTGTTTTTCAGAACATTGACTCATGCATTGGAAGTTGTTGGTGGGATGTCAATGACAACATAGCACTGTATTTGACAGAAAAAGCTACTTCTTCCAATTATACTTCCAATTATACTTTCTGTATACACAGTTGTAGCCGAGTACAGATTTTGCTGGTTTCCCCCTGCTGACTCAAATTTTTGTTCCTTGCTTTCTCTCTAATAACCTGTTTCTGTCTTGTGATATTTACATGCCCTTCCCAATAACATCTATAATTTATAAGCCTTACTTCCAGTGCACTGAAAGATCAAAACAATGTCCAAAGAGCATGACGCAGTAGTCTCACTTTGATATTACTTTATTTTTAGTTATCCTCCCTACACAGAGCAACATGACATTTTCTGTCAGCTCCTGCAACAAATTTTTTAGCCAGCATTGCCTGAGGCCCAAATGATTATAAATTTGTATTTTTGAGGTGGACTATTCACTGAGACCCATCTGCTTTAGATTTCACTGAGATGTTAGCAGCAATCACTTCTAAAAGAGCTGGATTTTTTTCCCCATTAAATATTTTAGCTGAAGATTAAGACAACAATTTCCCTTCAACTGCTTTGTATCTTTTTCGAGATGTGTGAGATGAGGTTGCCTTAAAAGTAACAGGACAAATAGTAATGGAAGAAATCAATCTTTCTCTCTTTCTCTCTTTCTCTCTCTCTTTCTCTCTCTCTTTCTCTTTCTCTTTCTCTCTCTTTCTCTCTCTCTTTCTCTCTCTCTTTCTCTCTTTCTCTCTTTCTCTCTCTCTTTCTCTCTTTCTCTCTTTCTCTCTTTCTCTCTCTCTCTCTTTCTCTCTCTCTCTCTCTCTTTCTCTCTTTCTCTCTTTCTCTCTTTCTCTCTTTCTCTCTTTCTCTCTTTCTCTCTTTCTCTCTTTCTCTCTTTCTCTCTTTCTCTCT
>NW_016690218.1:3334983-3634982 GCF_001604755.1 Lepidothrix coronata
CTCTCTCTTTCTCTCTCTCTTTCTCTCTCTCTCTTTCTCTCTCTCTCTTTCTCTCTCTCTCTTTCTCTCTCTCTCTTTCTCTCTCTCTCTTTCTCTCTCTTTCTTTCCTTCCTTCTTTCCTTCTTTCATTCTCTCTTTCTCTCTTTTTTTTCTCTCTCTTTCTCTCCCTTTCTCTCTACTAGCTCTCATCACATGCTTTTATCAGCACTTGAGAGCTCTTAAGAGAGAAGAGAAATGTCACCAATGGGGAAACCAAATCACCAATTTTAGACAGCAAATCAGTAGCAGAACTGGAAACAGAGCTGTGTTTTCTAATCCCAGTATCTAAAATTCTGCTTGATGCCTTACAATGATTTGGCAGGCTGAAAGGCATTTTTCTAACCGAATGTATGCCCTATGGTTTCAGTATCTTCGGCTCCTTGGAGAGCTATCAAGAGCTGCTCTCCAGTGAGCTACAGGGAGGGAAAGGTCCATCCACTGGAGGATGTGCTTGGCTGCCTCCAGGAAATGTTACCGGCTGCGAGGAGAGCTGGAATGTAAAACTCTATCTGCCCCATCCTAACCTTTCCAAAATTTGCTTTGTGTTATATTTCCACAATTCCTAGTTCCAGTTTTTGTTGTATGTGCAATAACTGAATGAGAAGCTCAGGCTGCTGAAGGACAACGTTTATCACAGGACACTGCAGGTGCTATTTCCGTGGGGTAGGGTTTGTGCTTGTTTGTGTATTTCTATTCTTAACATTCTGCATGAAACCTAATCTGAAGCACTTCAATAACAGCTGGAACTGCTGGAAGATTTCTTTGAAAACTTTCATGAGATCAGGTGTTTTTTATAGATAAAACACCTTATGACTATAGGAAATGAGGAGTCCTAATGATTATGCCATGCACTCTGGATTCCCAGAGGAGAGTATTTTTAGGCCTGCCATTAACACTACAAGCTCTAGCCTGTCAGCTCTCCAGCAGGCATTTAAGCTTTCCTGAAAACTGGTTGTGTGCTAGCTTCACAAGCCCAGTGATGTACTTGGCTTGGTGTGCCCAGCTCCTGGGCTGATCAGCCAAGCATGCACACTGCATGGCTCCTCCAGGCACCCTCGTTGCCTGCAATGCCAAGCTTTGCTCCATCTCCTCTGGCATAGCCTGCTAGACAACGCCAAAGTTGGCAGGGAACTCAAAAAACTCAATAAAATTGTTGTGGCCTTCAGTAAGCAAGGGCAGGTGGGTTGGGATAGGCAGGAGAAGAGAAAGCTCTGGGTAGACCTTCTAGAACCTTCGAATATCTAAAGGAGCCTACAAGAAAGCTGGAGAGGGACCTTTTACAAGGGCTAATAGTGATAGGACAAGGCGTAATAGCTTTAAACTGAAAGAGGGTAGGTTTGGATTAGTTATTAGGAACAAATTCTTTATTGTTAGGGTGGTGAGGTAGTGGCACAGGTTGCCCAGAGAAGCTGTGGCTGCCCCATCCCTGGAAACGTCCAAGGCCAGGTTGGATGGGGCTTGGAGCAACCTGGGCTAGTGGAAGGTGTCCCTGCCCATGGCAAGGGTGTTAGAACTAGATGAACTTTAATAGTCCCTTCGAACCAGGCCATTCTGTGTTTCTGATTCTGCGTGTGACAGGGGCTTAGGGAGATGATTGGGAAGCTGAAAGCAGTGGGGCCATTAAGAGGAAAGACATTTCAGGGGTTATCAGGAGGGAAAGTAAAGGATAGAGTAAGAGAGAGGACCACATGTTTGTTCCTGAGTTTGAATTAGAAAGCAATAGGATAGGTTAGTGCTGGGAGGATCAAGAGATGGTAAAAGGATTAACTATGAGCAAGGAGGGCTGTAGAGAGGAAGGGCTTTTACATAAGGAGAGAGCTAAAAGGCAGAAAAACCTCCCAAACCCCAACAAACATACCTTCTCCTCCCCAACAAGCCCCCCAAAAAAACAAAAACCAGAAAAGGTGTGGGGGGAAGCTGTGAAAAGGAAAATAAGCACAATGTCTCTGCTAGCCTGGAGATGTGAGAATAATTTTGGTTTCAGCCTCCTTAGGATTTGACTATTGGGAAAACAAGAATTTGTTTTATTTGTTTTTAAGACACTGTCCATTTTAGGGCACTTCTTGCCAAAGGAGGGACTTGCAGTCAAGAATTCGGGGTAAAAAAAAAAAGAATGAGACTGCGTGTGTAAGATGTAATACCTGTGATTACGTAAAATACTATACAAATATTTAGGGAGTATAAAGGTCCTGCAATGGTTGTTGCTGGATCAGTTAGGCATATAATCTTAGAGAGACTCAAGTACTCTTACCCGCCTTTTCCAGTGCTGGTATCCATGGCATATGGGAAATCTCCGAGCAATCCAGCTATCTATAGTTCCTACGTAACATGTAAAATTTAAATGCCAAAGAAAGACTTTCTTAGAAACCAGAGTATACTTGACATGCTATTTAGACAACCAGTATTTCAGGATAAGAATATAGAGATATGGACTGCAGCCAGGAAGATAAATATATATGGCCACAGCACAATGTGACTGAATCCCATCTGAGACTTCCCAGTACTATGTCTATATAAATGTCTGCTTCCCTCAGTCAGAGACTTGGCTTCAAAGGATGTATCCCATGAAGGCAAAATGCTGCTGCAAACTCTTGGAGCTAGGAAGGTGTTAAAACCTCAGCCAAAATATGAAGCTGTATTACATAAGGTTTGGAAAAGTGCAGATTGCCTCTTCTTGGCTAATCTGTCATAGCCATCTGCTGGCTCGCTCTTGTCTCACAGCAAATACAAGCTGGTTTAAGTTAGTTTAGTGGGGTTTTAGGTTGTGGTATTGGTTGGGGTTTTTTTTTTTATTTATTTGTTTGTTTGTTTTTTTAACTAGTGCAGTTACTATGTACTGTTCGAGGTAGGACTGTGCCCAAGGAAAGTTACCAATTAGTTGGCATGCCACACTGTCCTGCGTTGGAGCCCACAGACTTGGGAACAGCTCATTAGTCATAAAATAATCCCTATTTTAGCAGATTATAAACTCTGAAATGTGACAGTGCTGGTATTTAAAAAAACCTTTCTGTTTTTGTAATTCTGGCAGAAAAAAAAAAAAAGAATCCAGTGGATACAACTGTTGCCCAGTGTGCTTTTCCCGGGAGTGTTTGAAGAGAGATGTGGCTCTGTGGCTCAGAGCAGTGATTCAGGGAATATGCTCCTTGAACATGAGTCATGCATATTTATCAGAGAATCATAGAATATTCTGCATTGATAGGGACCCACAAGGGTCATCAAAGCCAACTCTGAAGTGAATGGCCCCTACAGGGATTGAACCGACAACCTTGGTGTTGTTGGCACCATGCCCTAACCAACTGAGCTGATCTCAGGTGTAAGCATTGCTAAAATGCTATGAAGAGATCACTTTGTTTTTTATCTCTTTTTAAAATTAAATTACTTATGAGAAGTAGTCAGAACCATTTGAACAGGAAGAAGAGATGAGGATTGGATCGAGCAAATAGATCAAACTCCTTCATTTTCTATCCATGTTGCTCTTGGGACTATCTCATTGTATGGCATTATGTGTAGAAACAGTACAAGCTTTGGCATTGCATGCAGGCTGTGCTGTGAATGTAACATTCCCTGAAAGAGAAATGTATTGCATAAAATATTTTCCCCCTACCTGTAGGCCCTCAATTTGGTTTGCACATGTTCCCTCAAGCTGCCTTGACTGGATGTACCCTTTACTGTCTCTCTTTCTCTGCCATCATTTGGAGGGAAGCTGCTGCTACCCACTCTGCAGAGCCAGTTATTCGCAGCCAGCAGGCCAGCTGCAGCCAGAAACTTCATAAATGTCATTAATTTGGAGCCCTGCTCTGCAGCTACAAGTCACTCCAGTTATGTAGGTCCTGCACCTATTTATAACCTAGCAATCTGTCGCTGGGGGCTTTGTGCAATTCTTTGCTACGTGCCACGTGGGTTGTAATGTAATAGCTGGGTATATTATAAGATTTCCTCTACCACATTTTAGAAGCAGCAGGTGCAGTGTCAGCAGACTGCTCTGATAATAAAGTGCAGGTAAGGTGGGAGCTGCTTTGTGTAACACTCCCTCCTGGGAGCCAGCTCTTTGCTACATCATCTGACATTTAGACAGTGGTTTATTGCCTGCTCCTCTGTGTCAGTGAGCTCTCAGCTGGAACAACTACAAAAAATGAAATATATTGATGGAGAGGTGTCAGTTTTGCAATAGTGAACAATTGCGATGTTCCCTTGGAGTTTTTCCATGCAAAACCTGGGGAGGAGATGTAATATCACTGTCTACTTCCCCCCAGAGCACGGTAGGTGCTGTGGGGATGAAACCTCACCACTAAGAAACTCCACAGTCCAAGACAAAATGGTTCAAGACATGCAGGAGACCACAAGGGAATAACAAAATGGTAATCAGTATCACAAACAGAGGACCTAGGGCAACCTACAAGCTGTCAGGTTGTTGGGTAACTTGGCAAGAGAGTGCTGCAATTGAGATACTTTGTAGATGCTTGTAGGAGTTTCTCAAAAAAACCCCAATTTTTTCTCAAGACACTCTAACCTGCAGGAAGTACACTGGGGGCTTTGGGAGTCAAACCTCCAAATGAAATGAGTCTTGGGGAAAGAACTGTTTGCTTATGTAGGTTCTTACTTGTGTGTTCTGCCATAGCCAGAAACAGGTGAGACTGGAGCTTGGAGAAGTGAGGTCTTTTGTTTCTGCCTGCACAAGGAAACTGGACGAAAGGACAGAGAAAGGGCTGTGATCTGGCTACTTCAGGGAAATTCTCTGTTGTCTGCAGTTGTCTGCTCCTTCTAATCCTCAACTGCTTGTTTCATATTGTGGATTTGAAGCTGAACAAACACCTCATGTATGGGCTTGCTCAGTCCAGCCAGATGCCTTCACAGCTGCTTCATGGTCCCTGAGATGGTTTTAAGTGATAAATTGTAAAGCCAATATTTCATGCGCCATACAGACAGGTTAGAAAACGCTCAGGTTTTGTGTGGAGGTAGATTCCCCAAGTGCTCAGCATTCACCCAGCACGTACATGACGTCGGTTGGGATATGTGATGCAGAGGGTGTTGCTCTGGGTGATGGTTTTTTGTGCCTGTCAGAGCTCAGCGCAGCTCCCGCAGGCTCGTTCTGCAGCTGTTGCAGTCAGCGGGAGCGCTGGCTGGTGCTGCTAAAAGGAGAACCCGCCGGTCTGGGGGACGGCTGAACTCGGATCCGCCTCTCGTGTTGCGGGTAGAGCCCAGCGCGACCGGCCATGCGCAGTGCCCTGGGAAAGGGAATACATTACACCTATTATTGGTGGTGACTTGAAGGGAAGCCAGGGTATCCCACATGTGAACCTTTGAGGATAAAGGGAAGGCTACTTCATGCAGTGCTGGCTGAGGGACAGCTGCAGTTGTCTGTGCCTGCTACATTACCTAAGAAAAGATTCTCGAAAAAAAGCACCCCAAATCAACATTTTTCTTTTCTCTTTTCATAAGCCAAAGTTATAGGCTAAGTGTAGATTCAAGGGAAGCCAAAGACTTCCTCTAAGAAGAATGGTTGAGGTAGTCTGGGGCAAGGACCTGGTAAGGAAAGCACTGTGACAGGGATATGCTGGGGGAAGGAGGACAATGGCACAGGAATAGTGAACTTAGAGAAAATGGAGGGGCTTGTGAGGGATCTGAGTGCATTGAGGCAGAACTGAGTCTGGAAAAAAAGCCAGCATAAGCAAAGAGTCAGCAAGTGAGAGGCAGAGAGTAAAGAAAGAGTCCTGCCCTAGAAAGAGTCCAGGAAAGAACAAGACAGAATGACCTGAGCACTAAAGCATGGCCTGCACAGAGTCTGAAATGCTAAACCATTGTTCTCCACTGCCATAAAGCAGCTGCAGAGTCTGGAGTGAAGAACTGGGCCTCAGCATACTCTGCTCACTGAATGCCATGGGATGACCCACTGAGCCTCTCTGCAGCTGAAGGACAGAACTCTTTTGGGTTCCTGTATCCTGCTGAATCTCAGTGAAGAGACCTGGTATAGGGTACCACAGGCAAACAGTCACAACGTTTGGTAGATGAGATATGGGACATCCAGTCTGTGGGAGAAGGGGAAGGTTTGCCTCAATAGCTCCTTCTTGAATAAAACAGAGGCTTGGGAAAAAAAGTAACATGGCATCATGCAATTGAAGATTCTTATGATAGATAAGATTACTTTAATTTCTCTCTCCAACCAAATTTTGAGTGCTTGGCCTTTTATCCTCAGTGCTTTTTGGTGGATATTTGGGGATGTAATGTAGCTATGTCCTCAACAGAAGAGGACAATAATTTGTACCCACCTTGTAAAGCATTTATGGGATTCACAACAGGATCTCCAGTTGGCAACCCTGTGCCTTGGCCTTTGAATCCCCTAATGTTTATTCTCTAGCATGATGCAATTCCATTTCAAAAAGGGTTTCCATCTCCAGGGAAACCCAGGCTTTAAACCAGGCAGACAGATTTTGCCCCTCTCTCCTATGACATCTCTTGCAGGTGAATATTTGTATAGTTTGGCTTTTCAAATTAGACAAAGGAATCAGTGAAAATGCAATGCTTCTCAGGGGTATAATGTAATTCTCATTGTGTCATAAAATGGCAGTAATTCATGGGGCCCTGCCTGGTGCTACAATGACATGAATTCCTCCTGCCTGCAAAACATGTTTGGGATGATGTAGCCCTTGCAGGTTGGATGCCATGGAAAGGGGGAAGGGGAAAAGTTCTGATGAGCTTTAACACAGTTCTTATGCTCAACTCTGTCACTCTCATTTTTTTTCCTGGTCTACTGGCACCTGAACATTTTGTCCTTCAGAAAATGGTGAAAAGCTGTTGCTGGGGCTGAACACTGAGGAACGAGTGTGGAGGCAGGACATGGTTTGCTGTGTACAGGGCCCTGCCTGTGAATTTTGGGGGAATAGCTTTTGATGAAGACTGGCTATCTGGAAAAAAGGAGAAGTGGTTGATCCAGCACACGTGCCTGCTGTGTTTAATCAGCATTACAGAGAGATTGAACCAAGATCCCCATGAGATGCTGCTCAGCCAAGCTTTCACACACAGGGAGATGGCCATGGTGAGGTTATACGGCAGGCAGGAACAGTGGAAACAATGCCCTGTAATCCCACCTCTTCCCACACTTCCACCCACGAGCGTGACACAAGAAACCTGCCCAGCCATCCAAACAGTTGCCATGGCTAAAATGTGCTGCATTGTTTCCAAAAACTGGATGAAACACCCTTATTTTTACACAGGATGATTTACGTGTGGATAATCATGTAATCCCGCAGCTGTTAAATTCCTTACTAGGAGAGCAGCCACACACACTAGCTCCCAGGCTACAGGGTCCTGCAGGTAGTAGTTTCCATAGCTTGTCATCTGAGGGGGAGATAAGGGTTCAACAGTGACAGCCAGGAAAAGGGATGAGTGGTTAGAGGCAAATCTTGCCGCCTTCCTTCCGCCAGATACACTGATTGCTGGACATCAGCAGCACCAAGCTTGTGGTACAGTGATTTATACTGTGGGTTAGTTACCCTGTCTAGTTGTTTCTATACACAGGACAGAGCTAAATTAAAGACCTGCATAGCAATGAACAGGCATAAAGTCTGCATATTTTTAAAGAACTTATTCTGAAATCCTGGGCAATGCAACAAAACTGGTCTTTCATATACAGGTCCTGATGTACTTTCTGTACTATTTCTAAGCCTGACAATTGGAATTATCAGTATGGTTACAAATCCTATGGGTAGGTTTATTGCTGCCCTGTAACTCCCAAAAACAGAAATGTAGAGGGTAGCAAATAAAGCTAGATGGATGCTTGGTCTGATCCATGATAGCTGTCCTTACCATTATTCTATGCCTCTGCCTCCTCCCCTGGGAAATGGGGCTAATGGCTGTGTTTGCTCTTAAGATGAAGATGTGGTTTTATCCACTCTATGCATTGCAGGAGGCTCCTGGGATTGGGTTACCCATGCCTGTAGTCCTTATCCCAGGTCCCAGTTTATCCCAGAACCTGCTTGTCCTCTGTCCTTCAGTCTGGAACAGGTCAGAGTTCTGTTAGGAAATGCACTGAGGTTCACCAAAGAGTCACAGAATAATAGAATCCCGTGAATTGGTAGGGATCCACAAGGATCATCGAGTACAACTCCTGGCCCTGCACAGGACAGCACCACATACCTGAGAGTGATGTACAAACGCTTCTCAAACTCTGTCAGGCTTGGTGCTGTGACTGCTTCTCAGGGCAGTCTGTTCCAGTGCTCAACCACCCTCTGGGAGAAGAATCTTTTCCTAATATCGAAGTTAGACAAAATGTCCTTAAGAAGGAGGGGGTGTAGGTAAATGCTTTTTGATGGCCAGCCCATCCCAAACAGGTGAGTCAGCTGGCATAGCCTGACACAAGTGATTGAATTCGAACCAGGACTCAGAAGAGCTCCTCACCCAAAAGACTCACACACCTCTGGTCTCTGTATGTCTTATCGGCTAGCAGCCATAGGTGGCACTGTCCTTTATTTGCTGGCCTTGGCATGGTGTAAGGCAGCAATATCTATGGTGGCTGCAGGATGAGAGACGTCTCCCCGTGGGAGGAATTTGGGGCTGCTGCTTCTTTTCCTGGCTAAGGAGGCAATGGCTATGACAGATATGCTGGGTTTGGGCTAGACTTCTGCTCTTACCACCCCTTATTTTCCCTCACAGAGGCAGAACTCATTCCTAGAGCCACATCTCTGTCTCAAATCAGCACTCAGCTGCTTGCTTACAGGGATGAAGCAAATGAAAGACCCTTCTTGGTTTTCTGTATTACCTGTTGGCCTATGTCTAGCCTTATATACAAATCTCAAGACAAAATATAAAGGGAGGAGCACAGATCTTCTCTGAATTACACAAATAACAATGGATGGCCACATTGCACCGATGTTATTTGAAGGAAAGTCAGATTTGTGTCTCTTACTCATCTGCGATGAGTACCCCCCTTTGCCTCTTGGGAGACTTCTGTGAAGGACTATGCTTTCTGTGGAAAGGACAATGTTCTACTTAAAGCTGACAAATTTTGTGTAACCTTCACGTAGGCTTGCTTTTTTAGTTCTGGATTTTTAAAATACACTTTTAATTACAACGAAAAATCTTTATGTCTGGTCATTCTTCATTAGCTGTTCAAAGGCTACCCAAGGTGAGTTCTAGTTCTCTCAAACTGTACTGCTCTAGCCCTTCCCATCACATTTCACTGTTTCAAAGAGAGTACTTGGTCATTTCCTTCACCTCTCCTCCTGGTGCTGTGAGGGTGGCAGGGTAGTGGTGACTCCTTCCCTAGTCAGTGCACTTGGAGCTGGGTAGGATCAGTGTTCAGGGCCTGCATTAGAAGACTGCCTGTCCAAATGCTACCAAAGACATGACCTCCAATGTTAGCATCAAACTTCAGCTGAAATGCAGGTCTGACAATGTGTGAAAGTACAGTAACATAAATAAGATGTTGGCCGTAGATCTCCTGATGACAGATGTAAGTGTAAGTATAAAGTGCGCTTTCTAAAAATAGTGTACATGTAGAAGGTGCTGGAAGTGCTGGCTATTGGAGAGGCTTAAAAATAGGTCACAGATGACCAAAAGAGTAAAATAGCAACATCAGCAACACTCATTGTGCAAGTCCAACATTTCAGGGCACCTGTACACTTGGGATCAGCTGGGGGTGAAGTGGCACCTGTGTGTGATAGATCTTTCTGCAAAGGCATGATATGGGATGGAAAGTCAAATTGGGGTTACATTTGAAATGCACACCAGTTATCCATTTTATGAAGATGACTCATATTTTTCCCCCCTTTAATTCCCTATAAAGGAAGTAGAGTTTTCCCAAGACTTACTGCTTTATTTTTTACTCTCTGCTGTTTTGAGGGAGTTCTTCATTTGCTATTGATCTGTTCCTGCTTTGTGTAGTGCTGTAGATGTGTTTGCCTGGTGGAAGGTGTGACAAACCATTTGTCTCAAAAGCCTATGCCTTCTCTTTACAGCTAAATCCTGCTGCCTTCAGTCAATTGAAGGCAATCCTCTTGGGTTTGCTGGCAGTGCTGGCAGAGTACAGGCTGAGCAGAAGTGACGAGATCCTGCGTCAGCAAGTGCTGTGTCTGTGCCAGCACAGGGGTCTGCCCTCACTGCAGTGCTTGCAGCCAAAGGTCCTGATACGACAAATGCACCCAGGAAAGATATCGTGAGTGCGCCTGACATAGCCCGAGAGTTTGAAGGACCTGGTCTTGGTTAACACAAACCTGTCAGTTAAAAGAGTGAAAATAAAAGCTGAAGCAGACTAAGAACTGAATAGACCCTGCTAGTATTTGATATGTAATGTTATCTTACAGTAGAAGATATGAGAGATGCAAGTTCACCCTTCAAAATGTCCTCTAATAACCCCCCGTGCTTCCCAATGATCTTTACATAATGAATACTTGAAAAATAGACTTGACAATGTTCTGTACTTTGGACTTTTCTGTTGTGCTTACTGAACTGATACGTAAGACACAGACCTACCACTGCAATGAGTAGACATATTACAATGGGTAATTATTATTTTTGTCTATTATTTCAACAGTAAGAAATTGTTTTTTCCCCCATTTTTCATTGCCCATTTTACTTTGCACCTGCATTGAGACATTGTCTGTAGGTAGTGTGAGGGTCCTTCCATTCCCTCTCACACCTCCAGTGAGACTGTCAATCAGTGAGAAACTAACCAGACAATTTCCTACCTGCTTTTATCATTTGTTGCCTAAAGCAAGAGTTGCAGCATTTCCCTCAGCAAGAAGGGGCTAAAGTATCTATTTAAACAGGAAATCCTGCATTATTTGAAATCATGAAAGTTAGCAGAAAATATGAGCTACCTTTTTGGACCTAAATGTGCTATAAGACCATTCTTGTAATATCCCTGTGGTATAGAGAGATATATATGAATGGAGGTTTCTTTTGTTTCTAATTAATGGATTAATTCCTTAATCCATCTCTTAAGGATTTCTAGATCAAATAGTGTTACTTGACAAGTAGACAAATAGGTCTTATTTTTTGTAATCACTAGGTCTTAAAACACACTGTGATCAACAGCCCTACAGTTACTGAAGGCTGAGGAAGTATAGACATTGAGTTGCTTTTTTTAGGACACAGCAGCCCTTAGATTAACTCTTTTGGTACCTCTCTGCCATGTGTTTGCTCAAAGTAAATAATTGCAACGTAGCAAAGAATGATCATGTGCTGGCTGGAGATCATAATCTATCAGATGTTTTCTTCCAATCTCCCCACATCTCAGTCAGTCGAGGAAGAACATCTGTGTCCCTCTAGAGAGGCTCAATGAGTCTGCAGCCACTGTTCTTATCCTTACAAAAGTGATGAACTTGGGAATATTCATTCTCCAAATGATAAATCCTACCCGGCTCTGAAGTTCTTTCTGTATGTTAAAGGATACAGCCTTGTTGTGTATATGTGTGTAGATGTCTGTCTATCTGTCTGCATAAATTATTTATGTAAGATGTGAGTATTTTGTTTTCATTGCATCCCAGATAAATATAACAGACCAACAATTGGCTCCATAACAATGTCCTTTTAAAGAATAGCCAGTCTGTTTTCCTCATGGATGATCTATCAAAAGCAGAATCCTGATTATTGCTATATGCTCCCATGGCTCTTGAAGCAATTATTTTAGAGTGCTCTCTTCGTTACTGTATGAGTAGTCACTCATGAGTAAGAGAAGGCAAGGCATTCAGCATTATTATTCTTTTCTTTCATTAGCAGAAATTTGCTGTTTCTGTGCATATCCCAAGCCTCAACCAGTTCTTCTATTTTAGGGTGCAAAAATGGACAAATGACTGCCTGGGCTCTTGCCACTGAATTTATTGTTGAGCCACCTGGATGGCCGAGGTTCCTCCACGGAACAGCCAAGATGCTGCAAAACAAGTTGTCTTTTCTAAAACACCCTTTGCAGTCCTCTGAAGGCTTAAAGTGTGTTCCAGTGCATTACTTGGCTGACTTGGCAGCAATACAGTGCTGGGGTTAACAGAAAAAATAATACAAGGAAGTGTAAGTAACAGATGAACTGAGGAGAAAATTTTGTGACATTTTTCACTAATCTGTTTAGAACAATGATACTGGGGAAGATCCTGCCGGTGGAGGTTTTTTTCTGTCTTCAGTTGTGAGACATCAAATTCATTCATAGTCCTTTTAACCACTAATACAGTCAATCTTTAAAAAATGGAGTGTTGCTTGCTCGGTGATTCAGCTGTGAGCAGTGGTGGTTTTCATATACAGCATGGCCAACATTTCCCTAGATGGGTCTTTAAACTCATCTCATAATGCTGCTGTCAAGTAAAGACTGAAAGTCTCTATCAGCATAGACTATACTGGAGAAGTATAAAAGACTGCACCAAATGCTTATTTGTCATTTTGTAACAAAGATATAGAACAAGAATTCTGAGTTTTCCTGAGCTTGCTCGGCTGTGTGTTTAGCTAGCAAAAAAAGGAAGTGATATATATTGTATGACTTTTCTGTGGCCAGCACGAAAAATGAGAAGGGCCCCATGGGCTGGAAGGCAGCATCCCATAGGTTGAAAAGCACTGGCCAAATCCAGGACGTCTTGTTTCCTCTTCAGCAATTGTTGAAACACTGGGCTACATGGCTGTTTCTGTGTGAGCACAAACAAACTTTCAGTTCGTTAAACTACAGGCAACTTTTCTTTCTGCAGAATTCAGATATAATGAAGTGAGGTGAAGCACCTCTTTATGCAATAGTGCTGTGAACATACCAGGTTTCTGCATCAGTCAATTAACAACTGAGTTTTCCTGAGGCTCACTATCAATAAGCACTCATCTTCTCTTAGCAAGAAGAAGGAACAGTGAACAAACTGCACAGTTTAGCACTGACTCACTATTTCAGACTTTTCTCTATTTGTTTATTTTTAATTAAGGGGGAAGAGGAGCAAGGACTGGGAGAGGAAGTTGAGATGAAGAATTCTCCTTCAGGCTCTTGGAGAGCTGCAACATTTGCATCTCCTTTTTGTGTTCAAAAACTGGTCCATGATTGGTGTTATAGAGAGAGCAAGCTACAAACACACCTGGGAGTGCCTCTACTACAGGGTTTTGCAGTCAAAAGGAGCAGTCACCCCTACATTTTTCTGGTACTCAGCTTTCAGGAGGTTGCTTTAAACAGTTTCAAAATATCAAATGGTATAGTAGTGTTGAAGCTGATACTTTGATCTTCAGGGAAGTGATGCTGAGCTATCACTGGAGTATTTTTACTGCAGAAAAACTCTAGTTTAGGAAAATGTCATAGCAGGCTATCAGTTCTGGCATGAAACTGCTAGCAGGTGGATACTGCGATGGGAAGTGTTAAGTGGGTTTTGCTGGCTCACTGGTGCAGCTGGCTTGTTCTCTCGCTTACATAAAAGAGAAGTGGGACCTGCCCTCAGGCTGGAGTGAGAATTTGGCTTTGGCATGGGGTGGAGAATCTGTAACAGGGACAACAAAGCCTGAAGTGAAGCCTTAGGCTGAGGTTTTACAAAGTATATCTAGAGAAGTTAGTGCAATGTTATTTTAGCTTTCTAGGCCTGATCCTCAGCCTGTGCAGCTGTTACAGAAATTGTAAGAAAGGAGGTGGAAGGGACTCTGAAGTGTCACATCCTGCCACAACCTGGAAATGGCTTTTTAAGACCATCTATGGAAAACAATGGTTTTACCTGCTCCTGAATTCTGATGCAGCCTCCTGCTGCCTTACTGGTAATGCTGCACTGGGCTTAGCTTTAGAGGTCTTTTTCTCCCTCCCTGCAGTTTAAGACCACCAGTTCTTGGCCTGACTTGGGCAGGGGAAAAGGCTTTCCTTTCTCCCTTTGCAGTGATTCTTTACATTCAAATGACTTTCATCCTGACACCTTCCTTTTTTGGGGGTGGGTGGGGAGGGAGAGAGGAGGAGTAGTTAGGATGGGTTTTTTTTTTTTGCTTTCCCCAACTGAGACAGTGCTCCTATATATGGAATTAAGGTAAACAGTTTTTGTGCAGAGTGTTGCTACTTTTTGCTGAAGTATCTTGCAAAAGTGGCAAGCTTTTGGAGTGGGAAAAGAATTGGGGAAAAAGCCTTGGCTTGGGAAGAAAAGCAATACATGTCTGGATACATCCTGGAGAAACTCTTAGCTATGGTGCAGTAGAAAGCCAACAGTGAAAAAAGATGGCAGTTTTTTGCAGAGAGTAAAGGACATAAAGTGATGTTCAGAGCCACAAATCTTATCTACAGCTATGCCCTTAGAAAAAACAAGCAAAAAGGAAATGTTAGAATATTGTGTTTAATTGAGTATAAATGCTTTACTATTTGCCTCTGTTTCCTCTGTTCCTTTAGGCATCCTTGTAAATTAAAAAGCAGGGTTTTCCCCAGAGCTATAATTTATTTTGACCTTCTTGTGAAGGAATTTTGAAGTGACATTGCATTTCAAACGTGAACATATTACCTTCAGCACTGCCCCTGTTCTGACTGGAGGCTGTGGTGGGAGCACTCTCAGTTCCTGGCTGCCCAACATCCACCAGCCAGCCACATGTGCCTGTCCTGTCCCCAGCCCGGCTGCAGGGTCAGTTCCTCAGGAGTGACCACTGTTCCGTCTTCTTCCCTGCTGTTACCATCCTCACTATTTCCTATTCCAGCTTTACTGAAGCACTGGCAGGGCTTTTGTTGTGGATGTGGAGGCACATAGGGGAGTATAAAATCTTAGCCAGACACTGGGAGTGGGGGCTCCTGACTACCTGCCTTCCTTCTTCCACAGACTAGGGCCTCCTTTGGGCTGTTCTATAAACAACTGATCATTTCAGACATAAGCACCAAGTGCTTTTGGCAATATATTAAACTAATCTTGTGCTGACATGTGCACAGTTCTTCACACATTTGAAAGCAAGGCTATTAATTAGTTCTCACAGCTCTAGCTGTGAAAGATGATAATTTTGCTGTTGAAAAGAGCATACTGATTTAAATAAACTGTCAGACCAAGCAAGGGCACTTTTCCTACAGCCTTTTGAAAACATAAATAAGCTCTGACATTTCTATTTTATGAGGGAACTTGAGGTCCAGAGAGGTCAAAAAAGCCTACAGGTACTGAAGTCCCATTCACTTTCTATTGTAGGTGCCAGGTCCACACTGGAAGTCTCTGCACAACTGTGATCTTCCAGAGCCTAATCTTGCTTTCACACCAATTTATTTTTGAAAATATCTCTAGCAGAATAATCTGGTGTGTAACTAGATGAACAACCCAGTTTATAATAAAAATTTCTCTTTATTCTTTGCTTGAGCCCTACGCACTGTACACATATTTCCATCTTTGGGATTGTTTTTAAAATTTGCTTCCCTTTAAGTTTTTCACCACAATCCAGTGAGGGAAAAGTAAGAATAAAGTTGCTAGTCCTAAAACCTTGGTAAGGCTGAATACATGAAGCAAGTTGCAGTGACAGACTGTAGCTCAGCCTTTCTGAATGAATGAAAAGATAGTCAAGAGGAAGATACAATAGCTATCCACTGCCTAGTTTCTCTGTGCAAAACTGTAATCATTATTTTACTCTCTGGTCTCTCTGCCTGTGCAGACTGCTCCGGAGTGTACAGGAAGAGCTTTGAATTCACAGGTGTTTGCAAGGAGAATGGTGTCTTACACCCCTGGCAAGTGAAATGGTGTGAGTGAAGAAAAGAAGACCTGCCACCACTGTTTTAGGGTTCTGGCCTGTGTTTCCATAGCAGGCATGAATGCACTGGATGAAGCTCAGACTACATTCAAGGTGGTAATTTCAGCCTGCTGGATGTGCCCAGGCATGGCAGCTTATGCCCCTTTGCTTGCTCACTTTAGCTTCAGCATGTGAATTCGTCGAGTCCATTTGAATTAATCTTGATTTATGCCAGTACTCCCAGAGAGAGTACTTGCATGGGGTGAATTCTGATCTGCTCTTGAGTGTTGAGGGGCTGCCATACACACCATTTAGATGCAAAACAAGAACAGAGATGATGATAGGTTTCCTTCTGGCAGCAGCAATGGTCACTAAGCTGCTGCTTGTCCCTGCAGTGGAGGAATTGCACCGGAAAGGGGAGTTCAAATGGGATAACTCATAGAAGTTTTATTCAGCAAGTGGAAGGTATGTCAGACCCATGTGTTCCAAAAGATCCTAGAACTGCGAAAACTCTGAGGTTAATCAGGTTCCCCTGCTCAGATGGAGAGGTGTCATCAGTGTGCTACTGGGAGGATTCCTGACACCTGGGTCTTGCCAGCAGGATGGCAGAGCTTGAGGAAGTGGTTGGTAGGAGTGCAAGCAGGGGAAAAGTGAGCCATGTTTTTATTCAGATGAGTGCAACGTGATCAGTGTTTTTAGCTGAACAGTCATTTATATCTCATAGGGTTGATTTCAAAAGCAGGTTGTATTTTCTTTCCATCAAGGCAATATATAGTGTTTATTCTGCTTAATCAAGTGGCAGAAGGAGAACAGAGTGTTCCATTCACTCACCTTTAACAATGTGTGAACGATACATGGCTGAATGGATGGGTGATGTATCTTGCCCACACTTTGCTGCATTAACTTACTCATTTATATTTTTTTGGCTGGAGCTGGGCTGAACAAACTAGGTGAACCAGGAGAGATGACAGGTAGAGCTCTGTCAACATGCGGGGTGTTTTGCCTTTTCTACAAAACTGTGACCTCACTGCAAAGCAGACCTTGGTGTGAATATAGCTCTCTTCCCCCAGCACATTCAGGAGTGTAGGTTGACAGGTTGATCCTTCTGTGTCCATACGAAGGTTATACAGCTAAGGAGTGGGAATAAGCAGAGGATTACCTCCAAGTTAGAGAAGAAACATTCCCTGCCTATCTGTAGCCGTGATTATGCTAAAAAAAGCACTGTTCAGAAAACAGAGGCTAATATTTTGAAGATGGTGGTTTCCATCTCCTATAGAAACAATATTTGCTTTGGAGGGGCACGTGCTCAAATTTATTTTGTTATTTCCCCATTTAAAACAAATATTTTCCAGTAGCCTCTATTCTAAATAAGTCAGGTTCCCAGAACAATAAATTCCTTTAAAACATTTCTTTGGGCTTAATTACAATTTTCTCCTTGAGAAACACATGGCAGGAATAACACATTGCCTAACCAAGTAATTCAAATTACTGCTTGAAAAAGTCACGATGCCAAAATGCCCAAAGCATTCACTGTTTGGATCAAAATAACAAAAAGCTCTGTTTTTGTTTCAGCTGCCTGTTGCTGTTCCATACATGAAGGTGACCCTCTACAACCCTTTTTCCAGGTATTATAATGGCAAGAAAAGATGAAAGTGGTTTGTGCCAAGGGGATGGGTTTTGAGCAAGCTTCAGACCCTGGTGAGGTGCCTGTTCCCAGAACTAGCTGGCATTGCACCTCCCACCTGGGAACCTGGCGGCCGGTGCTCCATCGTCATCTGCTGTCAGTGAACCTCCAACATGCCTTTGACCTAGAAAGATAAAAATACCTTGATAACAATAACAGAGCTTTTGTGAGATGACAGACTGTGCCATGAGCAAGAGCCAGTCTTGGTGGGGACCTGAACAAGGAGCTTTGTAGGGTCTGTGGCACCACTGTAATGAGAAGCATGAGGCATAGGATGGTTCTATAACTAGAATTGCTCTGTGAATCCACCAAACCTCTTCTCCCTGCCTGTGCTCCTCTCCATGCCCCTCTCCCAAAACTGATGTAGGTATGAAGATAAAAGTAGTGCTTGGACAAGATCTGGCCAAGACCAAATGCCTCAGTGAAGGTCCCTGTTTGTTACTCAGAAATGTTCTATGGAACATCATAGTAACCCAAATGGCCTGTCTGGCAGATCTTTTATCTGGTTGAAGCTGGTAGTTACCTAGAAAAAGTTGGAAGGAGGTAATGCTGAGCCCTGAAAAGCTGATTTCTCATCAACCGATTAGTACCTATCAGGAGGAGGATGGGCAATACCTACAGGCCAAGGCATTTTCTTCTCTAGAGTTTAACTGGCTAATACGCCACCCAAAACTTACCTTTAAGGTTAAAATGACATCTTTGCTGCTGTCAGTAGAGAAGAAAATGGTGCCACCTTCTTTGGACAGCTTCAAAAATCTGGTAGGAAAGAAGACTTCTGCTTAGCTACATTGATACTCTTAAAGCATTTCCTTGGGGTCTGCATGGAGGTACAATTAAATGAGAGAATCAATTCTCTGTCAATGCACTGCTGATAACACACATGTACAGGTGGAGGGGAGTTCTTCCCTGATGAGATGATCTTTGATCTTCAGAATGGGTCTTCATAATTGTGTATAAAAAGCTAAGCAAAAAAAAAAAATACTATTAAGATGAGGAGCATCTTAACACTGAGGGTTTTTAAAGACCCAGTGAGTCATTACATATACTCAGACACCAAGATGTATCACTTTCTTAGTGATAAAATGTTTTCCTTCTAAACTATCAATCCCTTTTCTCGTACCTCCTTTCTAATGCAGCAGAGAGAGCCAACAACAGGCATATCTTTTAGATGTTGCCTGAAAGACATGTCAAAGGTGAAGGGTGTTGTTGCCTAAAGAATCCTAAGAATTCTGAGGCATGAGTGTGAACTTGTCTTAGCCTGGAGAGGGTCTCTTTGGGTTCAGGCCTTGGTGTGGCTACCAAGGAAATTTCCAGCTAAAGGTAGAGTTGCCTTGTGGATGCACTGCATTTGATCCTTGGGAAAGACTGGCCAAGGTGTATAAGGCAGAGTCATCTTACACAAAAAGCCTTTAGAATAATGTGCAAAAGAAGCAGGAAATGCTACGTTTCTCATAGGAAACATGTTTGCGAAGAACAAATAGGTTCTCTGTTTGAAAGGTGAGTTTCAGGAGAGGGAGAACCGCAAGTCAGGGGATAACCAAAGTAAGTTTTCCTTCTCCCAAGGCTGTGGTCAGCTTGGAATTGGATCAGGTAGAGAAACTGCAGGTATACTTCATCTGTAGTACACATCAGTTTTTGGCTAAGTCATCTTCTAGCCGTCTTCCCTTTCAAAACCCAGAAAAAGTATCTTCCTCTGCATAAAGTTATCACCAATAAACTAACATTTTCCAGAGGAACTCTTCTAGTAGAAAAGAGGGAAAGTCACAGTCTTCCATGTCTCTTACAACCTTATTTTTTTCTGTTTTCTCTTTTACTTGTTTCAACTTCAAATTTACTTGTCCTTACTCTTTTACGAGCTTTAAAAATAATACATTGATATAGGAAATGAGGCTTAAGGGAGAGTGCTGCCTACCAGTTCTCCTCCTTGCCTTTTTACTTTCTCTTATGGGTCAATGCTCATTATCAAATACATTTAGTAAAAAAGACGGCTGTCACAAATGTTTTTCCCTAAATAAATTAACTTACATGAAAAATGGAATCTGAGGAAGGAAAAAATATCTCTTGGACATTTTGCCATATTTCGTTTGCAGAAGACAGTTGACCAGTCAGTGCCTAAAATGCATATTCTTTGAAGCCATGGCCTGTATTGTGTCTATACCCAGAGGGTGGTTGGGCACTGGAACAGGCTGCTCAGGGCAGTGGTCACAACACCAAGCCTGACAGAGTTCAAGAACTATTTGGACAATGCTCTCAGGCACATGGTGCGGCTCTTGGGGATGGTTCTGTGCAGGGCCAAGAGATGAACTCGACGATCATTGTGGGTCCCTTCCAACTTCGCATATTCCGTGATTCCATGATTCTGTTTACTAAGGATTATGGGATATACACCTTTTTTTTTTTTTTTTAACTTCCCCCAAAGAGAGCTATACGACAAAGGACAAATGGTAGGTAACTGGACTTCTGCACTAACCCCACTACTTTTTATTTTGTTGTTCCCTATGACTTCTCACAAGATAGTTTTCATATACTTTGAGCTCTCCTTTGCCAGAAAGTTTGCTAGTAACAGAGTTGATGACTCTAGAAGGAGCAACTGGAACTGGACTGAGCTGTCCACTCTTTTCTCCTGTAACTTTTGGATTGAAAGTGTTTCTTGGTAGTGTTAGGAGGGCAAAGATTGGAGAATCCTCATACAGTGCATTTTGAAAATGTCATGGCCTTTATATGTTCTTTTAAAAAATATTTTCTTCTTGTTTTAACTAAAAAGAAAGTGAACATTAGAATAAAATTTATTTCAGATTGAAAATTCTGAATGTTTCACTAAGGAAATATAAAAGACACATGTTTCACGGGAAACATGTAAAGATATTTTCTAGCAAATAATTCAGTAAAATGAAATCAAATTCATGCATAATTGCTAAACTAGTTCCAAATTTGTGGAATGAAAAATTTTGTCCAAGATCTTACCACAAAAAATGCCTCTGGTCGCATATGAACTTGTTGTTTATTTCCTTAGTAGTGATATGTTTTCTAAATGATGAATTAAACCTAAGACTAGAAGCCAAGGGTTCACAAGTACTAGTCTGTTTCTGACATTGATCTTTGTGTGGAGCTAGATTGGCCATTTGTATGAAGTCATTCACAAGCCCCCTGAAGGTTTGTCTAGATTTATTCAGCAGGATGAAGATGCCTGTTGGTGGTTGTGAGACTTACATTTGTGCTCACAGATTGTGATTTTAACTGATTTTAAATAACACTGAACTTTCGGAAATAATGCTCTTACAGTCAAGATATTTTGGTTTCCTACTCTTTGGGGATACACTCCATTTCTCTGGCCATGCATCCTCTGCAGTTCTAATGGGATACTAAATTTTGAGTGTTTCAGGCACATCAGATATGCTTCTTTGCATTGTCTTTTGAGGACTATAGCATTTATTGTACACCCCCAATTTTTCTATTCTGTTGTCTGAGTCCCAAACACACCTTTGAGCTGTGCCAAGAACTTGGTAGTGCAGGAGCAAACACAAAACAATAAATCTGTTATTCCCCTAATTCCTCAGGCAGATACTGAGTAGTGCAGGTTACTCTTTCTGCTCTTTCAGTCTTGGCTCTTGCCCTGACCTGCCAGAAGAGGAGGCCACACCTGAAGCAGAGGTCTGCAAGCAGGAGGTTGAGGCACATATTTCCAAAGATGTGTTGGAAGGAGCACAGCACAAGATTGGAACAAACAGTGTGTTTGCAGCTGGTGAGGCTTGCTGAAATACAGCATGAGATCACTGATTTCATCCTTTTTATGATAAACCTTCTGCAGTCACTCCTAAGCCAGTCAATCTGGTGAGTCCCAAACTTAGAGTTTCAGCATAGCTTTGAAACAACACCATGTGACCCATATGACCGATGTACATCAGATGTTGTTAGTAGGGCTAGATCATGCACAACTCATAGTCTGAGTATTTTTCATCAGGATTTGTTGATGAAATGTTGTGACTAATGAATGAAGAATTCTTGTGTCAAGCGGAGACAGGGAAAGGTGTAGCTGCTTGGAAATGGAGATATTAAAAAGATCAGCAGAGCTCGTCAGCTCAATAACTGAAAAAAAGTCTATTCACAAGCAGCAGGGGAGGGCCGGGGACCTTGTTACCATGTGGGTGGACGTATTGCAAAACTTCCCCTAAAGCTCAGGCACTTTGAAAAAGACATATATAAAAAGAGGCAAGATCAAGTCACAGTTGGAAATGCTCTGTAGTCGAGCTAGCTGCACTTAACTGGAAGGATTTCAGAAGGACCTGTAAAATAGCACAAAACTCTAGGGATGTGCCTTACAGTGTGAAAGCAGCGTTTTCACTCTACTAGACTTCTCTGAGAAAAGCGTGAAAGTCAAGTTGTTAATGTTTTGGGTTTTTTTCTAGACAACTCCTTTTATAATTTAACAGGAAAAAAAAGGAGGCCATCCAATGAGGGAATATTGAAATTAAAAGCAAACAAGAAGAGAAACTCAACCTTTAGTGCCAGACAAGTCTGGAACACTTTCTGAAGAGAAATTGGCTGGATGGACACTCTTGATGGGGACACTCCAATCCTGAAAGACAAATGGCTCTTAATGGGCTTAATGTTGTTCATTCATGTGGTTAGGAAGGAAGATAGTTGTGTGGTGAAGTCATATGGACTGAGCTGCAAAAAGAGTCAGAGTGGATAGCTGTAGCTATCCATGAATATTTCTTAATATTCTTCACCAGCCTTTTAAATTCCCTGTTGACTAAACTCTCCTTAGCTCTACAGTCACATCACTGTTGTTTGTATCGATCTGTGGTGCTCAGCAGCAGTTTATTTCAGGAGTTATTTTTCTTGCTCAGTTGAAAAACGTTGATTCATCTTTTCGCCGCAAAAATTACTAATAACAAATGCTTTCCAGGAACCAGCCTCAGTAAATCAACCATAGACATGTAGCTCAGATTCAATTAAATTGATAGGGCACACAGTTCAGCTTCAATTTAATTATTTCTCATTTTATGTAAATGAGATTTCTTATTGCAGTGAAACAAATTATTATTTTCTCGTGACAGTACCTCATTTGCATGCTTTACTACTTATTCTGCCCTTAGTTTAACCTAAAAACAAAACAAAAGATTTCTCAAAATTCAGAGGCTGAACTGAAGAGCTAATATTTCATTAGCATTCTGGAGACAGTACATTCCTTTGTGATCTGGTTGTGCTTAGCCCTCATATAACACCCCCTGATTAGGGCTGTGTGTTTGACAAAATAGATTAAGTGTGACATCTGCCAGATATATAACCCTAGAGGCAAACAGTCTAACCTTCAGGAATTTTCATCCAAAAATCTGCATTTGGCCAAATTTGCAGCTAACTTAGGATCCAGCTGCTTAAACAATTTCTGATGTGTACTTCAGAGATGAAAAAACATATTTTTTTAATCTAGTGCTTACCTGTCTCCTACTGTAAATAATGCTCACTCCATTTGGGTGTAAACTAGTAAGAACAAAAACAAGTAGAAGCTGCAGAAGTTGTTCATACCTCTATTTTTCTCTGGCACTCAAACAGAATGAATTTGTCTCCTCAGAACCCCTGTGACTTGGAGGTATCAGGGCAGCTGCCTAAAGTCAGAGAGCTGGAGCACACTAAGAGTAAAGGAATTGCTGCAAGGCACAGGCAATGCCAATGGTCAGGAATTAAATTCAATCCTCTTGCATCTTAACCAAGTGCCTAAGCCACAAATCTGTTCCATTCTTCACATAGATTATGCTTCTTCAGGATGCAAAGCTGTTTGGCCCGCTATCCCCTGAGTTGACTGTCAGAAAGGGATGATATTTCTTTACCAGCCATATGTGTGAAGTCCTGTGAGTTTGGCACAGACTATTTTACTTTGAGAAAAAGATAACGGAAGAAATTTTGTGTGGTCAGTGAAAAAAAGTACTATCCCTCCCACATACCTAAGTGAGACTTCCACTGGGAAAGACAAAATCATTCTGAGCTTACCTGCCTATGCAGCTTTTCAAAAACGTGAAGTTTTTACTGATGTTAAATTCAGCAAAGTAAGCGAGATGCTGTATTTATTATTACTAACACCCTTGTTCTTCTGTTGGAAAGCAGAGACATATGGTCATTTATGTCTTTAGGCTGCACTGACCTGCATAATACCTGTGAAAATTAGAATGCTTCCAAAACACCCAATTGCAGTGTGTGCTTTCACAGAAAGAATGAATTAGCCTTTCCCTTCCCGGGCTTTCATTCTGCAGTAGTTTTTTACACTTCCTCACACTGAGCCATGACTGCCAAAGTTTATCCCAGAGTAGTTTTACAGCCAGTGGGAATGGCTTAATGAAGTACTATCGGTCTAAATACCAGTCCCCACTGCTTATGTTTGCTGTTGGATTCCTTTCTGGTTTAGCAGCACAGACACAAATGTTGTCAGGAGCTGCTGCTGTTAGTGCTTCCCATGTCCTGGAGGCTGCTGGGAGGAAAAACTTAATTTTGTCCAAGCAGTCCCAATATTTCAGACAATGTCACTCAGTTGTGGCAGTGGACATACACACTTGGAGATGCAACAAGTCACTTGTGAAGAAGAGTTTGTGCTGGTTCCTCACCCAGCCCTGTTGCAGCCAGACAGCTCCAGCCAGGCATGAGTCAGTGTCTGCCCGAGCCAGCAGAGATGGGATGGGGATGCCAGCTGAAGGGGAGCAGAGAGGATGGCCCTGCCTCTTGACTTTGACCTTTTACTGGGGGCCATTCACTTGAGTATCTGCTTACTTCTTACACAAAGGCAACAGATGTGTCTTTTACGGGTTTCATGGAGTTTGTGCCATTCCCTCATTTTTCCCTGGGTCAAGGTCTTCTAGGATTAGTTGTTTTTCTTCTGCAGCTGGAAGGAAGAACGGGTTGAATTAGATGTAGTTTCTCTTTCTTGTAATCAATGTCATGAAGGCTTTCAGCTGGACTGAGGAAAGCTCGTGGGAAGGTGAAGGTGTTGCAAAGGATCTTCAGGGTGGGCTATGTGACTCCATTCACCAGTGCCCCTCTGAGAGGCTACTCCTTGTGTGAAACATCTTCCCCTTTCCTAACCATGGTCACTGAAGCCAGCTCTGACTCATGGGCACACTGACCCCAAAGGCAAGAGATGTTCTGATGGTTTATTGAGCCAAATCACAGCTCTCTCTTGGTCTTACAGTAAGAATTGATGTCACTAACTGAGCAGGGAAGGTGTTTGGGAGCTAGCAGTAAAGGATAATTGAGAGAGTTTATCTCTCATGCTCCTTGATAACTAGAAATAATCTCTCATGTCATACAGGAAGGGGCTGAACAGAGTCAGAAATAATCTGATGGCACATGGTTCTTGAGAACGAAGGCAGCTGTGTGATCCCAGCCTGATCATGGGGCAGCTGCTCATCTTCTGCCTTCAAAACCACGACCTGCCTGCTGAAGACTTGCCAGGCAAACAGAAATAACCTCAGTGAATGGGAACTGCTAAAGGGTCTTTTGACATCAGTATGGACTGTGTATGCTCCAGTTGTCATCTATGGTTTATCTTTCTTGGTGACCATCCTGATTTGAGGGGTTTTCCTCTTTTACCTACCCAGCTTTGTGCTGCTGTATTTTGCTTGTGTCATTTCTTAGCCCTATTCAGCTGATATGGTTGGTTGGGACTGTACTGCTAAAGCCTCATTTCCTTCCTTGCATGTGTGATACAGACCATTTTCCCACTGCTCACCTTGGTTAAGTTTTTCTTTCAGACACCATATTATTTCCTTTCACCAGCCCATGTGCGTGCTGCAGTCATGGAGTGTAACCCCATGGTGAATACATGGTCCTGGTGCAAACTCCATGTGCCAGGAAGATTGCAGACAAACCTGTGTGAGATAGAAGCGTGTCAAGGGACAGGGTGTGGGTGCCCTGCAGTGGCAGGCTGCTTGCCAGAGAGGTCCCTTGCCAAGCCATGGCAGCAGGGAATGTAAATGCAAGGGTTGGAGTTGGGAAGTGGGAGATGTGAGTGCTGGTGTCTCCTCACATCTTCAGGAAGAGAGGGAGGTGTGTGAGACAGCAGGGAGCTGCTGCTTGGCATTGGGGTGGGGAGCCCCTGTGGACTGTGACCAGAGCAAGGACAGAGTTTGGTCTGACGTAAGAAAAAGGGAAATGTAGAGCTGCGCCAGCTGCTAATCTTGCTATTGGAAGCTTTTTATTTTTTTTTTTAAGATGCTTGATGAAAATGCTGCTGCATAATTTGCATTTGTATCCTTTTCATTCCATAATAAGTAACTCATTTGCATGTAGAGAAGAGACAATTCTTATACGCAATTTTCTGCTTGGCATATGATCTACAAAGTGAATATAATGGTTTTCTGCTTCTGTGAGCTTTTATTAACAAATACAGAAAGAAAAATAGAAAAAAAAGTTTGGGAAAAATTGCACGGCTATTACGAATATTACGTTTCCGGCTGTTGTTTGGTTTTGAACATAATTTAGGCCAAAGCTTACTGCTTCAAAAGCCGCAACAACAGTGACTACTCTTGTTTCCAGCAGTTTGAGTTTGTTATCTTTCCTTCTTTCTTTGGAAGTAAAATTAAACAGTTTATTTTTGCTTCCACAGAACCGTGAGTTTGCCAAAGTGTAGACAACTTGCTATCTAAACTTTGTTTAAATAAACACAGTCCATTTTTTTTTACCCCTGAAAACTCACTTGCTGATACGCTCCAGAAAAATTTTCTAAGCTCCAAATGACAAAATGAGGAAAATGATGTATATATTTCTTCAGTTGTATCCCAGTGCTGTCTTTATCTGTAGGATTTGCAAGCAAATTGACTTTCATTCCTATCCTTTTCTTACATCTTCTTTGCAGCCGAGGAGAGATTTGCAAGCAAATAGGCCTTTTTCAAAATTTAAACCAGATTTGCTGTTTCACAGTTTGTATCTCTTTTGCATAAATACATTTTTTTCCATAAGGCCTATAGGAAGTATTATCTGACAATCCCACTGGCCAACTTCCTAAAGATTTTGTTTGTTTTCTGGTGATTTAAAAGCATCTGTAGTCTTCCCACCCTCCCTTGCCATCTCTCCCCCTCCCCATAAGCCTTGCTTGTCTCATTTCATATGCATTTATGATATCTCTATCATGTAAACAGACTGTTTAAAGGGGAGTGAAGTGTATTTAAAGCAAATTGTTTTTCCCACAGGAGTCACTGCACTATTATCATTAGGGCTGTTGCCACAGCTAAGTTTACCAGCCACTTTGCGGTGGGAAACCCTGCATACACTTACTTACAGTCTGCCAGACTTCAGCAGTTTGGGATAAAATCTTCCCTGCCAGGAATCTGGATTTTAACTCCATGTTGCTCCTTTCTTTCATCCAACATGTTCAGAGAAGGAGATGTAAGTTCTTTGCAAAGTCTCGGATGTAATTAAAAACTGTACAATAACAACTGTGCAAAAAAAGAGCAAAATAAAATTTGACTGGGCTGTTTAGTCCCAGCATCTCCAACTACTAAAGAGCTTCCCTTTGAAAGTGAGGGTCAGTCTCCTCTCCCAAGTAACAGAATGAAGGAAAAGGCCTCGAGTTGTGCCAGGGAAAGTTTAGATTAGATACTAGAAATTTCCCCCCCCCCCCCAAAAAGGGTTATCAAGCATTAGAACAGGCTGCCCAGGGAAGTGGTGAAGTCGCCATCCCTGGAAGTGTTCAAAAACATATGGATATGGCACTTGAGGATGTGGTTTAGAAGTGAACATGGTGATGGTGCTATGCTGACTGTTGGACTTGATGATCTTAGAGGTTTTTTCCAACCTTAATGATTCTATGATTCTATTAGATTGACATAAGAAAAATTGAATGGATATGGAAATTTTCTAGGATTGTTTTTATTAGGAGTTAGGCTCAGATTATCAGCTTTTCGTACACCCAACACTGAATAGCTGTGCTTGCAGACAACTCCTACTTCCATAGATAAGGAGAGAAATTTTCTCACTGCCTGCAATCCCCCGGCAGTGAAATTTACTGAGCCGCAACCCAAGGTCTACAGAATAAAATCATCTGGAGGCAAGGTGTATGGCTCCTGCTGGGGGGCATCTCACCTCTTCCTTCCCTCTGAGAGCCCCAGTTCTCCTCGCTCTGACAATGACATCCATCCTGTGGTAGATCCTTATCGTGTCTGACAGCACTGGGAGAGGTACAGGTAGCACAGAGTCTTTATCACACATGCGTCGAATCTCAGTGGGGAGATCAGTCTCACACTACTCACCACAGAGCTGTCAGTGCCCATCAAGGGGAAATTATGAGATTTATAAACCAGTGGGAGTACACCGTCACGCTGAGGTTGTGCAGCTGTAGTGGGAGTGGGAAAATGAAGCATTCCCTGTGGAAACCTTCAAACGCAGTAAGTAAGTCTGGGGAAAGTATTCCTGTTTGAAAATTTTAATCGCACATCTCGTTTTGGGACATAACACAGTTCTTTTCTTCTTTTTATTTATTTTGTCTTTTTATAAAGCTCCTGTCTCTGTCTCAGAGCTGTGACCCCACACTGGACATACTTTGTTGGCTTTTTCTCATGAAAGAGTAGACAGAGGTTTCCAGACAGGCCAGATTTTACATTTTATGTGCAGGGAAGGTGTTTGGGAGATAGCAGTAAAGGATAATTGAGAGGGTTTATCTCTCGTGCTCCTTGATAACTAGAAATAATCTTTCATGTCATACAGGAAGGGGCTGAACAGAGCCCCTGCCCTAACAATGTCTCACTACCCCAGCACAGTGCCTGAGCATCCCTACTGCTGCCCAGCTCTACCTTTCCCAGCCTCAGGCATCTTGGAGGAAGAGATCATAGGGCAGTTGCTTAGAGAAGCAGAGAGATACAAGAGGGATGAATAGACTGGTTTTGTCAAAGTTCTTCCATTGCTGCAATAAGTCTGCCCAGGAAAAACATCAGAAACTCACACTAGACTAGTCTTGAAAATTTGAACTGAAATTTATGGAAGTCGAAATGACAGAAATGAGTTTGACCAGATGCCCTGAGACCTGAGCACAGAGCGAGTCTTCTGGGTTGTTTTTCTGGAGTACAGCAGCAGATAAAGAAACCTGACACTGCAAAATCATTTTATGCATTGATAACCTGCAAGGAATCTTTATGGGCAACAGAATAAATGGTCATGCAAGTACCAGCCATGGCAATTGATACACAAATCTACCTGCTGGCTTGATTTTAGCTGGACCACACCTGAATGCCTGCCTTCCCCAGGCAGATTGGCAGAGGGTGAGCCCACCTCTCCCCATCTATTAGGCTGTACCAGCGTGTGGGTGATTATTCAAACCTGGTAAAGACCCCACCCTGTCCTGCTGCTCTCTCTTTGCTCTCCTTTGCTTATGGGTTATCCTGCCCTTCCTTGCTGAGCCATCAGTTCTGCACTACAAAACAGTTCTTCATATAGTAAGTGATAACTTGCCCTATGTCTGTGTTAACTTGAAATGAAAGGAATCGGTGTGTAAGTAGTATGTGGTTCTGCACATATTATCCTATCTGATTTAAAAGTTTCACAGTTCAGCCTTGCTACGGTTGTAGGTTCCTGACATTTTGGTTATCTATTGTAAATTATAGTGTCTTGATACTTCTTGTATGTTTGGAAGGTTGGTAAAATTAAACTTCAGAGCTACATGGATGTGTTTAGGGAGTATCACTCGTTGTCTTAAAGATTGAGTAGTCTTTTTGTTTTCAAGGGTGTTTTCCTGCTGAGCACTAGAAAAGAGAACGGGGGGTATTCATGCTTTTTTTTCTGTATTGTTGTTACTTACTGTTAATATGCTTTCTTGAGCCAAGTGGAACCTATTTCCTCCAAACCTCCAAACCATCAGCAGAATTTGGGGCCATTCAGAGTAGTGCAGTGTCTTCAGTGTAGCATGGTGTCGTCCTCCGTTTCGTTGCAAGGATCTTCCTCAGAATATGCCAAACTCAGCCCAGTAGGAGCTTGCAAAAGCACTGAAGAAGAAATACCTGGGAAGGCTCTGTGCTAATTCCATCTGTGATTATAACTGGGGGAGTAAATTGCATATTGGTACATGTTTGTGATAAAATGGGTGTGAGTGGCCAATTAGCATGACCTATTCTGATGAGGAATGAGTCTTGCAGGCTAGTACAACAAACAGATTACAGAAGGATGAAAGATAGCTCTGGAGCCCTATTCCTTTAACTTCTCTGTCCCTCATATCTGCAGAACAGCCGTAATGGAAACAACACCCATGTATGTCAGGGCTCAATTTGTTCCTGGAGTAAGTGATGGGGAGGGTTATGTGTTCAGTAATGAGCCAGACTGGTCTCCATGTGCAATAACAGGAGTACATGACTGACGGTGCCCATATCAGCATGAGAACTCTGGTAATGGAGGGAGGAAATCGGTTTAAAATAATTTGTTTGAAGAGAGATATTTAATGTGCTGCCAACTTCCTCTTCTGCAAGAGCTGTCAGACGAGGTTTTCCACCAGCGTGGTTTGTTGCATTTTCAAAAAGTTTTTCATTCTTAGAGAAAGCACATCTGAGGTGTGTGAGAAACAACTGCAATTGGAAAATGTCATAATTGTTGAGAGATGAAACACGTGAAAGCATGTCTGTACACTGTATACATGGTTTGCTGAAAATAGTCAAGTCTGTTCTGGTTGCCAGCACATATTCTCCATGTCACAGTATCTGCACAGAGTACCTTTGGGGGCCCATGGCCATAACAGTCTAAGGACTTGTCTGTGCTGGACCTTTGCTATAGGATGAAATCAGAAAAACTTTGAAGTGGGCCATTAACCATGTGCACTGTTATGTCACCCATCGGTTGTCCTCCCCAGTCCTGCCAAGACAAAACCTTATCCCTCTAATAGTCCACCTCAGAAAAATTGTCCTTGGGCACTGCTCCATGACAATAGTCATGCTTCTGGATGAAGATAATTTAAATATGAATATTTCTATTTTCCAAATGCTCTGTTTAAATATAGTGCCTCCTCGACACTGCAGAACTTGACTCTGCAGTCATTCTTCTTACTTATTTTTAAGAGGATTGGTATAAACATGGGAATGGCCACTGCCATCACTCACTGGTCCTACTGTACCTGCAGAAGACAAAACACGTCTGTACGCAGGTTCTACTCTATCCAACACAGTTCCACATAATAGGTAAGGCGGTTACTTAATATCTCTGAGACTAGCATATAGCTTTTAGAGACAGTTGCAGCTGGAGAGCATAAATGGACATATAAGAAAATGTTCCAATTTTACCCTTACAAGGGGTGAACAGAGCAGATGCTTGCTTATGGAGGTCAACCTACAAGTACAGTAATTCTCCAACTGAAAAATACCTAACATTCTTCCAGAAAGCAGGAGAATAGCTTGTAAATCATATCTTCTGAGTTACTTCACTAATCAACACTAAGCAGGAAAGCAAAGACTGACATAAGTAGGCATTAAAAACATGCCATTTTTCTTGGGGATGCTCTTCTGAGTAAGATGCACTAATATGGCCAACTGAGCAACCAAACTAAATTAGGCAATTTCCCTTCTATTCAGGGAGAGGAAGAAAGGGAGCAGCAAGAACAGAAGCCTTAAAAATAAGTGCCCACTTAACATTTAAAATGAATGTTACAGGTTTTGTTATTATTTTAACTGTCTAATTCCTTCCCTTTGTGAACAAAAGCAAAGAAAATATTTAACATAGGCAGAATTCCCTTTCCCTGCCTTTCTCTTTTTGTACATAGAAGGAAACCAGTACTCTGAAGATGTTATATTTTTGACATTTGACTAAGCAGCCAGAGATGCTAAGAAAAATGCATTCAGGATTTTATGGCTAGTCTTTCCCTAATGCAGTGGGTGAGGAAAAAGTGATGGGGTAAGCCAGCAAACAAGCAAAAAAAAAAAAAAGATTCAAACCTGCTTGCTGCTGTGAGCACTGGTCACAGCACACTGCTGGCTCCTGCACTCACAGCACTGGATCTGACCCAGGTCAAGCCGCTGCAACTGCCCAAAAGGAGCAAAGAAGGACCGGGAAACACATAGGCTTGGCTGCGGGGAACTAGGGGAAAGGATTCAGACGGCAGAACCACCCCTTGGAAATCACTGGAGGTGACAGCAGGCAGCAGTCTTGCCTGAGGAGGGGAACGGGGGGGGATGCCGGGGAAAAAGACTGATCGAAACATCCCTGGGGCAGACAAGCGAGCAGCTGCCGCTTCCCCCTGCTGAATGTCACTCCAAGGAAAGCAGGGCACGCCGCACCCACCGGGCAGCCAGGCACACGCCATCTGCGCTCGGTGACCGCTCTGGGCACCGCTCGTGCCCCGTGCTCCCTGCCTGCTCCCCAGCCCGCCTCCCGTCTGTGACACCTGCCTGGCCCACATTCCCCGGCCTCTGCTGCCCCACTCAGAGGGCACGGTGGAAAATAGGTTTGTCCATAGCTGTGTGATATGCTCGTTCTGGCCAGTAATGTTTCGTTAATGTTGCTCTGGTTCCAGGGTGTTGATGGAGCCTCCCGCCCATCACCAGGTAGCGCTGGTAGGTAATGCTGTGGCTCGGAGGTTATTTGATGGCTGCTGTGTATTGTGCATCCTAAGGTGTTTCACCCCCTCAAGCAGCACCTTCCCAGCTCTACGAAGCAAGACAAAGCAGCTCCTGGATTCACCCACAGCCAGGCACTTGGCAAATATAAAGGATTAAATTGGTCCTCAGTGAAGCAACCTCTGAACTCCTTTCTTTTTGGTACAATGCTCTCTCATGAGCTTTCCTTGAAGCCAAAAGGAATGTCCCTTCAAAGATATTAAATAAAGGACAGAAAGTGTTTGCAAAATACTGAACAAGGAACTTTACCGGGATCAAAAAAAAAAAAAGAAATTCCATTTTGCTCTTAGTGTGAGTTATAAAGTCTGTTTTCTGGCTTTCACTAATCCTTTTTCTTTTCACTGGGGTTTTTCATGTGGATTTAGAGAAATATTACAGTTATCTATGCATCCCACAAAGTCAGTTTATATTTATTCACTTTGCCTCCCTCCACATCCTTTCTAGCAGAAAAAGCACAGTAGCCACAGGGGAGAAAATTAGCCAGGCAGATTCTCCATCTGTCTCTTTTTCTATTTCCCAGGGTTATTTGACTGTGCATATTTTTGTGGGTCTTGGTGGATCATTTTTGAATGATGCAATTTAAAACAAAACAGCCCAAACCTACATCTTCATCTACACAGCTAACCAGATGGTCTTAACAGGGCTAACCTTGACTGTGGGTTGCATGCCACAACTTGCTTTGTCTGAGAGAAGACACCGCAGTCTCTGACATTTTTTCCTCGTGGTGTTTGAATTCCTGTGTCTGTTCCTTAGAGACAGAATGACAGAATAACCTAAGTTGGAAGGGACATAAAGTTGGTTCTGCAGAGGACAACCCCAAAACCATGTGCCTGAAAGTGATGTACAAGCGCTTCTTGAACTCTGGCAGGTTTGATGCCTTGACCAATTCCCTGGGTAGTCTTTTCCAGACGCTATGTGGTCTTGGAGAATGGGCCCTATGGCCTCTATAGAAGTGGTAGCTAAGGACAGTGGAAGGGAAAGCTTGTGTTTATAAGTGTGTTTATATGTATCTATGGATCTACCACCTTCTTTTATCCAAGGCATAGGGATTAGGGATGTGATTGAAGGAAATGAGCAGATGGGACAGAGGAGCACAAACAGACCTGCAGATCTGCAGAGCAGTGAGTGCAGATTGTGGTGGGGAATAAAGGCAGCAGGATGGGGCACTGGGCATTCTACAGAGCTTCTAGGAGATCATGTCACAGAAAAAAAGATAGGAGCATTGTGGGGACCCTACGTAGACACTGGTCACACAAATAGATCAGATAGAGGAAGACAGAAATCCGCAATACAAAAGCCAGAGAGATTGCAGAAATTTAGAACAGAAAGGTCCAGGTCAGGAAGATGCTGTGTGAGGAGAAGGCAGAGGTCTGAGACACCATTAGTGTGAAGAAAATAAGGAACAAGAGTGAAAAGAAAACCCCAAGTTGCAGGGTCTGTAAGGTTGCAGGACCCTTTTTTTCGGTGGAATTTTTTTTCTGTGGCATTTTACTTCATTACAAATTAGTTTCATGTATTTTCTCTCCACAAATGCTACTGTGAGGTTTTGGGTTGGATGTGCTTTGCACAGTGTTCCCTCAAGAGGCTACAAGGGAAACCTATAGGATTCTGATTGTCCTGCTCTGATTGTCCTTGACTCTTATTGCCAAGGTCGCCACAATATTGCCAAGCCCAAAGCCAAACAATTCAATGGTCTTAACTCCTCTGAGTCAGTGTGCTTGTGTCAAGAATAACCCAGTAGAGATATGGATGCACCAGTCACTGCCATAAATCACACTTGTCCTAATTCCATTTTCATTTCTGAGAGTGCTCTGCCCTTTGTGTCATGTCCTGAAAACATTCTCAACTGTTGGCCATTTTTTTTGCAAAGTACACACTCCCAAGAGCCCATCCAACATCAAGTGTTCATACAGGCAGTGTGGGACAACTCATCTCTTCCATTTCATCCCTGGGAAAAAAATAAAGCCTGAAACTGCATTAGAGGAGCTGCAGTTTGTTGCTGGGGAATACCACTTGAAATTTTACTCATGCTGGCTGCTAGATACTTTCTCTGGTTGCAGTTGCAGCATATTGCAGAGCTGATTAATTTGGCCACTGTGAGTGACACTCATAAATTTAGCCTGTTTTTCTCTGCTTGAGCTGTGCATGAAATGATCTGGGTTTCTTCAAGCGTATTTGTTATTCATAAGGGTTCTCAGAATAGTTCGGACCAACACACTTCAGTTTGCAACATGCTCAGGCTGATGACTTGCAATTCACTTTCCACTCTCCATGGTTTGTGATTTGTCTTCCAAGTCAAATGCTATTACCTCTGTTTGCCAGGGAGTGACAGAACCTTTATAAATAGAATAGTAACGAGTATTGAATAATGATTTTGTTTTGTATGAGTTTTTGGCGCAACTTCATATAGATTTGAGGATTCTAGAATATTTTTATGGATATCTTATTTTCCCCATAGTACTTCGACAAGTTCTGGTGTAAATTTGCAAAGCCAGCTGTCTTCAATCCTCTTGTCCCTGGAGAATATCTTAATAGCCATGTATTGAATTATGACAAGTTGCCTTGGCCCGTGCCAGCTGCACGTTAATCACTGTTAATGTTTTATGTTCCAAAAGCTGAAAATATGTCAAAGGACAGAGCAAACTAAGACTTTCTGTATAGTTTGCCAATTTCAGACATTAAATTTTCTTCCCTTCAATTTGATAGCCAGATTCTCAAATCATTGAGGCTGTTTCTTAGCTTACTGATGTCTTGAAGGTGTTGTGACACCTCAGGACTTGAAAGGTTTTTTTCTGTTTTAAGAGGTTAGCAAAGCAAATTTCCAATGTCATAACCCACGTCAAATTCAGGCCATACTTGGAGCTGGCATACCATTCCTTTCTCCTGACTTGTAGCAGTGTGTTTGAGAGTTGCTTCACTCCAGCATCTTTCAGTCCTTGTGACTCTGCAGGCACAGAGCATGTATTCATTTTAAAATGCCTCAAAGCTGATGTGAGCGACTTAATTTAGATTAATATTGAGGTTTGCTATTGGATTCCCTGGTGCTGTTACTCCTCTTAGTTCTCTTTCCACCCACTGAAGGATGAGATGCACTTCGTGTTTGTGATTCCCATGCTCTTGGCAAGGTCCAGAAAGAAATGAGCCCCATTAAGAGTTTGGGAAAGAGGAGAGGGAAAGCAAAACAGGAATATGGCTCATTTTCTGTAGCCATGGCTCTCCCCAGTTCATTCTTCTTGTGCTTTCCGTGTGGGGCCAGCAGTAGAAGTGCTTAATCAGAAACGACGTTTTCTCTGGTGTGGCTGTTATTCTGATTATTAAATTGATAGCAACATATAGGAAAAACAATGAAAGAAAACTATGCAGGCGTAACCAGAGCTCTGTCTACACTTTGGTGGCATCAGATCTTAAATGAATTAATTGCTTGCGTTGAAAGATATTATGTCTTTTGCTATGATTTTAATGGTATAAACTAGCTGTATCAATTCTCAAATCCAAAGTGACTTTTCTTCAGAGAATTTTCTGTACTTTTAACAAGTTCTTGTTTACTACTCCCTCTAATATTGCTATGGTGGCAATGTGTATTTTGGTTTTGTGCCAGGAATGGCAAAATTCAGTAAGCGTGTATGGGCTGGGGCTTATGAATAAATTCATAACAGGTAAACTACAAGGGGAACACACTGAATTAACAAATTTGCATGAGGTAGGTGTGTGTCTGCTCTTCTTTTAATCATGATGTTGTAAATTCACAAACATCCACAAGAACATTTGTAATGATGGGGCAAGCTGTTCTTCCCCAAACTCAGTCAGATTTACTGGGTTCAAGAAAAGTAGCCTCTTCCATCAAAGGAACTGGCAGCTCCCTTCCTATTGCAAGACCTCCTCTTTCTCTCACCTGCTATGCCCTGAGTATTATTTGTGTTGCTGAGTACCTTGAGACTCCAGCTTTCAGCATGGGTGCCCAGTCCAAGGCACATTGCTCACAAACTGCACAGCTGAAGTGTTAAAGCCCTCCTGAAAGGACACAGACTGGTACCTCTGCAAAGTGTTGCATTCCCCCAGAGGAGGGAACCATCTTGGGTCTGGTCTAATGTGATATTCTCAGCATTCTGGTCTTCTCTGGGTCATCAGCATGCTTTCAGCATGGTAAGGAATTTATGGATGTTATAAGACAGCATGGGAGAGATGCAGAGCAAATTCCTCTCTTCCTGGTACCACAATAACTAACCTTAAGCAAATCCTTTCCTCATGTTCCCTGACCTTAAAAGGGAGGTTGAGAAAACAAACTTAAAGGCAGAGAATCAGGCTTCCATTTCACAGAATATTCTGTGTTGGAAGGGACCCACAAGGATCATCAAGTCCAACTTTTAAGTGAATGGCCCATATAGGGATCAAACCAATGACCCTGATGTTATTAGCACTATGATCTAACCAACTGAGCTAATCTCAGGATCCTTTTGTTGAGTCCTTGGAGATGTGCTGGTGCTTGCTATTGATGCATTGGTTGAGGTTTTGTCACACATGGATCTGGCAGCATTAATGTTAAGTTTGCCTGAGTTTCTATATGTGTTGCTCCTGACTGCAACAAGGTTCCTCACTGCATCTCTGTGTTTATTCTTCTGCTAGAGTAATGCAAAACTTTGACATGGTTCTCAGATTAAAGTTTTCTAGTTAGGTTGCCTTACCCAGGCATTAGCTTCAATTTTCTGAAATCTTGTGAAATCACAGCAATTTTTTGTTTGAACATGCCACAGTCAGAGAATGGTAGTCCTTTTCATCAGGAGCCTTCAAAGATGCTGAGAGTACTTCCAGCAGCCCTACAATTCATTCATTTTTTAAAATTAAAGTAGTTTCATTTTTTTATTCAAAATTATTTTTAAGTGGAGGAACCTTCTACAACATAAAATACAGGCATTTCATTTTCCAGGTTCTGCAGTAAGGATAAATGAGAATTAATAATAGATAGGCACGTACTGCAATATTACACAGTGTAGATTCACAAGATTTTTCCATATCTTTTGAAACAACTAATTTCTCTCCATGATTCATGAACCAGCTATTTAAGAATATAATTGGGTTGTATTAGAATTAATGGCAGGTATTTCGGTGAGTAATGCGTGTGTTCGTTCTAGAGTTTGCTCATTGCATGGCTAATGTTGTGTTGGTACAATATCATGTGATATGACAGGAAGGATGGCAACACAACCAGAGAGGAGTGAAGTAATTTTGATAAAGCAGGAGACAGCTCGCTCTGGGACTTTTGTCCAGTGTCAGCTTTTTTCAAGGCTTAAGCGCATGATCTCGTTTCTGTTTCATATTGATATCTAAGAGGTACAGTCAAACAAATCATTTACAACCACTGCTTTCTGCCTGGAATCAACCTGAATATACAAGTTTTAGCTTATTTTTACTGGAAGTGCCCCCCAAACCTTCTCTGGCATCTTGTGTACAACCACTCCTAGGTGAAGACAAAGCCCAGAGTGGCATCTAATTTTTACTGATTAAATGTTTTTTGTTTGCCTTTTCAAATTATCATTTTGGCTGAATAAGGGTATACCTTGTTTTGCTCAGAAACCCAAAAACTTCTGAAATCTTCCAAAACAGATGATTTTCAAAACATCTTGTTATTTTACTTAAACTTAACATGCACTTAGCATGTGACATGCTCTGCTACGTATGCCACTAGTTCCTTACAAATATCCCTCCACTTCTTAGAATGAGCTCAGACGGAGGGAGAGGATGAATGTGGCATGTGTCTGTAAATGCAAAGGAAGATACTCTCTAATCTATTTTCACCCCAGCAGAAGTGATAAGACCTCTGTGTATTGCAGGGAAAACTTCACAGGGAGAGGAAGGATAAGCAAGGAAAAGTGAAACTTTTTCACCAGGACCTTTAGATTAGATTAACCCATTGCTAGAACTGGGAATAAATGTCAGTTTGTTAAGGTGGTTAGCCTGGATTGAAAACCTGGGTTCTAACATGCTGAGCTGATTATTCAGCCCTGGTTTGGTGTGCATGGCAAACGGTCTTTACCCTGCACTCAGACATGTTTTCCAAGGCAATCTGCTTGCTGGCACTCAGCCTCACAGAACCACTGTAAATGGGTCTCAGTTGTCCTTGTGTCCTTAAAAATGATCTAACTACTGGGCAGAAAACGCAGAGGTGCATTTAGTCCTGATGCTTGTGCTAAGCTTTTCTTGGGCTAGGGATCACAGTAGCTTTATACTTCAAATTGTTCATTATCAGCGTGCTGCAGCAAACCGAATGGGCAGGGATTATGCAACCGCCGCCGCCCATTATCTTTTCCCATCTTCTTCTATCCCTTCAGAAGAAGTAGTGCAGAATTAATTACCATTCCTTTGAAAAGATATCTGAGAACATCATGTGGAACCTCCTTCTGCATAGCCTGCTTTCTAGTCAAAAGTGATTATGTAAAAACATAATTCTATTGTTTTAACTTTGATTGATTCAGACACAGTAGGCTTACAGCAATTAAGCTAATATAATGAACAAATCATCACCAGTTATATGGTAAGTTAACAGGCTATAGCCAAATCATTAAACTGCAAATGCATAATGCTGAACTTTTCGCTTTTTGATGACCTCTTAGTTTAAAATCCTGGTCAGAACCAGACCTTTGATGTGTGCCCATGCTATTGATTCAACTCACACCTCTTCATTCACTGACACTATCCTGACCCTCAACTTTGAATACCAAGACAGAGAAGCAGCCTGTCTGTGAGATGCCTTTCCCTCAGACTGTCAGAGAACATGCGTTCCTGTTACCCTCTTGTGATGGGTAATGGTCAGGTTGCAGACTGCATCTCCTGCCTTCCCGTCCTTGTCATCACTACATCTGGCTTTAGAAACTAAAACTCGACCAGAGCACCCACAGGAGCACAATTCACTGACAACACTTGGGCATAGCTGAGCCTGAGGCTGTGCTGTAGAAATGGGAAGGAAGTGGTAAGCCTATAAATTTTGACCTTTTGCCTTCACACCATCAGGCAAGGCAGTCAAGCACAGACACATTCATATACAACAAAACTAGGTAGAAATGCAGGTTTCTAAATTATAATTAGGCTTTTCCCAGCAATCACCTGGAGATAATTCCTAAATATATACTCCATTGATATAACTTTAGATGTTGGTGGACACAAATAGTAGCACTGGATGCAACCATGGGAAGTTTTTTCTCCTCACATGCTAACAAAGGTGTTTTGTCACACCCATGCATACATCAGCTGATCTCGACAAATGAATCACCTCAAAAAATGGAGCTATTGTGAAGCCTGCTCTCTTAAATTCTTATTTCATACTTGTTAGACACCAGAAAAATACAGATGACAGCTGTACATCAGAGCTTTTCAGTTACCCTCTCAGGCTCCTTCCCTGGCAACTATTGGTCCTTTGGGGTCTACCTAATTGCTTACCAACTGTCTTTAGATCCCCTCTGAATTTTTGCTCAGACTGTTCCCTTCCACCAGCTTCCTTTCATTTCTTTCTAGTTCTTGCCATTTTACATATAGTGGTGAAAGTTATTTTGAGGATCCAGAAAGGATTTCTGCTTTTGGCTCCTCATTTCCAAAGGCACACTGGGGGACACCTGGATGGAGCCAAAATGTATCATGTGTTTCTGCCTATCTCCTTTCCAGAAAAAGCTATGCATTGGTTTCAGGAATTTTCTAAAATTGGTTTCTGTCCCTGAACACTCTAATCTCTAATGTGGTTAGGGTAAAATAAAATAACAGTGGCAGATCATTTAAATAAGTCATTTGGAATAAAAAGAAGTCCTTACTGTCAAAGGCACTTTGGCAAAGTTAGATATTTCCCTGGTCAGGCTGGTTTTGACCACAGTTTGTCTTGCAAGCAGATTCTCGAAGTGCAATGGGGTTTCCATCCTGTCCCATCTCAGCTCTTGGCTCAGTTGGTGCCATGCCATATCTGGCTGTACTTGGGAATCTGTGGATTTGTATTGGAAGTTGCTGAGAACTCTGAAAGTGGTTGAATAAAACCCTCATGCCTGATCAGTTTTATTTTCATTTTTTTATGAACCATAACAGTTGGTGTACAATGAAATTATTGCCTGCAATTGCTGTGGACTGCATACAAGAATCGATGCCTCAACTGTGATTTTCTTTCCCCGTCCCATTACCCACTTTTGGGGAAAAGCTGTGAGTTTGATAAACTGTGGCGATGCTTCTGGGGTTGATGGCCTCGTGTCACTGCTCCAAATTCACAGGGCCACTGCACATGGAAGTTTAATGATCACATAAATTCCAGGTGCTGTCTCACCCCTGCTGCAGAACCCATCCAATAAATTTATCTCAATGCTCTCCTGCTTCCATAGGCATGCCGCAGGCTTTTCCATGCTGTTCTTTTCCCCCACCTCTTTTAACACTTTGTTTAAATCACTACTCACACCCACAGGTGAGAAAGAGAGGTCATGCACCCAAACACAAGTAACAAATGGGGTTTGTTGTCGAAGGACATCATAGCTTCTCCCTTACTAGGAGCACGTTGTGGCACTAAAGTGCTCTGGTGAAGGCACCCAATGCCAGCCTGCAAACAGACTGCCTGGGCATGAATGAGCAGGAACTGTGAAGTCTTTCCTTTACTCTTCTTGCCTGGCTGGTCATTTCAACAACCTGCTTAAAAGGCATTAGGAGAGGAGATGAGCACCTGCTTAGTCACTTCAGGTGGAAAATGTACTAAAGCCTAATTTAAACAAAGCCCAGTGGGCAAATTGCCCTATTTCATAGTCAGTATTTAGGTTAGTGTGTGCAGTATTCACGCTGCTCTTCAGGTAGTGATTCCTACCATACATATATATTTTTCTCAGGCCTTGCTGGATTGTTCTGCCAGATCTGACGGACCACTCTTTCCCTGGGCTGAAGCTTCAGCCCTAGTGAAGAGCACAGCAGGAGACTCCGTTTCAGCACTTACTCTAGGAAACAGAGCTGCACTAGACTTCCCATAGGTTGCAAGACCTGACATCCACAAATATATCAGTGGTTTGTCTGGCCTTACTTTATAGCAAAACCAAAGCACTTGCTGGTCCGTCCTGCTCCCTGTCCTGCCTGAAGGAAGGAACACCCTGATGGACATACCCACCTCAGAAGAGCCCCTCTGGGGTTCCCAGTAGCACTGTAGATGGGTCAAATGGGGAAAATTAGCATCTAAGACTGCAATGAAGCCCCCAGTGTGCAAGAAGGCTCTGAAGAGCCCTGTTTGTAGTTGGAGGGAAGAAACAATACTGTAGTTGTGGCTAAAGGACAACCTACCCTCACTTTCTGTAGTCGAGGACAGGTTGGCTTCAAGGAAAACTCTGCCTGAAAATTCAGCTGCAATAGTGACTTAGTTGCTGCAAAGCATCATAAAACAAAGGGAACAGGCAAGGGGCTGCAACACAAGGGGATGAGCAGCGTAAAGGTACATGGGAATGATGAACAGACGCAGGAAGCAGAATTCCTTCTTCCCAAGGTCAGGATGTCCTGAAGCATGACAGATTGGAGCAGGTGACAGCACAACAAGGTCTGATTGGTTCTACCTGTAATGACTGCTGCTCACAGCTCTCATTGCCTTGGAGCACTGGGGACATGTGATCCCTCCTCTGCTCTGGGATCACAGCTCTGGTGAAACCCAGAATTGCCAGTAGTTGGTTTCTTCACCTAGGACTGTGTTGTTTGTGAACTCTGAACTGGGCAGTACAATGCCACCTCTTTCTCTTCAAGAGACAGACATGTAAGAAAAAAATTTCTTGAAAGGGCACCCAAATGCCTGTATTGAAGGGCAACTGCAGGGAACAGAAGTGAAAATCACAGAAACAGGGAGAGCAGATGAGAATTTGATGGACATGTCCTGTTTCTAGGACAGAGAAATGCATCAAAACCGACCATCTGTGCAGGAGTTTCTGACATTTGGTTTGCTGTGAAAGAAGGCAAAATGACTGCCACCTTTAAGAAATAACAATAATAAAAAATCCCACTGTGCTTTTCACATTACAAAATTTTTTAATAGCTTTTACATAACCTCCAGATTTGGCCCATTCAGGCAGCCTTGGTTTAGGTGAGGGAAGGTAGCCAGGCATGAACCATGCTCACCGAATTGATGAACTGTATAAGAAGCTCATGAGACAATTTCACTCCTAATTGATTGCAGAAAGCCTCCATGACGTGTCACTATCCACCTTGACCCATGGGGAATGTGAAACGGCAAGTGTTGTAGTCCCTTGAAAAATCAGTTTGTTTGGGATACCACAAAATCCTCATCACTGCCTGTGTGCTGCTCTCCTTCCTTGCCTTTTTGCCTCCAAAGGACTTTATAAGAGGCAACTGGAGGAAGAGCATAGCATTTCAAATGTAGCTGAATTATTCACAGGTTATGGAGCAAAAGCTTTTCCCCATTTTGCCTATACAACGATCTTAAAGGACTTTCACCAAATTCTCACTGGTTGTTACAGGGAAGCTGCTATGATCTCAGCATGCAGCTGCCACTTCAGCATCCCTCTTGGCATGAGTGGATCTTGGGCATTCTTTGAAAAATATGGGGATACAGCCATCATCAACGGTTCCTGTCTATTTCTCTGTGTCTGACCTGTGTAATTTTTCATCCTAGAACTTGTTTTAAAACTTCATTTGGTTTGCTATGATGTGAAAGGGAATGGCAGCATTTTCCCATTGGTACTGGTAAAAGTCATGGCCATTCTCCTAGGAAGTCCTCACCAGCTGTGACATTGCTAAGGAGTAGCAAGGAGGGAAGCAGATTTTCCTTTTCCCCTGAGCACTCTGCTTTTCTCTCTTCCCTGGCTTTGGATGGTGTTGATGGCACATCACTGCCCAGTGCTCCTACACACCTGCAAACTGCACAAGAACAGCTGCATATGCCAGACCTGCCTATTGCCATCTCAAAGAGAGAGTGGCAGGAGTGGGACAGTGAAGGAGTGAGGGAGCATTTGTTCATTGTGCTAAGCCTCACGGGACCTCAGAGGTATGCACTTTTCTCCTTTCGAATGCTAAGATCAGTCTTGAGAGAGGACAGCTGAAACAAAGACAGAAAATTCACATATCTGAGCTCTTTGTAGTGCACTTGGCAAAGGCTTTGAAAGTGAAGGGTAGAAAAAAGAAAATCATGGGGAAGGATTAATCTTGTCTTGTTCTTTAATTTCTCCCTGTTCTTGTTTTATTTTGATTTTGTCCCCACTTGATGCAGCAATTGTTATTATCATGCCTACAGAAGTGGGTTTTGGACAGAAGCCCTGAACAGCTCCTGCTTCATGTTGAATTACCAGGATATAATGTGACCAAAGCCAGCCAGCTTACAAAGGCATGGCCATGGGCATCCCCCATGTGTCTAACACAATAGAGTCATGAGGGATTTCATAAGGAAATTTCTGATGGATCAGGGTCCTACTGAGGCTCAGAAAAATGTTTGCTGCAGTAATCCCAAGCATTGGTATTAATTGCCAGAGCTACAAAGAGTCTGTAGGGGTGATATCTGAGACCACCTTGCCATAAGCCAGTCCTCCTTCAGGAGTTAGACACAGAAAACACATTTGCAGGCCCACATACATCATGTGCCAGTCCCATTCTCCAAGTCTGAGAACTTTCCAGCATCGCACCATACAACATGGGCTCTGTGCTGAACAGGATAAGAGGCTGTGTCACACCCGTGCCTCAAAAGACACTTGGGGAATGGGAATGAGAGGCAACTTCTGCTCACTGAATAGTATAGGAAAATAATCTATGTTCTGATATTTTTGTTGTAACTACATACAGTAATGAAGGGAAAGATTCTGCTACATAAATTGATTTTCTTTTTAATATTTTCTGATCTCAGGTGGTCAGTGAGACTGAGGCAGCTTCAGCAATGCTCTGAGGTTGTGATGGTAGCTACAACCCACTCCAGTGATAGGTGTTTTCCTTTTTCAGTAACAGGGTTTACAATCCCCAGCTACCAGAGATCTGCTTAATTCTCCCTGCTGACTTCCCACCATGCCCTCAAAACTACTTCCAAAGCATCAGTTTTTGGAGTTGGCTCCTTGAAGAAAATCAAATTGTGCAAACAAGTATTTGCCAGGCAATCTTAATGTATTGTGAGTAAGTGTGGAACAACAGACCTCTCTTGAACTGATGTCCTTTATTTCACTCCTAAGGGAAGATTTCCTTTTAGACTCTAAAACTTGCAAACAGCAGCTTTGGAAAGGCTGTCTTTTGCTGCTGTTGGTTGGGGCAGGATTTTAAGCTTGGTCCCAGACATCAAGGGGCCAGACCTCACGTTTCACTTCAATGCAATCAAATGCTTGCTATCTTTCTTCCAGATTTTACATTTAGCTCTCCTTGTTGTCAGACTGTGCTAGGTGGGCTACCTTCAGAAGACTATGTTTGAAATAAATACTGCCTTTCTGATGGAGCACAGAGATGCTCTGTCTCAGCTCTGGTACTGGTGACCTCAAGTGTCATCTCAGGAGTTGGTCAGGGAACACATGAAAATATTTCTTGGAATTCTGTTCTGCACTGGTTTTATGGAAATATGTACTTACTCTAAAATAACTTTGTTTTTGTTACGTTCTGCTCCCCTGTTCTGAAATGCTTGTAGCATTTACTACATCATTAAAGCCTGAAGCTGATAGAGCTTTCAAGTAATTACTAGTGACAAATCTAAATAGATAAAATGGAACTTGGTTTCCAATACTGAAGGCTTTCTTTCAAGAGGATTGCTAAGCAGCTCTTTTATAGCTCTCTCATCTGAGCTGTAGAAAATTTTTTACTTTAAGTTTGATTATTCAGTTGGAAAGCAAAGCCCCAGTTAGTGTGTAGCTAATGTTTAACTCAAGATGTGCTTTATATTCAAAGGTATTAGCCTGGGAGGTATGTACTGCCTGAGGAAAGGAGAGTGATGTAACCACTGATGGATGCAGGAGGGAGGGAGAGAAAGTCGATGAACAGCACAAAAGAATCAATCATATACAAATGCCTCATTGTTCGAGACTGCTCATTTCTCAGGCAATTGTAGTAGTATAACTGCAAGTGTGTATTGTAAGAGGGCAGGTATGACACACCGGGGAACTGGAGCATGATTCAGGGATTAAAGGGAATGGTAGCTCCTGCTGAAGGCTCTCCCTCAGTAATGTACTGCTAGTATTTTAAGAAATGCCTTCCTTAGAAGTGTCCTTGTTGTAAACTCTGAGCTCTGTGAGCAGAGTTGAGCTACTTTGTTAATTCGTGTCCTTTACATGAAAATGCTTTTAATTCTTTTCGTTATGGGAAAAAAGACAGCACCTTTTAGCAAACAACATGTACCACATCTTGCATCAGGACTTAGTAGTTTTATATTGGGGAAAAGAATAAGGGTTTGATATGAAATAATAAAGTTTAATTGTGCAGTCTGGATTGTGTTTGTGTGGTGAATACTTTGGAACTCGTTAATAAGATCTCTGGGATAAGTCAGTACATCCCAGACTCAAATGAGCACTGGGTACTGCTGTGGGATCTGAAGAGGAACTGTTTTTGGGAGAGAGTTCAGCCATGAAACTCCCCTCAGCTGTGCAGGCCTATTAATGAGATCTTCCCAGACATCCCCTTCCAGCTCATCTCCATTTTCATTTTAGCTTTCTCTTCATGACGCTCCAACTTTTTTGCAGCACTGTGTGTGTCAGTGCTACACACTGAGCCCCAAAACAGCTGTAAAGTTCACATAGGAAAGAGAAGAAGGGGGAATAAAAGGCCTTGTCTTCTTTGCTGGGGGAATCTCCTTGCAGAAACACAGAGGATCTGGCAAAAGAGTAAAAAAAGCCAGAGAAATCAGAGTTGCTGACTGGCTGCATTGTTGACATGGGACCTGAGTTTTATAAAGCTTTCTCTCTTCATAGTATGTCCTGCCAGGATGTTGTGAGATAGATGAGACCCACAAAATGTTTTATGTATCTGTCTCAGGAGCCAGTACTGAACTGTTTTCCAACAGATGCCAACTGTTTCATGGATGTAACTTGTCAAATGGACTAGAGCATCTAATGAGAGTTAGGAAAGGGAAGATGAGAGGAAAGGTCTAGCTAACTTCTGACTCTCCTGGCCTTGTGCATGAATTAAACAGGGGATAGAAAATGGCCTCAAGGATTCTAGCAGTGTTACAGGACATATGCTGACACAGAAAATACTGATGTTCCTCGGGAGACCAGTCTCACTACCCATCTGCCCCTGTGTAAACTTTAAATGGGCATTACTGGGATCTAAATAAATCCAAGCAAGAAATACAGAGAATGTCTTTTCCTCACATTCATTAAACTTTCAAGATATATTGCAATACAAAATTATACACTTCAAGGTTCCTGGGCAGAGAAATTGTGTCTGTGTTAATACAGTAATGAAGCAAAACTATAAGGTTTGCTGCACTTGTAGCTTTGAGAATCTGGTCTGCTTTATGCTCAGATATATGGGGAAGAAAACAGAAAATAGACAGCTTTGTTTATTTTATCAATAAATTAAATGATTTTGAGTGGGAATTATTTGTTCTTGGACTAGAGCAAGAAGGGAATATCTCTTATCTTGTAGAAGTGAAGGACTAAAGCTTTCTAATTACATTCTTACAGTATGTTGCAGGAACTTGCTGGAAGCAACCCAGAATCAAATAGGCTTCTTTAATATGTCTGTTTTCCTGTTTGCTCCAATCCATCACTCCAGAATTAGCATCAGTGTAGTGAGGATTTGTGAAACTTTTTACTCTGTGACTGCTGCAAGAAAACAAATGCTTTCCTGACTATTGTACTTCAGCTATGAAAATGTGAACAATTCAGAGTTTGATTTGTCTCTTTCCTCTCTCCTCCTTTCTTACCCACCTTTATTCATGTAGTTTCTCTGATTGCCATGCTGGGACGTATATTTCTATACATACAGCGTGCATCATGAATTTTTGTCCAAAGGAAAGTGTTTCATGTCCCCTCAGACAATAAAGCTGCACTGTAGGGTAGCCTTGAGACAAGTGGTGCAAAGCATGCAGTTCCTGGACCACTGGGGACCTGCACCCTTCTACTGCTGTAAGACAAGGCTTGGGGACAACCTAGACACTGGAGCTGACCATGACAAGTCACCTCAGCTTTTCCAGGGAATACGGATACTACAGTGACTAGTTGCCTGGTGGTAGAAGCAAGGCTCTGAGAAAAGGAGAGGACCTCTGTAAAGCCTTCATCTCAGTGCTCAGCCATCAACTGCCCCACTCATCTTTTGGGTTTCCTGAGGTGTTTCTCTCTTCTCTTTCTGACCTCTTCTTTCTTTTTCTCACAAATTTCCTTTGAATTGCAGTTGGAATTCACATTGCAGGGGAAGGGAAATATATCGAAAATTAATGTCTCGTGGCCGAGACTTCCTATTGTCTTGGAATTTTTTTAACATTCTCTCAAGGAATTACGTCATTCAAATCCTGAAGGACTACTCCACCTCTGGGTAAGACAATTAAATGCACATATGTCCAGGCTCTTTTCCGTTCTGCTGAAGAATAAACTTTAACCCATTCTGTCCATTGATTCGTTGCTTATATAAAGATGAAGAAAGCACAGCAAGCTTACAGAAATATTACAAAATCTTCTTGAGTTCTCCATACAGTGAGCAAAGAGCTACATGGTGTCAGACTTTTCTCCTTTCCACTCACAGTACTAGTACCCTGGCCATTTCTCTCTGAGTAGTAGAGTGAAATAGAGTAGGAGTGAGAAACTGCTTAGTTTAACTGTACCAAGTGGGACCTCTTTGAGGATTCATCTGTTTAAAATGCAAAAGTATCCAGAGGGCATTAGGATGATGTAGACACGTCCATCTGTACGTATTCAGCTTCAGATATCCTACAGAAGTTAGTTTTTTAAAGGTCCCTAATCTTTTCCATTCTGCCAAATGAGCTCCATAAAGATGTCTCTGTCTGCAGCCCAAAGTCACTGTGGGAAACACAGACCACCACAGCACATCACACAGCCTATGCATAACCAGGCCTTTCACTTCACAACACCTTGCCAATAGCATAAAAATCTCGGGTTGGTTTTTTTAATCCAGAGGCTCCAGGCTGATTTTTAACAGAGATGTGTTAAAATCTTGTGGAAATTGCCTGAGAGTTATTGTGCCTTTTTATTAAAAAAGGTAAACAAATCCTGAGAGATGTAAGTGGGGTAGCAATATGCGTGACTATTTAATAACAGGGTTTGTGAGGTTGTAATTCCCATGGTACCACCCACCTTCTGCTTGCTATAGGTGGCTAATTATAGCATCCACAAGGCTCCCAGCAGCGGAGCAGAGGGACACAGCATGGCCTCTTTCTGTTAGACTTTCCCCCCGCCTCAGTCTTCACTTCTCCTCCTCCCTGGAAGATAAAGAAGCAAATCCCAATTTAGTCATCAAGGCCTGAGACATGCAGTGAATAATTCAATTCCTCATCTTCACACGTGGACTCAGCTGTATAAACAAACTCAGCTGTTTCTGCAAAGTGCACAAATACATTTCCTGATGATTTTTAGGCATGGAATATATTGCTGCAGTTGAAAGACACAAGACATAAAGAAAGAGGGGTCAGGAATGCTTTGCTGGTGAAACATCAGGGTGAAAAGCCAGTGAGCTCTGGCTGCCAGATTTGGGACTGGGGCACCATGGGACAACCAACCAGTCCATCAGTCAATCATGCCAGGAGGGGCTCTGAGCTCTGTGGCTGAGAGTCCCATACAGGACTGAGGGAGATGGTGACACTTGCCTCTCATTGTTCTCCTTGATGCTCTGTTCAATGGATCTGCCCTGCAAAAGCCACCAGACCCCAAAAGGTATGAAGTCAGTCAGGTTTGTGGCATGAAGACACAGCTCCAAGACCCTGATGGCCATGGTAGACATGCAGAGGTTTCAGTACATGCGTGAATGTTGCTCAACCCCAGAGCATCACAATTGCAAAGTGGGGTCAGGATGATCTTTATTCCCATTAAGTAGACTTAGTATGCAGAGACTGGCTGATCAGCAAGGGCAGTCATGGTGTAACTTGACAGGCTGTTGACTTGTTCACCTTTGAAAGGGGGACCACAGAAATGCCTTGGCACTTCCCCTTGCCTCAGGGAGGGGGTTTTTGGGTAGGAACACTCTGTCAGTGGAGTTTAGTTCATTCCTGCCTTCAGTATTGTCTGGGATATGCATACACACATGAATTTGGCTCTAACATGGCCTCTGATGGCCCTTTTATATATTCATTGCAATTCCTCTGTTATACACTAATATGTGTGTCCTGATGCTGGCTAAATTCACCAGACAGTAACTACTGTGATTCATCTTCCACCTTCTGAAAGGAAAACTGCAGTATTAATGGAGGGCACCATCCTGTGTGAAATTATAAGTGAACTGGAAGAAATGACCATCCCATGGGTATCAGTCAAGCAGTGGAATTAAAATTTACAAAGGCTAAGTACACATCTGCAGGCTCTGCTGGGGTTAACCTTCCAGTTCTTGTGGGTTTTAAATTTAATCTTTATTCTGGATGTTGTGAGATTTCTTCTTGGCTTGAATTCTGGAGAACAATGTAACCAGAAAGATGAGCCAAGGTTTTGATCCAAAAGAGAGATAGTGTCTCCCTCTACTTATTTTATTTTAAGAAGTAGGACTTGGTTCTTAGTATCAACCCACCCTGTGGGTCTTGCTGCATGAGTTTGAAAAAAAAAATAATGCAGTGAATGCATAATCAAAATAGAGAATAGTGTGAGTTTCAGGCTGGGTAGGTCACCTCCTTTCCTGGCTTGAGCCTTCCTTGTGCTGTCTTTTATTGCTTGTTACAAAACATGTCAGCTCATTGCCTGGCACACACCAAGAGATGAGTTGTGTGTCAAAGCTTTAGCCTATAAGATCAGGAAGCTTCAATTAAAAGACTTTATTTGCAGTGTACAAACATGCAAGAACAAATTTCTAAGTAGTAATAAATTAAAGGGACAATCAGTCACACCCAGAAATAAATCCCATGGCTAGATAATGCAGTAGCAGATAGGTACAGTATGATGGTGGAGGTGTACCTGCAGGACAGCTGTGCATCAGATTTCCCGAGTCAGTGAGCCCCAGACTGGATGTGTCATGACTCCTGCTGGGACGGCTCTATCAGACATTCATATCTCAGGGCTAGTTCCTCTGCCTGTGTCATTTCTGAGGGGCAGATGTGTCCCATGACGTCTTTGCAGCTCTGCTGGCCCCAGCACATACAGCCTGGCTGCACCTGGCTGTAGGGTTGGTGAGCTCCATAGCACGTCCCACCATTGGGCCCTTCGGTGATCACCAATAGGGGACATCTGGAACCATCTCACACCTCCTTCCCTGCCAGTGCATTTTGGCTCCCTTCCAAAGGAATTGGGAAAATTGAAAACACAGAGTTGGGCTGCAGCCAGCCCCTCAAGGTCCTTGTCACCAACCCCGCAAGTACTACCCATGAGTGTCTCAGGGTGTCTCTCTGAGGTGGGGGACCATATTTTCCACAGTATTTTCCTGCTCACTAAACTTCTGTGGGGAATCCTTTGTGTCTGGCTGAAAAGCACTCAGAGGACAAGTCCTCTGAAGGTGCAAAACAGGAGTATCTGTTGGTGCTGATAACCTCCCAGTTAATGTCCCAGGAGGTAAAGGTCTGGGATAGGTATGCACTTGAAATCTCCTGTGCTCAATTAAATTACTCTGAGCTTTGGGGGCTGAGAAACTAGGTTAGCTCTCTCCTGGGAAGCGTTTCACATTAGTGTCCTGTGGTCGCTCCGGAAATAAAACTAGGTGTTTGCACAAGACTGAGGCCATCGGTGCATGAATGGGTTAACCCACAGCGGCTCTAGTTGTTCCAGTTTCCAAAAAGTTGTGAATACATGATTCAAATGCAAGGAGCCATTAAGCCCACCTAGCAACAACAGATTTACTCCTGGCTTCCTTGTGGGCCATTTTCTCACATGATGAAACACCTACGCTTTTGATACACAGCCTGCTCCTTTCTCACACCTCTCAGTGAAGGGTCTACTTATTGGGCTGCTCGTACTGCCATGCACTTTGCTCCAAGGTTTTACTTCAAGTTCAATGTTTCCTCACGTGTGGCAAAGCCTTTGCTGTTTACGTTGCACATAAAGGTAAAAGCCACCCACCTAGCTGAAAGGCAAATGTCATCTGGTGTTACATATTCATTGCAAAAAATAAGACAGAGTCATGACTCCTGGCGTCTCCCTCAGAAATAAATGTGTCTTTCTTTTCCTCTCTCTTTAAATTCTAGGAAGACGTATGGTTTGCTCTTTGCACGTGTGAAGGGAGAGACAACAGACGAAAAAGGGGTCTTATGTGAGTGCTGGGTCATGCTTGGGCAAAGTCTTCCTTCTCTTTATGAGCTGGGATAACAAAAACAAAGCAACCTGATAAGTCATTCACTTACTCTTGGACCCCCCTCATGTTTGTCGGCCAAACGTGTCCCTTCTTGCCTCAGTTTCCTCACTTGTCACAGGCTTTACTGCCAGCATGGGAAGGGAGGGCTAAGCCACTATAAGCTGCATGCAGCCTCTCCCACACCCCTTATTGTGGGCTCCCACTCCTGTGTACCCCAGCCCTGCTTCTTCCTGATACCTTTTAGGCATCCTCTAAAGCAATGACAAAATTCCTGGTTCAACCCAAGCACTATTTCCCAAATAATTATTTAACACCATACCAGCACTTTGCAGCCCTGATTTTACTAAACGAAGGACAACTAATTAAAGGAACAGGCGCAGCATAAATTTGTTGCCAAAGAGGTAAAACTTAATAAACAGCAGTGACATATTGTTTCATTAATACCTCCCTCTATTGTGTTTCTCTTTTCTTCCCTGAAAGTGGATAGAATGGGCAAGAAAGCCTGAGAGCACCTGAAGAGGAGGGTATTAACACTGAAGGCGTGGAAGCCATTCAGAGCAGGTGGGATACTTGCTCTGTAGAGGTAGCTTTGTTGAACAAAAGAGGTGCGGTAGCATCCCTCTCATGTGGCTCTTGAAGATGCTCAGCCCTGGCCCAGAAGCAGTAGTGGTAGCTGGCAGATGCACCCATCGTCTTTCCCGCTTCTTTCTGTGTCCTCTGCCCATGCCTCCAAGAAAAGAGCTGCTTTTTTATCCCTAGAGCCAGCACAGAACATGGGTAGATGGAAACTGCCAAGAGACACTGGTGTGTGGGCTGTGAGCCCTTCCCACACTGTGGGCTGGCTGGAGCCAGTGACCTGTTTGGCGGGCTCTGAGTGCAAGCTAGCTGGGGCAGGCAGGGGAGCAATCTTTTCCCACACAGGGTGCTGCCCTGCATTTTTTTCCCCTTCCCTCATCCCAGCTGTCATCACTTTCTTCTGCAAAAGAGGAACATTTTGTCATAAGCAGGATTTTCCCTCCTCCCCCACTAGCAGGGAGGATTGCTGGGTCTTTTCCAAAGTCTCTTGTGCCACATCTGCTCCCCTGGAGGATATTCATCCTTGGGTCAGAGTCCCTCTCCTGCCACATCACCTAAGAAAAGTGGCATTCCTGATGTCCTTATGAGACTGAAGGTTCCTTTCCATGTTTGGGGAGCCCAGAGCTGTTCCTGCACAACTAAACTCATCTGTCTGAATCATTATTTCTGTGGAAGCATGAAAAGTGTCAGAGAAAGCATGAACAGTCTCAGAGACTGATGTCCAGAATCAGAGGAGGAGTGTCTGGCTAGGTCAGAGGGTCCCAAGATGAGCTTACAGACTCATTTGAATGGGAAATCTTTAGTACGAGAAAGATGTCAGTTCATTTCTCTCTCCTTTCAACTGATGAATTCAAGTTAGAGAGAGAAAAGAGGTACAGTGGTGTTCAAGGAGGCAGCCAACTCAGAGACCTCCTTTTTGGGCAGGATTCTACTTTCAGGCTTCATTGCCCATCCCATTATAAAGAAAATAACTCTTGTTTCAGGGAGGAAAAGAGAAACATATAGAGTCCTTTTCCCCCGTGGGAGAAAAGGCTGCCAATGCTGAATGCAGGCAGGTCACCCCTCTAGCCGCATGGTGCATTTGTAAGGACAAGCAGTGCATGTACAGAGAGAGACTATCCAGTGCCTTTCACACAAGTCTCTCAGCTTAACTGTTACATATATACACAGTAGTGTGGGGAAGATGTGTTTTTTCCATGGAGCTTTAGTGGCAGGGGTGTTAGGAGGTCATTTTGTTCCTAGGAAAGTTGTCTAACACCTGCAGTGCTATAAGAGAGATGCTGTGAGAGCATGTTTCTCATGGGGAGGAAAGAAGACACATATTATAAGTACGATCAGAAAAAGCCCAAGGTAGAGAAGTACAGCTGTTTGGAGAGGGAAGCCAGCTGGATTTTATTACATGGTCACAAGACAGAAGTAGGTGGGTCCTAAACAAAACAGCTGGGAGAAAATCAATGCTATAAGAGGATGGCTGGTTGCTGCTGTTTCTGTTTCACTGCTGTTCAGGAGATTATTCACACTCCTGAAGTTCAAAGAGTTGGTCTCCTCCATCTTTCATTGGAGAAGCTGTTCTGGTTGTAGAGTTTGGAGAAGGAGACCTATTTATCAAGTTTTGCTTTTTGTGGAGGAGTTATACCTTAAGGTGGAGTATAATATAATAATCTGCCTTATTTTATAGACTATGATTAAGATATCATCTCTTTTCTTCTTCTACTATAAAGGGAAATGAAGTCACTTACAGCCCAAAAAGTATTAACTTGACCTCTATGTTAAAAAGGTACTGGGGAGTACCAGGAAGGAAAATGGTTACTACTAACAAACCAAGCTGTTAATGATAACTTTGGGATCTACCTGTATGGGCTAATGCAGTACCCTTTTGGCCTTCTGTGACTGACTCAGTCAGAGTTGAGGGAAGTTCAGAGCGGAAACTTTTTAGCTTGTATTTCGTAGGGGATCAGAGGTGGTCATGGTAGCTTATAGTAATTACCCCTTTCCGGTCTTGAGGTGTGGTCTCACGGTTGTTAATGACTAGATGATCTTGTTAAAAATTAAAAAAGACAGCGTCATTTTCATGCCCTCCAAAAAAGTGAGTAAAGGAACATAGAACTTGTAAAAAATTGAGCAAAACAGTTGAGAAGACACCTCTAACATGCTTGTACTCTCCAGTTACTGATGTGGACAGATATAAGAAAGTCTGAAAACATAAAAATATGTGATAGCATTAGCCTTCTCTGGGATTTTTTTCAAGTATACCAAATTCCTAGGAAGGAGGTAGGAAACCTCCAAAGAAAACATCTTGACTGACACTGATGAAGTCCTTAAAACAAAATCATCAAAATCCCTAGTTATTGCTAGGACAGGTGGAACAGTCAACACTGGATGTACCACATATGGCCAGTCTGGGATTTCTGGAGCACTAATCCGTGCCTATTTGCCTTTTTTACTGGACCATAGCCTGTTCCTTGAGTTATTCTGTGCAATGCATTAATACCTTTCTGAGGGGAGAGAGAGGTATGTGACTCCCACTTGTATAAAAATTGCAGGGAGGACGTAACCAGGAGAGAAGAAAATTATCTCCCTCTACGAGTTATCCTCAGCTGGTCAAGGACTCTCTAAACTATCTGAGAAGAGGTAAGCTCTCACATTTGGGCTGGTTGCTAGTTGTTTGGTATTTCAGGTGGTGACTTGTGCTAGAGCAAAGCCTGGTGGACCAGGATGCTGCTGCCACTGTGCTGAGCTATATGGACACATGAGCAATGTGCCTGCTCCAATTACAGTTTAGAGACCAGAAAGACATGTTCCCATGTGTATTCACATCCTGGCTTGCTTGTCAAAAACATCAGCTTTTCAGGGAAGGTTGTTTCAGTGGTTGTTTTTCACCAACTCTGAAGTGCTTGAGTTATCAAGTAGTAAATAGCTTGAATGAACAACCACAAAAATATCAGAAATCTAAAGTCCAGGGGAGGCCAAGAAAAACAGGCTGTGAATTTTTATCACCTGTCCCTAGACATGTGAAATGCTAGGGACAGATACAAAGCCACTGACAGATATCTTAGTTTACTCCAAGAAAAATTTTTTAGTATTTTGTGGACTTCAGCACAAAAGAACAAGAAGAAAATGAGTTTTGCTTCAGTATGCAGCATTTACTCCTCGGTGCAGAGATAGATTCTTTGAAAGGACAGCAGAAAAATGACCAAATTGACATAATTATTATTTCCCAATACTTTTTTTTTCTTTAATAGTGTTCTTTTCAAGTACTGGAATTGTTGGTAATTCTGAGGTGCAAATCACCGCTGTTGAGGGGCTGTAGTGACTAAATTTTTAACAAACACTGTCACCTTCTGGGCACGCTGCAGCAGTGCAGCTTCCAACCAGTTATTCTTTCAAGTAAGGATGTTCCTCCCTGCCCAAGAGAGCCACTGGGTCCCCTAGCTTGGAAACTTTTCTGATTTTCTACCAAACCTAGATCTATTTGCTTGGTAAGTCCAGCAAAAACTGGAGTTTTACATCTTCGGGTGAAATTAGTACTGAGGGACCTCGTTTTGTGTTTTGTTTTGTATTCTCATGCTTAGAAACCCTGCCTGTGCGGGATTTGCACAAAATTCTACTTTTTGTCACTTTTGGGTACATTTTGCTGCTTAAAAATGTGTGCCATGTGTAGTGCCTAGGGTCCTGAGCCAACAGCTGGTTCTATAGCCTGCCTTGGTCATGCTGCCTGAGTAGGGAGTGCTGTTGTCTCACCCCCGTTGGACCTTCTGGAGCTGCTTGGGATGCAGTGGGAGGGTAACCTTCTGCTATGGGACACCTACCATCAGTTCAGCCAGTGCCAACATAGCCAGCTTGGCCACTGGTCGGAGTTGGTTAAAACCCACTAAATTTCAATTGTTTTCACTCCCCTCCCTCTCCTAGACTAGAATTCAGTGTTTAGCAAATAAGGCTGCAAGACTGGGATGCAGAGACTAAATATTCCTTTATAAATCTCTCGGAGGCTTTCGATCCTCTTGTGGACATCAGGTTTTCCAGTTGCTGGTTGGTGAACAAGCAGGATATTGGCCCTTGGAGCACTCCCTCCATGAAGCAGGGCTGTTTGGTACCTGCGACTCTGCAGCCATTAACAGTTTATAAATAATTCTTTATTTTGTGGTTGACTTCCCCAGTTTTGTGTTGCAGCTTGCTCTGGACTGGTGTAAGGCCAAGCCAAAAGGATGATGGGAGGAACAACTGTCCTTTTCCCTGGACTAAAGGGAGTTGCTGAATGCTCTTTTGTTAATAATATTCACAATAATAGACTTCAGTGCTCAAAAGATGGACCTATAAGACCTTGCTGACCCAGAAAGTCTTTGCTGGGACTCCTGGGGCAAGTGAATGCCAGGACACTGTCTGTGATATTTATTTTGAGGGAATAGCAGCAGCTGTCTACAGCTGCTGAGAGCTACAGAGAGGATAAGGGAAAAGCAAGGCTAGAGCTTCAGGGCAATGGTGTGAGAGTGTGTGTGGGTTTGTCTTTCATTCATTTGATTCTTGGTTTGTCAAACATCAGATCTTAGTACTTACTTGGATGCTACAGTGTCTGCTTGCAAAGAAGACAGCATTTGCAAATCTAATTTTATCCTCCTGATTGGAAAAGCTACCGGAGTGTTCGAGTTTAGGCTGACTGCTGACTCCAGCAGGGACAGGAGAGTGCAGCAAGAATGTGGTGTGGACTCCTGCAGGTCTGGCAGCCCCTTGCCTCTGTGCTGCTCCGGGTACTTGGTTTCTGCCTTTCTTTGGCGTACTCTTTCTTGTGCAGGAATTTTGTGTGACTGCGTTCCTGTGGTGACTGGTGTTTACCAGCAGCTATGCCCCAATGGTACAGGCAGAAAGGACCGGATCTTCTGTATGAGCATTATCTTTCGAGGAACAGTGCCTCTGGCAAGGGTATTGAGCCTATTTCGGGGATATGAAGTTTTTCCCTCTCTTTCCCATCAATACTTTATTTAAATCATAGCTATTTTGGAAAGATATGTAGGAGGTTTTCCTGGTTTTATAAGGATAATAACTGAAAGCCAGTTTTAGAGCACTTAAAAGTCTCATTTTCCATGACTGTATGAAGCCTCACAGGACTACTCAGATTCATGGGCTCCTCCTCCTTAGAAACACCAGAAACAGCTCCTAGCCCAAACCAGTACTTCACAGAGAAATTGCATATATTTTTTTCTCCTTATCCTCACAAAGATTGTCTTACCTGACCTAAGAGCCCAGTTCAAGCAGCAACCCCACCATGTGGGGCTCCCTCCCAGTGTGACCACCCAGCATCAGGTTGATTATGTTTGGCAACTCAAATGGCTATAAACCCTCCAGGAGTAGAAGAGGTGTGATGGACAGCAAAGCTGCCAGATTTGGGGGTTGACATCTGGGAGCCTCGAGGAGCTGTTTTATGTGTGAGGTTTGGATCTGAGTAAGAGAATTTTCACCGTTTCCATTGTGCTGGGGGCACTGTGTAGGAACCAGGTGGTATGACCCCATGCCTGCCTGTCCCTTGCCTGCCCAGCAGTGCTCCTTCACCCTTGTCCTTTGGCAGTCTGGAGCAATCTCTCCTGGCCTGGTAGAACAATCCTGCTGCCGAGTGCTCTCCTGTCCTCCTCTGTCACCAAATTATAAGATATTTTTCCACCTCTAGAGGACACTGTGTGCTTCCATATGCTTGCTGCTCTGCCTTGCTCTGGAGGCATCAGCACTGCTCAGTGTCTGCCTGCCAGAGGTGGCACAAGCAGAGAGTGGGGTGGGACCATCATACCCAGGCTGGGAAGGGTGGTCATGAAGGCTTTAATGTCTCTGCCAGCAGCTGCTGTGTGTCAGAGCACTTCACCTTCTCTGTCCATAGTTCTACAAGCCCAAGAGGCCCTGCTGTCTTCTGGGGTTGGCCAGGGTAAGGCAGGGACTTGGAAGCACTTTGTAGGTGTGGCAGGACACTTTCATGCTCTCAACTCACATCTGTCCAGAGGTTATCTAGATTTTGCCTTTTCAGTCCACTGCAGGGACCTCCTTCCTTCTGGGTTTATGATTTTGATCCCACTTCTGTTCCCCACAACCATGAGAGCTGGCAAGCAGGGAGCTTGGCAGGCTGAACACAAGTTGAGGGAGGTCATCCCTTACTGGAGGTCTGCACAGGTTTTCATCTGCTTTCTTGTCTGTTCATAAGCCTTGCTGACTCAGACTTGCCTTTTTTTTTTTCCTTTTTCTCCCCACTCTTGGCTCATTCTGGTCTTTTGCATTACAGTAGGAGAACTTCTTAGAAATTGCCTAAAAGGATGCCTTGTGCTATTTAAAGAAGGTATGGAGTACATTAGCAGAATGAATTTTAAAAAGTAGTAGTGGTTGATCAGGAGGTGGTAGTTTATTTGGAAGTAGACAGTGAAGTCTGTGATAATAAAGCTGCAATGCTGCTGGGGGGAAGCAATAAAGCTCCAAGTTGTTTATGCCATAGATGCCCTGGAGTCATGTTGCTCCTCCTTGCAAGTTCCTTCCAGATGGTTTGTTCCACCAACCTTCTCCAAAGGACTCATCAGCAGAGCCAAACTGTGATGTTCTGGGCTGGGCACATGCGGGTGCACTGGGGGAGATCCCTCTGTCATGACAGTAACCACCAGCAGCAGTTTTGGACATAACAGTGGTCCCTCTCAGGAAGTGTATAAGTAACATTAGGTGCACAGATGCAAGGTTGATGTTTTTAAGTCTTGTGGTGCCTCTTGCTAGTGAAGATGTATCTTGGCTTTGAACCTGAAGACTGGCAAAACTATAAGTAGAGTACAGTTGTTTCATTTTAATGGAGTAAGAAATGAGGCCATTTTGGAAGAGGACAATTTCCATTCCAATCCAAAGTTTGGCCATGATTTGGTGCATCCATGGGTAAACAATGGTTGATTTCTTCCCACAAACTCTGTCCTTCCCGTGAAGTGCATCTCCAGCGTTAAGTCAAATCTGAACTATTTAAGGGTTTTTGTAGAAATTTATTGAAACCTGCCACTGAAAGCAAAACCAGACAAGAGATTCTAAAGGATGAATCCTGATGGGTTCCCCAGGTTGCTACTGAATTTTGGCTTTGTCATGTTGCTGGTGACAAACTGTGGGTCGCAGAGCAGGAAAGCAGATGGGGACAGGAGGAAAGGGTTGTGCATGGGGAATGATTTTTTTACAGGCAAATGAAGATGAAAAATTTCCTCACATATTTTTACTTTTTTTTTGAGGCAGAGAAAGTAGGAGGAGGGGAGTATGGAAAGCAATGGATTTCTGTGCAAAACAGCTTATATAATTACCAAAGTTGGGCCCATTCTTGTTTTCTAAGCATTTTGTGAAGAGCAGGAGTGTAAAAACCATGCAAGTGGCAGAGCTGAGCACCAGACAACAGTGGTGAAGGCAGAAGCTGATTGTATTGCTCCTGGTTTGGAACCACAAAAAACATCTGCAGAAGTCCTACGAAGCAGGAAGAAATGGGGGTCATTGTTTCCTGCTAAATGCAGACACTCAGATGTATTAGTGTGCTGTTGTAGGTATATCCAGTTTTCCTGTGCTACTTTGCTACCCTGGTGCCCATGATCCACCTCCCCTCTGTCTCCCAGGGAGGTGGACGTGGTGTGGAGGCAGCAGCCTCGGTGTGTAATGCAGGCACTGACCTTTCCCACAAACGCTTTTCTCCGCAGCCCTCGGGACATCTGCTGGCCCCGGACAGCCTCGAAACAATGCAGGTTTCCTGGCCCTCTATGTGGTTTTTCCTCTTGTAGGAAAATATATGCTAGAATATTTTCAGTTTTCCACTTGCTTTGTCCTAGTGTTAACACGTGTCTGTTGTCTGCAAGGGTGCCTGTAACGCTGGGAAGACATGGTGAAAATAAGACTGTTTAGATGGAGGTATGTAGGGACAAGCTGTCTTGTTTGAAGAGCAAAGCACACCATGGAGGGAGTCTCTGTACAGCAGGAGTTTGTCCAATTGTGTCTCTCGCATGAGTTGGGCAGGTTTCTCTCACCAGTGGGATTCCTCAGAATTTTGTTTTTTTTCTTCTTTTGCCACTGTCTGCACTTTTACCATACCCCATCCAATGTCACTCGTAGTCTGACCTGTTGCAGACCATTGCATTCCATCTGCATCTTTCCCTGAGCTCGATAATTTATTTGATGAAACCGTATCTCTGAGACAGACATCTGTTTTGAAAGTGATACCAGCAGAGCTATTACTTTGCTTGTTAGCCTCTGCCCATCACGGTACACCGCGTGTCAGCCTGACTCCAGCGTCACGGGTAATTTTTCTACCACTGTTCATCACATTTTTTAGACCACTTTCCTCCCGTGAGGACATACATATTCTATAATCTCGTTGCTTCTTACTGAACTAAGCAAATAAAACATTTTAAATTACACCATAAGGCAGCTTCTGAAGCTGCTGAATCACATTTGTGGGTTGTGTTGGGATTTTTTTAAACCCTCTCCATTTTTTTCAATAACTTTTTTTACAAGTGTAAACCAGGTCTGGACAAAATATTTCAGTATTTGGACTTGACAAAGCTGTGTACAGAGTTAAAATCATAATAGGATGTTCTTTAATTGTTTTTAACACTCATGGTCTGTAAATAGTAACACTTAGCATTTTTTTTAATATAATTCCTTCTGCTTACTCAAATACACTGACTAAATCCTTTCCCCTAAAACATCACTGTGTGAGGTTTGATTAAAGCTGTGAAGAATGTGTGTGAAAGTGGTTCTGGTAAGCGATTGTTCATGGGAACTGGGAATCGTTGCTGTTTACATTTTTTAAAATGTCCCCAAAAGATCTCATGTGCAGTATGGGGAACTTTAATTTCTACAGGAGCCAGCTGAGTCAAGCGGCTGCAGGGAGGAGGGGCAGAGTGGAGTTTCAGAGCAGTTTTCTCTAAAACTGCAAGAGGGAATATTTTTAAACACAGACACTTGTCCGTGCACTGATGTTCCCTGACACCAGCAGAGGGAGGTTAAAACCCAGGCATGCTGTTTCTTTGTGGCTGCTGTCTCACAGGGCATCCTCTGGCTGGCATTTGATTGACTGGGAAGAAGCAGGATTTCATGTTCACTACTACATGCCCATTCATTTGGTAATACTATCTCTGATCCTCTTTGAAATCCTCCAAGCAACTGTTACTAGCTGGGTCCCAGGAAAAGCGATCCGGCAGGACTAGCCCGTGGGGAGGCCAGTTGCCTAGCACTGGGTTTGGTGTTGTGAAACAGTTGGCCGAGCCATCAGACTGGCTCAGCTAAATGAATTAAGTAATTGCACAGCCCTGCAGAGAATATTAGTGAGGAATTTCCATATTGCAGCTCTTGATATTCCCGCCTCACAGCCCTGTTACCACAAATACAAGGCCTTGGCTGAGCAGGCAGTAATTTGATATCAAATGAGGTTCTTATTAAACAGATGCAATGAAATAGGGACAGAGTTTTATGTTGCCTTAGTCAACTAAATGCTTTTTATTAGCACTCATTAGGAGTGCACAGTATTCTTTAGCCAAAGCCTGGCCCTTCGGAAGGAGGGTAATTAAGCAGCTAAGAGTTTGGGAATAGGAGCTAGGCCACACACGGCAAGTGTACTTCAGCTCACTCTCTCCCTCTTCTGGGAACCGCCTCTGCAAAAGAGGTCAGGAGGAAACTTGGGGGATGGCTCACTCTGCCTGGGGATGAAGCTCCTCCTTGTCTCATTCTCCAGGTGTTAATTTGACAAATCACAAAGGCCTTTTGGAAAGTAGACCATCTGCGCAGGCACACATTGGTCTTTCTTTTGGACTGAGTGTATAAGGCTGTCAGCCATGGAAATAATGTTGGGGGTTTTGTTGGTTTATTTTTGAGGCATCATAGAGCTTCTGTAGGAAAGGTGGCATAAAAGAAGGTAAAAGCTCTAGCTCTTAATTCTGACCACTTAACAGATGTGCACAAACTTATGTGTTTGTCAAAGCTGGCTCCACCAAGGCTGTAGTGACCACATATTGGCGTCCCTGTAGGATGCCTCTGCTCCATCAGGGAAATGGATCCTAGAACTGGTGGAAAAAACACCCAGAAATCATCAGTCCTTCTCTGCCATCCCAGTCTCTTGTTTTGTAACAAGTAAGCTGTGGACTGTCTTATCCAGCTTGCTTTTGTTCTGTTTAGGTTTCTTCGTTTTAACCTTTGTTTCCATTTCTCTTGAGCCTTTGCACTGTGTTTGATGAATTGTTCTGCCTCCTCTCTGCACGCTGTTATCCTCTCATTATTAGATGCCCTAGGTACTTTTCCCATGAAATGCTTTTTCAAGTTGCATTTTTTCTCTTGGTTTTCTATCATCTGGCAGGATTCAGCAAAAAGTAGAGTGATAATTTTATTAGAATTCCCAGTGCTCAGTGTGCATGTGAGTTTGTGGTGGGTGTCTTGTGTCTTATTTACAGCGAACTAAGAACTCATGCCCTCTGGCCTGCATTTGGTCTGGTCCTCTTGAAAACATTCCCAAAGCCTAATTGTTTTGGATTGGATAGAATCTGGCCCGTGTTGAGGCCTTGGCAAGGCTTCCCTCCTAAATAAATGTGGTGATAAGTGACCACTGTAAGCTCTCGTGAGTCCTGATGAAGATTCAGGGGTGCACACCTTCTGTCTAGGCCACTGCCTAGCTCTATGAAACCAGTACACAATAGACAGTGGAGTCTTCTGTTTCTCCGAAACCGAAGTATGGGTTCCACCTGTGAAGTGAGACTAGGGATCCGTGTATATACCCCTTTTAAAAAGAGAACGAATGAAGGTTTTGGGTAGAGCAAACTGCACTAACTACCTGTAACACTGGTTCTTGCAACAGCATCCACAAGGCAGCTGTCACTGTGGGGGGAGGAAAGGAGTGAGAGGGAAGATATCATTCAGTGGGAGGTGCTGTTCTGTCTGGAGTTGAAAAAGCCTATTCTTTTCCCAAACTACGGGAAAGGAAATTTCCTGATTTTGAGGATGAAGAAAGGCTGCACCTGCAGCAGAGATGTGACAAGAGTTGCATGGGGTCAAGACAAAACAACCCCTTCTGCAACCTTGGACCAGCATTTGAAAGTGTCCTTGGGCTTTATTTTGCACTCCTGCTGCTCTTTGCACTTGCGGTTGCCAGGACCTGGCAGTGGTAGCTGCCTGCATCCGGATAGCCGGGAATTCTCTAGATTCTGTGAGAATCTAGAGGTAGACCTGGCTCTCTTGCAGCAGCATAGAGCCCCTTGGCCCTCTAGTAGTGTGTATAGGAACTGGCTGTTTCTTTGTCTGGCACCATATGTGCAGACACAGATATTTGAAGACTATTTCCTTGAGGGAAAAGGTTTCTTTATTTTTTCAGTTCTAATTCACTAATGAAAATCAAACATGACTTGACTCACAAAGGTGACTTGGAGCATGCACAAAGATCTAAGGGTAGGTGTGAGAAGGGCAATGAACCAAACCCGAGCATGGAAAACTAAATCTTCTGGGGTAAATTACTAAAACCATACAGTATGCTGGCTGCAAGGGTTTTCTTGGATTGAAGTAGTCTTAATTCTGGCAGATGCAGGGAGCAGCTTAGCATTTTATTCCTGTTCAGCACTTGTTCTTGCAGAAAGCCCTTACTTGATAAAGTCTTCTAGTACCGCTGTTGTCTTTGGATAAAATGAAAAAAAATTATCCAACATAAGGTGTTTCCTATTGTATATTCTTGTTTGAGCTGTGTTGTTTGAGTCCTCACTGGTGGACAGTTGTCTCAATTTTGGTCAATATAAGTCATAATCAATATAACTGTACTAATCAAAAAAGGTACTTGAAGCCACTGAGCCTTTCTAAAGGGAAAGGAGCACAACAGTAGCAGAAAAACTTGGAAGGAAATCTTGGAAAACAAAATGGAAAAATTTTTTCTTTATTAAGTTACAGAGCTTTGTAGGTGATAAGTAATCCTATGAGACCTGGTCACATGGTTGCTATCTTGTAATTAAATAAGAGAGGAAAATTTCAATGCTTTTTGAATGAACATAATGTTCATTTGTGTGCAACTCTCTTTGTAAAGCTTCAGGCAGATTGCTTGATTGTACCTGCCCGAGGCCTCTGATTCCCTGTCATCTTCATGTTCATTGCATATAAAATGCATTGATCTCAAAGCATCCATGAACAGTTTCAAGTATTATCACAGCTAATGGCACAGAGCAGAAACATATTTGGAAAACCTCATGGGTGTGGTTCCCACCACAATCTTGTGCGATATGTTTTGTTTTGTCCAAATTTGGAAGACTCCTTATCAAAATTTAAAATGAATGAATGTTTAAAGTACCATCCTTCTTCAAGTAGGTCCCTGCTGGCACGAATACTCTACAGTGAGAGGTTAAAGTTTATTTTCTCCTTTTATACATGCCAATGAATATTTGACTTCTGAAAGTTCATGGAGAGTGAATACCAAAGGGTCAGGAGCACATCTGAACTGAATTCAGTCTTAAAGGTGTATGGTTATCCATGGAATTAAGTTTGTGGTATTTTCCTAGCTCCCGGAATAAAATCTAAAAAAAAAAAAAGGTCATCTTAAATTCATCAGCAATTTGCTTTTTAATATTTCGCTTTCTGAATGTGATTTCCCTACTGTTTTTCTCCTTGGTTCCACTCCTAAAGGTTTATCCTCAACTATGACAGTGGTGCTAAAATACTGAGGTGACAAAACTGGACAGCACTTGGCTTTCCACTTTCAAGTTCTCTCTGTGAGTAGTGCAGCCTGTGGCATTTACTGTTTTGATAGATTACATTACCTGTCTATTCCCTGACATTGTAGTAGTAACCTGGCACATCAGCTATTTCAGTGCTATTTCTCTTCACTACCTGGCACAAGCTATACATTTTTATATACTGAATTATTTATGGACTCATAATTATTTAGCATCAATATGTCAATGTTACAATGCCCCTGTTGGCCATAAAGGAGCAAAATCTTTCTTTAATTAAAATTACATGGTCTGTGTCAACTTTGCTTGGACCCAACCTTTTAAAACTGAGTTGGGAGTTTGAATTCCATCCTACCAAATACCTGTGTTTTAAGCAAAGACTAAGTACAGAGCTTTCTTTCAGTGAGACTGGTCTTGGAAGCCAATAATTTTATGTGTTTTAGGGAGGTTTATGTTATACTGGGGAGTTTACAATGGACTTCATTGAACTGTAGACCACAGTGGCAGTATTTTTTTAATAAGCAGCTTCTAATAAGAAGGAAGCAGCATATAATTCAGACTGTCAGTGGTCCTGTATAAAGACAAAAGCTTAAGATGCCTCAACGATGGTTTGAAAATCTGCTGAATCTTGAGGGTAAACTGGCAATGAAGGTAGTAGACTAGTTTGTTTTAAAGAATGCACAGCTGTCCTCTTCAGAAAAATATTGCATCATTTGGCATTGTAGAAATACACTGAACCACCATATAATTTAATTACATGACCACCCTGCAAGTTCCATGAGCCATACTCAATCCTGGCATAAGCGGGTGCAAATCCCACCGGGAATTGCACCCGCTTATGCCAAAGCTAAATTTGATCCAGTGTTTTTTTCCCTTCTCCCTGAGAGCTGAAAGGTATGGAGATCCACTTCATACTGTGTGTTCTTGGATGTGCTGTTCTTGGAGCTATTAGCTTTTTTCCACACACAGAGTAACTCTATACTTGATGTTGAACTGACTTTTGCTATAGTTTCCAGGAGAAAAACAAACAAAAAAGTGTCTTGAATGCAGTATACAAAGGCAGTTGTTAAATATTTAAGGTTATCATAACCAGAAAGCAAATTCTGTCACCTTCTAAGTCACAGCTGCCATGGAAACAGCGCTCAGTGGAGACAGCGATGGCCCTTTGTAGAGAGGGACCAGAACAGATCAACCATCTATGACATGTTTAACAAGACTGCTCACTTGGTGACACGCCTGTGACACACAGCTTTCTATGTGATGCTAAAGAAGTAATTAAGTGTGTATTTGTTAAGGATCTTTGCTTTTTTCAAGGTGTGAGGCTGCCACTCTAACTGGCTTTTACTTCTTGAGCAGTCTCCTTTGACAGGAAAAAAATCTTCTCTAAGAAACTTTCCACGTGCTCCATGCTTCTGCCATACAGCTTCCCCAGTGACTTTTCCCCTCCTACCTTGTAATACCTGCAGGTTAACTGAACCTTTCAGACTTCTCTTAAAGAAATCTAGAGGGCTTCTTTCCACATGGAGAAAAAGGCATCTCAGAACAATAAAATCTTTGGGATATGGGTCTGCTGAAGGGGAATGATTTTATTGGCTTTCTTTTAAATGAAAAGGCTCTATCTGCTTCAGGTTAACTGCTTGCTGTATGCACATGAATGTGTGCAGTCCCACAGACACGAGAGGTGGCACAGAGCACTGTAGAAAGTGCAGATAAGTTGATTCCAAGTTTTCAGTCTTGCAGGACATCTTGAATAGTTTTGGCTCACTCCAATCAGCTGCGGCAAGACAGCATGTGCATGCCAGGCAGAAGGACATAACCCTGACTTTCTCATTTCCAAAATTTTACTTTAAACAATTATTTGACTGAGATGGAAATCATGCAAGATTTACATATGATGTATTCTGTGAGCAACAGCTAGTGTCAGGAGAAGCCTTGTTCTTTCCAAACACTGAGAAACAAGAATCACTATTGAGTACAGAGACAATGAAAGGCAAAAAACACATCAAACAAGTACCCAAAGTTTATAAAATAGGCACGTAGTCATGACCTTCCTACAGTTACACAGACATGTGCACGCACACATCAGCCTTTGACTTCAATGGGAGTTGTTCACATGTGTCTTTGGACAGATCTTGTCCCTAAGCTGATTTATGTCCAAAGGAAACTTGGGCTCCAATTCAGGTTCAAATCAGGTTCAGTGTGGAAAATCCTGAACTTGGAGTCAGACCCTAAAGCAGCCCTTTAAAGAGGCAAACAAACAGACCAGACCAGAGCAGCTATTCTCCCTAGCTAGAGCTCTCTAGCCTCATGCTCGGGTCTAGCACGCCCCTCTGCCTCCCTCCTAACTGAAACACAATTATTTTTAAAGAGATCTTTATTCCACCCAGGAGAATATAGCACAGGCAATTGGCTAGCAATGGTGGCTTGGAGCTCAGCCACCTGGGGCAAGTGTGAGACTGCACATGGAGGGAAAAGGAGAGAGCAACAAGTGACAGAGAGACCCTTCTGCTGCAAGAGCCTGGGAGATTCATCCCAGAGACTCCCAGAGGCTCAAATCTCTTCTACTTAAAGGGACCGATATCATAATGTTTAAACTAAATAGGCTGCTGTTGCTGGTTAATTTGGGGGTTTTGTTTGTTTGTTTGTTTGTTTTATTTTGCTATTTTTAACACAAGTAGATGTCATCATGCACTTATTTCAGTATTGTCTGTTCTGCTGAATGAACTTCTGTGGTGATTGTGCATGACTGGGCAAAGATTGGACTTTGACCTTTTTTTCCCAAGCAACTGTGACCTATCCTTTTCCTGACAAAATAGTGAAGGTACTTAAATTAGATTTATCCGTTTCTCTTCCTAGAACGTATTGCTCACTCTTGGTGAAAACTGCTAAGTAACCAAATTAAAATGCAGTTTGCTGCTACAACTAAGGACATCAAGTTAAAATTCACCCTACTGCAAATCCCATCCCAAACAGTTTAGGAATGGGCCAACCGAATAACTATGAGCAGTTCAGCTCACTGCCTGTCTCTGAGGAGTCATGTCATCCTCAAACCCAGTTTCACTGGGTTCAACCTATCCTGCTCCAGCATAGCCACCAGGCTGATATACACAACAGCGAATCGGCAAGGACAATCTCATTTTGGATAAGGTATTTTCATATTTATTGAGAAAAATCTTGCAAGACTTCCATTCAACTATTTGGTGGGTTTTGGTTGGTTGGTTGGTTGGGTTTAGCTTGTTTGTTTTTTTTATTTTGGCTTACAGGCACTGTTCAGGTTGAAAAACACTTTTGGGAACTCAACCAAAAAGACCTCTCTTCTCAACGGATTTGGATTTCTAGCAAAATAGAGATGTGTATCTCATTTGGAAGCACATCCCTCCTGTGCTTCTGAAAGCAGGTAGAGTCAGTCTATCTCTTGATGTTCAAATACTTGCTCCCCTCAAAATTGGCCTGTTTTTGAAAGAGGTGAACCACCCGTAACACCTATTTGACAACAGGTCTTGAAGGATTTCTTATGGCCAACCTGTGCTTTTCCCAGCTGCCTACCAATTCCATTGAGCCAAATATTTGTTCAAGATCACTCTTGTCAAACATACTCATGTTTTTTGAAAGGTTCTCAATCCATCTATGAAAAATATATGAGTAGCTTGTCTACATATTACTTCCAAATTTTCGATGTCCCTATAATCTCACAGAGGCATTTGACATCAACTGTTTTGATGCGTTTCCATGTCTCTATACTTATTTTTAGCTACAATCTGATCACCACCTATTATGGAGGAGGTGTATCCCAAATGCCAAGAATTTTAAATCGTGCACTTGTCTTACTCTATACTTCCTCAGCTTCAAGGGGTAGGGGACCATTAAAAATTATTTTCAAGTGAGTTTATTTTTTCTTACTGTTCTTCAGGAAAGTTTTTTTTTCCCCTTTGATTTTCCCTCTGCTCTCCTTGCAAATAAGGCCCAGGAATTTAATGAGGAAAAACAAGCACGTAAGTGCATATTCTGTGCAATAGGTAGTACCATTGTAATCTGTCCCAAGAAATGGTTACCTGTTGCTGTGTTTCTACAGCTTCTGCTCTCTTACTTTCCCCTGCTGGGGACTAACATAGCTGTGTTTCTTGCTGGGTCCTGGCCTGGACCAGAGTTGTAGCCTTTCCAATCACCTTTTTGCAACTTCTACTCTTGACCAAATTACTCTCACAGTTTTATGAATTACTGTATACCAACCCTGAATACTTGCTGTCATGAAGTGAGTGAAGATGTGAGATCTGGGAAAAAAGGTGAATCCAAGTTAATAGTAAAAACTTGAATGAATAAGTGATGGTTTGAAAATGTACTTGTTTCTTGTTGATTTGCTACCTGGTCTCATTATCGCTGCCATGCTCCCTTTCTCTGTTTCCTGTTTTGAGCCTTGCTTGTTGAATCCTTTTAAATCAACAACACAGGTTTTTGAGGAACATGGTGGGGAGTTAACACCTGTTGGGGTATTCAGAAAAGTGTCAGGCATCATAATTTCCCATTCATTTTTAATTTCACAGGCCAACTGACTTGACTGCAGTATCTGAGTGCGCCGCTGTCTAAAGGTGGCAGAGTCAGGGCAAAGCTCGTTTTCTCCCTGACTCAGGCACGAGACTTTCTTCAGGGAGATACTGACAGTAAGGTGCTAATCAGAGCTGACTGTATGGGATTGAGCTGTGATGCTGGAATCCACCCATCAGTAATGATGGTATCTCCATCAGCTTCTTTTACTTCAGAGATTAACAGGGAGAGTACCTTGTTTAAATAGCCCTATAGTAGCAATTAAAACTATTGCCTAAATCAAAATCAATTGCCCAAGTGTTTGTTTATACAGCTGGAATACTTTAACTTAGTGTCAGTGCTGCATAGCTACATAATTAGCAAACTTTGTCTTTAATTGATGGGTTAGAGACTTGGTGAAAATAGTAAGGAAAACTTCATTTGCTGAGTTGCACGAGACCTTCATTATCTTCATTTGGTTTAGCTCTCAGTGTCTTCAGCTGAAAATTATTTGTCTACTGAAATGACCATACTGATTATGCTGACACCTTCTCTATGGGTTGCCTTTTACTGCTGTGGTTGGATTCGCCTAAAATAATAGTTTTGCCAAAGCTGATGTTGTTAAAAAATGTAAGAGGGTGTTATTCTTAAGCCAAAGTACTTGCAATCCAAATATTTGGCATGGAAATGAGAGGTAAAGAGACCTTCTGCAGGTAATACCCAGCAGGGCTGGGACGAAAGCTGTAGCCTTCTGACTCCCAGTTCTGCATTATATCTGCTTGCATAGTCAGCTTTTAAGGCAATGTGCTGGCTTTGTTTCTTCGGCAAGGAAGGCTAAGTGTTCAAATAAAAATGACTCATTCCTATTAAAGAGCTGAGGGGAGACAGGAAACAAAGCACTAGGCTTTTGCAGCTGACCCCTGGGAAGTCCAGGGCAACATGGAGAAAAGGAACCTTGAAGCTGGTTCTAGACCTTATTGCACAGTGCCCTCTAAGAGCGGCTGTGCTGCAGTCTTCCGGTAGCTGCCCACACATGGTGCAAAGCTGTCTCAGCCTGACAGTGTGCCCAGAAGCAAGTGTGAATGCAGACATGGGAGCTCCTGGCACTGTTTTGAGTCTTAAATACTTCACTAGGGCGCCGCTCTGCCTATAGCACTCTGCCTGAGCAGTGCAGAGGAGCTGGACCTGCAAACCAGTTCATAAAGCAGAAGAGGCTTTCAGATGCACCAAGGGGCACTTAAACAGTTACCTTTAAGCAACACCTTTGAAAAATCTCTTAGCAAAGCCATAACTTCACAAAAGCACAAGGTGATTTTCAATTTGGAGTTTGCCCCCCTTTGGGCAGCAAAGGGTGTTTGCTAAAAAGCCACCCACCGTTTCAGACATGATGCTGCAACCTCTCAACTCAATGAATAATGTTTAACGGTGTGAATTTTATTATTTTGGCTTTGAAGGCCCCAGAAGGCTCCAAGTTCATAGACAAACCCTCCCCAAATATCCAGTGAAAGTGCAAAACCAGAATTATCTTTGCATTCAGTGCACCCCTGAAATTTACTGGCTGTTTATATTGCTAACTGCTACTGCTGGGAGAAGTCCTATAAATAACCTTGACAACGTGTGGGTTTTAGGGAGAAAAGCATTGTGTGAATAACGATCCATTTGTAGCCTAGAGGCTATGTGAGATCTCTGCTTGCTATTTCTTACTGTGTTTATCCAGGAGAAACTACCTCTGAGAGCTGGGTAAAAGAAGGCGGGGTATGTTCTCGTTAATGTTGAGGTGAGGGGTGGTCAAATTTTCTGTTATATAGGCAAGGGGTAAATATAAATAAATCTTCCAGACCAGCAAGCTTCAGTCCCATACGCTGGAAGATTCTTTGTGGCACATGCCTTTTTGGAGGAATACAGGAGAGATACACCAATTTTTCCATATACAATAGATCCTTCACCCCAGCAGCTCACATACTTTCCTGAAATAGTCTCATATGGTTTTTATTATAATTCTTCTGTGACTTCTGGTTAAAGACCAGCTTGTCAACATGACCAGGCCACCTCAAACAGATCTTATTATATTTTTTTCTAGTAAAAGAGGCAGCCAAGGGAGAAAAAAGAAGATACAGAAAAATATTATGGTTTTTTGAGGCTTATTTGCTGCTTCTCTGAGAATAGAGACCACACTAAGGAAGACAACTTAGAGTTAAAATAACACAGAGATGGAAAATTAAAGGATTCCCTACTAAACTCACCTGCTTTTTTTGAAAAACATGAAGGCCATGTTCTTGTTTGCTCCCTTGATTCAGTATTCAGTCATTTTTAGTAGAACTTCATTCATCTCAGTTTCTCAAACCACATAATTTTTTTATTAGGCACAAAATACCTTTTTTTTACCTTCTTAGTAAAACTGTTAGTGATATGGTATAGCAATCTTTTGTACTTCTGATATTTCAGGATCTACAAATGTGATTTCAGTGAACAGTGAAGTAGGATAAGTGACCTGAAGGTGCAGTCATGCAATGAACAAGGGCCCATATTGCCATGATGTCTCTTCTGGGTTTTAATTTGTTCCTTTTGCATTGAAGTTTAGCTGCAGACTTTTCCAGCTGTTTCCCAGGGTTATCCTCCACTAATGTGTTATTTTTATGTAGAAAATTTTTCCAATAAAACTGCTCCCTCTAACCACAATCATGTAGTATGATGGCTTACAAGAACTGAGCCCAACCATGTGTTTATCCCTTTTCTTTCACGTGCTTCCAGTGATGATCTGCCTCATTCCAGATTCTTGTTTGTTTATGGAAATGGACTCAAGGAGTCCAACCCGCCTGGAAGACTGGTGTGACTTCAGTCACAGGACACCTTTTTGATTTTTTCAGATGTAGTATTAGGCAGCTTTTTACCTCTTGAAATTCTGCAGACAGAGATAACTTGTACATTAACTTCTGCAAAGTACTAATAGGAGAAGTAACTGCCCAAAAGGGCAGGGAGACTTTTTACATCATTACAGTGATGCAGTCAGTTTTTAATGATGGGGAGAGGAGGGGCATGCAAATGGAAATGAAAGACTCTTGACCCTAACTCACCTTCTGGCTCCATCATAACACACAGAGCACCTACAAAAATGCCTGCTAAATCCTGGTTGCCGGTTCTCCCTTTTTGTGCAGATGCCAAAGAGTCGGGCAGTGCACAGCCAGAGATCTGCAGTGGAAACAGCCCGGACATTGTGGGTAGTCACTGAACAGCACAAAATGGACAGCTGACTGGCTGTGGGCTCTCTGGTCTCTGTATCACCCACATAAGATGGGACTAGAGGGTTCCAAAATGTAGGTACTGCTCCTGTTCTGCTGTTAAATGTTGAGCAACCACTGACAAGCCATCACGCACTGGCCTGTCTTGTTTCAAGGCTCGAGGTGCTACTGAAGTAGGATTGATTATTACTGTCCAGCCTCTGGATCCACACAGAGCCTGGGAAGCTGGATGTTGAATGTCTTTGCAGCCCAATTCCTATTTTAAGTTACTTCCTTTTTATAGCATAATTTCCAGGTGGGAGGCATGTATTTCTGTGCATTGAGTCTCCTGTTTTTCTTCCTTGATAAGAGTTTTAAATAGCATGCAAGAATTGTCTGAGGGTAGGTATTTTAATTATTTAAAAATTATTTTTTACAAAACTTGCAGAACTCCTGACCTTGGTGCACCACCTGGGGACACAGGCTGAGCTGGATGGTGACACTTGGTCACAGTCCCATGGTGGCCCTCCAGTCCCTTGGTGTCACCTTGTTCGTGTGCTGCATCCCCATGCTTTCCCAGGCTGGAGGGAGTTGCCTTCAAGGGTGATCTCATGGGTGCAATCAAGCAAACCTGAGCTGCAGGCTGGGACCATGCAGCTAGATCACTATTACCTGTGAGGATAATAGTGATCTCTGCCCTATTGATTGTTTTCAAAACAATAAAAAGGACCTGGGAGTTTACAGGAGCTGTGCTAAGCCAAAGAGAATCTCTATGTTTGGATTAAATCCTCTCTTTCCTCCCCTTTGAAAACGAAAGCCTCCTGTGTTATGTCAGCCTAGATTTCAATACTGTGAGGTCTTGACAAAGAAGCAGAAGGCTGCAATGAAAAATATGCTGGGCTCTGATTTTGGCCTGATGCAGACCATATCATCTCACTTGGGCTGTTGAGAAAATGGTATGTTTTGACTAGGATATATGCCATGTCTCCCTGCTGCCTCCATCAATCAATCTATCTCTTAATCATCATCATCTTTCCTGTCAGAGAATGATTTTTATCTAACAACACTGTTAGCTAAGGCTCATCTCTTCATCTGCCATGTCTACCTAGAGTCCTTGCAGAAAGAGGCAAGCAGCGTCTTTTTCTTTCTCCCTGTTTTTACTCTTACCGAAATCTGCCTTTTCTTTTTTTCCTTTTCATTGGAGATACATGGATGAGCAACAACATTGTTTCAGAATGTCCTTGTTTTGCTCTAGTTATTGGATACTTTGGACACAGTGTCCTTATTTCTTTAGCCTCTTTTTCAAGGTATGTTCCACACTGAATACTGGCCCAAGGGCTGATTTCATTACTGAGGGATTTTTTTATTTTTATTTTATTACTTTTTTTGGGGGACAAGTATTTATTTTCCATCTTTCAATAAAGATGTCATAGGTATTTCATAGAATTGTGGAGCAATATAATGGTTTGGGTTGAAAGTGACCTTAAATATCACCTAGTTCCAACCTCTCTGCCATGGGATTTCTGTGTATCTCTGTTTTCAGCTGTGTGTTGGTTACCCACTTGACTGGCTATACTTCAACCCAAAGGCTGTAACTTTTACAGAAATGTCATTCGTGAAGTCAGCATGGAAAGCAGCACTGAACTTGGTCTCTGCTGAGGAACAGATTGTCATGGTTGCCTTTTCTTTTTTTGCCAAAGACTACCACAGGATCTGTACCTGCAGTGGGGTTTTCCCCCCCCCCCTTCCCCTCTCTTTGCAGCTCCACAGTGAGACTTTTGTGGGCAAAAAACTTCTGGTAAGAATAGCTCTGCTGAACATTTTAACTAGAAATGTAATTTCCCCTATCAAGCAGTAATGAAGCAGATTAAGCATGGTCAGTTGCCAAAAAAGCACTGGAGATAGTGGTAGTTCTTTGCACAGGTGGCACACCAAAAGACCTCCTCTGCCAAGCAAAGTAGGTTACATACAGCTGCAGACCTACAGAGCTGGAGGTTGGCTCTTTGTGGGGCATTACGGAGCTCAAGGTGTATGTCATTTATTTAAGTTGTGGTCTTGAATAATTTTGTATTGGTAGAGCAGGGAAGCTGACGATATTCTTTGCATTTGGTATGGGGGTTATGTATATACTGTGCACACATGAATTGTGGCAAATAGAAACACTGGGTATCTTTGCATCGGTTGTAATTACTTGTCTTTGAACTACAGGTTCATAAACTGGTGCTGAAAGTGTCTTAGTATGTGTGGGTGTCTGGGAGCCATAAAGCAGCTTTCCTATTCTTGAATGCACTCTGTCTTAGCACCTCTTTTTGCTGTGTGCCAAGGAAATAATCCTACACTATCCTCTAATGTGCTAGTCAGTACTACAAGTTGGGATGGGGGAAGAGAAATCAGATGCAAGCCCAAGATCCCTGTATTTTATGCCCTTTCATTTTGCATCTTCTGAACCACCAGCTGAACCTACATGCCCTGATAAATTAGTCTTCCATGAGACCCAAGTGATAATCATCATCAGCTGAAAATGAAAGAGAAAGGCCCCAGAGAATTGCTCCAAGTGAGACAAGATCACAGAGGTATTCCTCTTGGAGAGCTGAACCAAAGTCACCATGTACCCATGAGGAGGGCAGTCACTCTCTTCCCAGCCTAGACCATGAAGAAGAGGGTGATGGCAGCTAATCCTGAAGGAGCTATCATCCCCCAACCATTGGCCACCTGTGGCAAGCCAGACTTGCGTGTCAGTGAGGTCATAAAGAAGGCCCCCATCTCTTACCTCCTGTGAGCTGTGGAGGTGGGAGCAGCCAGTGCCAGCTTTGCATTTACAGGGCTGCTCCAGCCCATTGGACACATAATGGCTCCAGTCCCTAGGGAAGGGAGATGGTTCCCTGTGGACTGCAATGGCTGCATTGCTCAGGTGAAGGGTGTGGACAGCCCATCACTGGCTGCAGAAAAGGTGCTTTTCCCCTCTGACCAACTTTGCCTGGCTCCATAGGATGAGTGTGGTGTGATATCATGCCCAGGGCTCTGTGAGTGCTTTGATCAGACCCCAGGTAGTAGAATGCTGGTGGGGAGGTATCCTGGAAGGATCCATGTGGACATTGCTGGCTTCAATTTAATGTCAGTGAGGATGGGTCAGGTCCTGGGTGCCATTGTGGACCTGTGGTGTTGATATAGTTTGTGTCTTGTAGCGAAGAAGTTTCATGTGATTTCATTCAGACTCTACCCTCAGGGTCTCAGTCTTCTCAGTGCTGCATGTAGAAACTCTCTTCTTTCCTCTGCAGCTAAGAAAACAGCTGTAGGAATCAGATACTACCAACCAAAGTTGTGAGTCCAAAATATCTTTAATCCAGGACACTATATAAAAAAAAATATTCCTATTTTAGGCTATTTTAGGCTATTTCCCTATTTAGGGAAAGGTGAAGGGTTTTATTGTGGGTTTTCCTTTTTTATAAAATAGGAATTAAAATAATATTATAGAAACTTTCTATAAAGAATAGGAAAAAAGGTTGAGACTGGAAAATACCAATTGCTGAACCAGAACAGGGGATATGGGAGGAAAAATTGCAAATATAGTAGTCTGACTATTTCTTTGAAGTCTGACAAGTATCTAGGACAAAGAATGATCACAGGAAAATATTTCAGTTGTATTAAACTAACCATGCAAGAAAAGAAATGCACCAGACAATCTTATTGCTTGGAATATGGAAGAAACTGCCAAAGTCATCAAGCCAAGCAAGGTACATAAATTCTGCGGGGGTTGAACAATTCATTTATAGTAGCACTAATAAGCTCTAGGTAGAGTCATATTTCCTGAGTGTGCGTGTGCAGATCTTGTAGGTTACTTGGTTTTTCCTTTGAACAGCACAGAGAGCAGTTTTCTTGTCCTGCAAAGTTTTGAGATTTCAAAACATGTTCTTTTTCCACCCCAGGAAAGAAGCTGTTACTTTTCATCACACTTTGCTGAGAAATAAAATATAAGAGAGAGGGAGATAGAAAAGAGGTAAATTCTCTCAGATATGATGTCTTCTCCACCAACCCTTTCTAAGGACTGCCAGCAGTACCACAATAACAGCTTGCACTTGCAGGGTCTCTCTCAAACCTGCCCCTTCCCTGCCTTTCTCCCATCATGCATCAGAATACCTCAGAATGCTGCTTTTATTCTTCACTAGCAAGTCTCTCATTGAGGTGCAGTTTTAAAGGGGACGTTCCTGTCCCTGGTTAATGCTCCAAACTTCAATTCTCTTCCTTTGACTTGCTCTTTCCCTCCTGAAAATAAGAAGCTTTTGCTGCCAAAATCGTCTTTGAAACTGATACGTCTATGGAAAAAGATGTTAAGGTTTCAATAATTTGTCTTTCTTTCTTAAAAAAAAAAAAAAATTTTGAATCCCCTTTTAAAATAAATATCTGGACGTGTTCAATTTTTTTTCTCTTTTCCAATGTTTCACTCCATACCTTTTCTTGAGTGGCCCATAGGAAAAAGGGAGACTCCAAATGTATGTGGAGCACTTTGAGCAAGAGTAGCTGTTTAGCAGAAGGAGGCAAGGACAGATCATAAATGAATTCTTGTTATGTAGATGTGGTAATACATTTCATACCTCTTCAGTCAAGCTTGCTTTTGTGCTGTATATCAATATACAACAAAATAACCCCCTTCCTTCCTCTTTTTGAGTGTTTAATCTCACTGTCTGGTGGCCAAGGGCAGAAACCAAACTGACATTTGGGAAGGTCTGTGGGAACTACTTCCTTGGATCAGGAGCCACCAGGCTGTTGTTGCATTTGTTCTGGTGATACCTTATCTTCCTCTGGTTTCTTCCAAAGCTTTTACTATGATCTAGCTGCTGTTACCTTACTTCTCAGAGCTGTGGGCTTTTTACAGTCCCAGAGGTGTCTTCTGTGTGGGAGTGTATGTGGTCACTGGCTGGTTAGCAGAGCCTTTCCCAGGGAACACCTTTGTTTTGCCAGTCTCTGTATGACTTTTTGCCCATGATCCCAAGGGTTTTTTTCTCATGTCATCTCCCTGAGTTCTCGTCCTCTATATTCTCTTTTGGTAGGCTCTTTTTTTTGCCATAGAGACAGCAAATGGGAAACACTGGAGGTGGTAAATATCTACAGCTTTCTTACCAGCCATTTTGAATTTGAATACAGACTGTCGTGTATCTGTGATTGAAAGAGGCAATGCTTTGGGTAGCTTTGTAACTTGTTTATCACACTTTATATCCTGTTACATGACCCTGCTGCAATGTTCTTTTCCCATCTTGTTTCTTCTCTGAGTACTTTCTGAAATGATTCTAATCAGAGTAGCCTGTGGAAGAAATGAAGAGCATCTGCCTGAATACAGCCCAGGTGGTGATGTTGGGATGTGCACAAGAGTAGTGGAACTGGTAGGAAACTGCTGGAATTGTATTCCAGGTTTTGAAGTGTGTCTTACAAAGGATTTCTGCTAGTCCAGAGGGGGAGGACCACAGGAGGAATGATGAGCTATGGAGGACAGGGTGTTTGAGGGCAGGCTTTGAAGGCTGGTCTTAATGGATGGTTTAAGTGGTTTTAATGGATGCTGAGGATTTGCTTCAGAGGAGAAGGATTACAAGTGACATTAACTGAGAGTCCAACCATGTGTTTGGTATGGCTCATTTTAGGGAGTTATTGAGGAGTTTTATTTAAGGATGTAAATACAGGAAAGTGTCAAGAATGGAGACATTTGCCATGGGCTCCTCGTATAAATATTTGCACTGAGGGGATGAACTTCCCTAGCTGCTGTGTAAATGATGACATCCATGGCTGCAAGAGCACTCAGATAAGTGATTTTGGCACTGGGCTGGGGCTGTGAATGCTGTTCTCTCTGCTTTATGCTGACTTGGTAGCAAGGACATAGGAGATAGACTCAGGACCTGGGCTGTTGGATATGATGCCAAAGCAGGCTGGGCTGTGCAAGCATGTGAAACCAAGGAGAGTTTTCATGGGGGAGGCTTGGGCCACATGCCACTTGTTGCTGGTGACTTCATATGTCTTGGACATCTTCTGGCACATCTTGAGGCATTTCATGGCATCATGTCTGGCTTTGGTGCTGCTCTGGGCACATGCTGGCAAGAGGCACGGTCAGAAAGGTGAGTGTGCAGATGAGGTGATTAGCTCTGTACTGTCTATGACTCTGAATACTCTGATCTGCATCAGAAGCTGGCTCGCAGCACTGGGAGATCCCAAAAGGCAGAACAGAGGAAGACAGAGGAGTTTCTGGAGGGAGAGAGTACTCTGGTCATTCATGGTTATCTTGGCAAAGATGGCACAAGGGTGAGACCTGGGGCACCATCAGGCATGTGTGTGAGCTGAGCTGTTCAGCTGTCCAGCACCAGGCTCATGATCCTGCTGCAAGCAAGGCTGCAGGTGGGCACCAATTGTGCCAGTACTGAGGACATCCCGGTGCCATCAGCCCAGGCTCAAACCCAAGCATCATTGCAAGCACCCAAGGAGCCAGGCAGAAAGGGCACAGTGTGCAAGGGAAGCTGTCACAACAGATGGGGGGAGTTGTTACATGCTAAAATTTCCTTGAATTTGCTTGTATTCTCTCTTTAGTAACTATTTCATAAACAGATTTAGGTTAAGGTTTTCATTTTAGTCAGTTTAAAATTTGCAGTTCTCTTTTAAATACTGTTTCTAATTATCACGTATGTAAATTAACGGTTACTTTTGGAAGCACGTGAACTTGTACAGTGAAGAGCCATAACCCCCAGGAGAACATTCTGACTTTTCCTGAATTGTGGTCAGGCACATGGTGACTTACCTGGTTTTGTCAGCAGATGGCCACAAGACGAGATGAGTTGTTAGCACAGAAAATTTTAGAATAGCCTCCTTTGGACATAAATTGCCAGACTACTGACCAAAAGTCAACGTGTCCTGTTGGGGATAAACTAGTTCTCTTGAAGCTGGACTGACAGTCAGCCTGTGTGCTGCCACAATCCCCCTTCTGGCTTCCCTAGGAACCCTCCCTGGTAAGCTGAAGAAGTCAAATAGTGTGAATTAACACTCTGTAGCTGCTGTTGCTTTCCAAACAGGGCTGGAAAAGACTGCTTATTCATCACATTTAATCCTCTCAGAAATGTGTTGGCCTCTCAAATGAAAGCATCAGCATCCAATACTCATGACATCACATGATTCTTCTACAAATTCTTATCTTTACCAACTCAAAGAGAGACATGTTTAAGTCAAGACTTGCACTCTTTTTTTTCCTTTTCTATGTCTGCAGATATAGAATGAGTAATTAATTGCTCAGAGGTATGAAACTAACACGACTAATCATCTGACATTGAACTTTTTTTTTTTCCCAAAGACTTGGCTAGTCTATGCCTAAGAATATCCTATGGATCATTTCTGACTCAGTCTATGCATGTTTTCAGTTGTGGTGTTATAAACACAAGCAGAACACTGATGGGCAAAGTGGCAGGAAAAACCAGACTGTATGAAAGGAAGCAGAATTGAGGAGTCACAAGCATTAAGTTTCAAAAAGGACTGTCAGGCATGTCCAGTGTGACTTGTTCCAAATGCATTTCGTAACAGTTTTATTACTCACCTAATTCGGGAGACATGTGAGTGACTCTAGCCAAGCTATAAAACCACCACCTTTTTTTTTTTGTTACCTGCAAGAGAAAATTTGTGTATTATTAATATAATAAATCAAAGGTGCTTCCATCAGACTTCTAAGTATTCATCCATTTTCCATGTATTTTTTAGGAACCTACATTGACCTGATGCTGTGTAACAAATTGCTATTTTCTGGGCAAGGAAGTAACAGCTATGTGCCTGAAAAGAGGACACAATATAGAATATAAAGTGAGGGGATGTTCGCTCTTTGCCATATTTAATGCTGAGCTCAGATATCTGCGTGTAGATTGCCTGCATAGCCTCTGGGTGTGTCTTTGTGCCTTAGAGGAAGGCATATAGTTGCTCAAGTGCAAAAAAGTCGTCATCATGGGCTAATGTGGGTACCCAGCATATCATGTTTCTTCTCTTTCTGCCTTGTAAATGGAAGATCTTTCCTCTGGTTTTCTTTGTCTCAAACAGGTAAATAAGGCAGGCTTTTTCTCAGCTGCGTCATCTTTTGACAAGGTATCTGGATCTGTTTGTCCTGTTTCTACACCTCACAGCACTGCTTAGAGTCTACCCAACTGTCCTGTATTGCTTCAGTGGATGATGTAGGATTTCTGGAATATCTAAAGCTGAACAGAACAGCCAGTCCCATCCTGAGCACGTGCAGAGCAGCCAAAGGGCCAGCAATTACTTAGTTTTCCTGCTCCAGCAGCCTCGGCCTGTAATGCTTTAACAAAGGGCCAGCTGTGAAAATGAGATTCTTTGATAAATGGTGCTATTCGTCATTTTGTTTCTCAGCAACTGGTTAACTGCCTGTCTTTTTTTCCCTAAACTTTTCTTCTGGTGAAGGCTTTGCCAGGGCACAGGAAGGTGCTCTTGGCTTAGTGTCAGAAGTGTGAGCAAGGAAGTTTCCCTGTGGACTTTTTCTTCTGTCTATGCCTCTTAATATTTAGATGCATGTCTTTCATTCATCGTTTGCTTAATGGCAAATGCATTAAAGAATACTAATAATTTCTGGGAAATGATTAATTTTGGAATGAATGTGACAAATTTCATTGTGTGTTTGGCTGAACTCCGCCTGAGTGACTAACTGCTCTAGGAGAATTTTCCAATTGTCCCTCTTGAAAGTCAACCTCTTTGAATTAATTCAGCATCCTCTCTTTTGATTAAATATGTGTCAGCTTATTGTTAGTGTGACAGGGAGATATGGGGCTGTTTGTTTTCCTTTTAGTATTATACAAACAAACTAATTATGACTCATGCACGATATGTGCCCTCAGAGCATGATAAGGGACGTGAATGATAAAGCATTAACTTTGCTATGTGCAGGTTTCTCTTGTGGGTTAAACAGCAGGGACTTAGTAAACAAAGCACAATACTTTCTTCCTCTAACATTTTAACAATTCCCTCTTTCCAAGGAAAACAATGCTCTTTCAAATCTTATTTTATACCAAAATACAAGGAGATGAAATAAAAGGGCAAGTCCTCTATGAACTAGGCATCACAATCCAAATCTGATATCTCATCCTGACTCTGATGTATTCTTACAGATTCCCTGTCTTCAAATTATTTGCAGTGTGATTCCTTCCTGTCTACAGCAGTAAGATTTATCTGACAGCATTTGGAACAAATGTGTATTCATTCTATCCTACCATCCTGAAGCATGGCTCTTTCTAATGGACCAGAAGTTGAGTCTTTCCTGCTGTACCCTTGTAAAAAAGAAAAGATCAAGACACACAATACGTAAAATATCTTGGGAGCTACAGAAGCATATATTTTCTGTTCTGGAAAAAGTGTTGTTACTTGATGCTAATTTTTTTGCTTTTTCTTGCATTTGCCGGACAAACACTTTGACCGTGGCAACACGAGTAAGATAACAAACTCACTGCAGGGTGTCTGAGTACGTGGAAGAAAAATAACACAGGAACTTGCAGAAAGAACAACCAGGTGCAGATGGAGCTGAAGCAGCAATATTGGTGACAGATGTTCTTCCTGGCCTGCTGGAGAAGTACGCACCAGACAGCATCTTCATCATGTTGCATGACATCTCCTGCTTGGGAGAAGTGAGACGTTACATGATGACTTTTACAACTGCGTAATGCTGCCAGAGGAGGTGAAGTGCTGCAGCACCTCTGCCTGTAAACACCTTTTCCCTAGCACCACTGACTGGCAGGGGACCGTAAAGAGAGGGGAGGCTCTTTGGAGAAAACATGCACCATCAGATTACACTGTTGACTTGTGAATCTTGGCAGCTCCCCATCTTATAAATGCCTTCTCCACTGGGCAGTGCATTGTAAATAATGGGGGAACTGGAGGTTATTTGACCGGAGTAGAAGATGAGACAGATGCAGAAAAACAGACACCTGCAGAAAAAGAACTCTACTACTGCATATGATGTTATGCAAGGTGGGCTTTACCTTCCTAAAGAGTTAGGGCTTGTTGCATTTCTCTGCACCTTCATTATTAGCAAATGGTGTAAATGCCTTAAGAAAAGGGTAAAAAGCGTAGCATGCATCTTCCTAAACACACAAACCTTTCCTCATTGCTTCCAAATCTCTTCGGAGGAGAAGACAAGAGAAGGCAGAAGCTTTAAGAAACTTTTGCTGCTTTAACGGCTGTGGGTTTTTCATTCCCTGTAAAGTTACTGCAAAATAGGTACAGACATGCTTTGGTTGGTAGCCTAAGATGCTGCCGAAGAACAGAATGTAGGTTTATTTTATTTTCAGTATAAAATAGAAGATTCTAGCTTTGTATCTTGAAAGTTAGCCTATATGAGCATTTATATGATATGACCCTCTGTTTTTCTGTGGATGATGATGTCAAGTGATTTTTTTTTTCAAAGCATAATTATAAATTATTATTTGCATTAGCAATCAAAAGGCAGACCTATGTGCAGTTTCTCTTCTAGGCTCAAAATTCCTCTCTCACTGTTGTAAAATCTCCTTTTGCTGACAATCCCTCAGATATTTCGTGGGGAACTGACTGTCAAATGGGTGGACTCCATGTGAAAAAAAAAAATTAAAAATTAAGATTAAATTGGCAAAAGCCAGCAAAAGAGAGTGCAACATGGCTCAGGCTGCCTTCACTTGGAGCTGGAGCTGAGAACCAAACAAGAGACTGATGCTTCCACCTCTTCCTATTGCTATTTCAGAACAGGAAAGCCTTTTTCAGTGTGCAATCCTTTGTAGATCAGCTTCCATCACAAGGACTGTGTTTGGAGTTTTCATTTTTCATTAGGATTTTCCCTTTTAATGAGTTTTCAATTTTTAAAAGTAATAAGAAAGCATGCTTCATGCATTTCAAAATATAGTATAAGGTGCTTAGGACCTTCTTGTACTGCTCAACAGGGTTGTTTGAAGATCCAGCAGTAGTTTTAAAAAGGAAATATTAACGGGATTGTGAGAAACTGACAAAACATTTAATGAACACTAAAGAAAAACATGAAATATCTTTTCACTGACTTTGGATAATTTTGCAAAATTGCTACTCAAGACCAAGCAACCACTCATAAGATAAAAGAAACCACTTGTTAAAGAATGAAAAACAATTTTCCTTGCTTCCAAACAAAAGCATCATGACAACCAAAATGTTGCCATTTCACCTCACTGATAAAAGGGTCACAGTTTTGGCTGGAGGCCATGCTGCAAAGCTGTCTGCTTTGTCACTTGAATAGATTGGCTTGGATCAGGAAAAATCCTAAACTGGTGCAGTAGAGAGAGAATGGGAGAGAGCATTACAGGCTGAGGAAGGAATAGAGATTTACTAACAGTCATTGCTCATTTGTACAGCATTAAGGCAAGAAAGAGAAAACAAAGCCCCTGCCAGGATCCCCACAATAGTTTGGAAGGCGTTTCGAAGAGGCTAGTTGTTCTTTTCTGTATTGCTGGTTGTGACCAATGTGAACTGTGGGGCAAGGGTGTCATCCTCACTTGCCAAGAAAAACAGAAGGGATATGCAACACCACGTTAAAATTTACACCAGGCTGACAGGCATATTCATACTTGACTGTTCCTTGGGGGTTAGATCTGAACACTGTCCATGAGGTTAAGTTGGTCTCAATGTTTTACCAAAATAATAAGAACAAAACCAACAAACAAACAAAAAGCCCCCACCAAAATACAAAACAAACTCTTTGATGGGGGAAAGAGGTGACAGGAGCATGGAGCAAGAAATATGTGTGTGTATATCAGAGTGAGGAGCAGAAGGGAATACTCCCTGGTGTGTTTAGTGATATGTAGCTGTAGCTGAGGAAGGAGGAGAGCGTTATTTCTGAGTTGGAAACTGCTGAGATTTGTGCTGCAGATGACTTTACCTGTGGCTGTCTGTTGTGGGCAGGCTGGTAGTGGTGGTGACCTGTCAGGTCTGAGTGGTGACAAAGCCACATGGAGCTCAGCTCACCTCCACCTTTTAGGGAAAGAGAATGAGAGCCTGTGTCTTTTGACAAGGAGAAATGTGCCAGAGGAGGGAGAGTGACCCAGGTTTCCTGTGGTGGGCTGGGGCTACAGGGCAGGTGGGTGCCTAGGGCAAGTGAGGGGAGCGCAGTGACATCCAGATCATTTCCTCATACGTGACAACTTAGCTGGGGAATAACAAAAATCCCCACATTACGACTGGCCTGAGAGAAGTTCTGAGAAAAACTGGGACTGGGAGGAAGGAAGAGGGTTTCTGCTTTCATGGTTGTGCTTGGCTCTTGGCGCTCTGGTTCAATCAACACCAGTTTTTCTTGAGCCACCAGCACTCATTGCCCTGAGTAAGGAAACCTGTGCTTGAAAAGGGGCTCTAAAACACTAGAGCTGAAGGGACTGATCGGGGACCATAGGAGGACTGGGGACAATGTAGCCCCTCCATCGGGGAGCTGTCAGACAGGGGCGATGAGAAACAGTCAGACCTGCACGTGAGGGGAAGAGAGAAAGAATAGACCAAGAGCTGGACTTTGCAGGTGGGACAAGGAATTATGATAGTGAGATTTGAAGGTGTAAGTAGTTCTCACGTCGACTGTTTTTTTTAAGGGCATAGCATTCTCTCGGTCACGTTCACTAATGTCCCTTTTCGTAGGGATCTCCCAGCTCTTCTGTAGTCCAAGCAGATCTGGAAATTTTGTGGTTTTTTTTCTCCAGGTAAAGAGAGACCTTTCCTGTGTTTTACCTGCATGTCTCTCGAGGGAAAAACAAGGATTTTTTAAATTTGTATTCCTCCTCTGAAATGTACTAATCTTCTCCTCCTGCTCTCTAAGCAGCTGCCCCTTGGGATAGGAAAAGGAAATTAAACAGCTAATGGTTATTCTTTAATTAGGCTTTATTGGAGTTAACGCAGCTTATGCTCTGCATATGTGCTGCAGAGAGTTAGATACTTAGAAAATCCTGTCTTTGCTATTATGAGTTTATGAGAAAGGAAGCCCAAGGAAGATCAATACATCCTCTGTGTAGATTACAAATGCTTCATGACGTATGTCCACAGGAGCTGTTTTTAGTGAGGGTAGTCTAGTTATTATGGATTTGACATGAACTTGGCCTGGTGCCCTGAGGGAATGCAATGTAGGCATAATTTGGTCTTCCTGTAATTGTCTATTTAACTTGGCAATCCAGAGTAATTTTTTCCTGTGAAATGAGACCGAGACGTCACTAAAGCGGCGGTCAGATTAATTAATGAGACATAATAATGCTCCTAATAAAAGCTCATGAGCTGAGTCCTCTTCCCTCCCCTTTCCTGTCCTTCCCTGCTGTCCTCCCCCTGCTGAGAATGCAGCTTCCCAGGAATCCATGAGTCACACTTCGTAAAGGAGTTTCTTCTTTAGTTGACGCAAACAATACAGCAGAGAAAAATAATAAGTGCAGAACCATCTGTTTGATGAAGTCCTTGACATTTTATTTCATTTCCCCCTATTGCATATTAAAGGAAGTAAATAGAAAAACATTTGCTAATTATACCACTGTTTACTGATTGTTGGGGCGGCTTTTATTGTATTTATCAGAAGTGTTAACCCATCCTGCAGTCCTGCCTTCAGCATTCTCTTTTCTGCTTTGTGCAAGAGGAGTCATGGGGACTTAGGTTTTTGAGCCCTTCAGCTCCAAGCAGCTCACATAGGGGTGGAAATGTGCCTCTTCCGTGCAGGTGGGAAAGCTGGGAAAGGTACTGGGACCTCATCATTTGAGGTGATGTGCTGAGCTAGTGGGAGAGCCTGAAGCTGAAATCCTACCTCTGGTGGCTGGATGTTGGGAGGGAATGGTTGTCATTTCCTTTTGGGGGCCCAGGATTTTGCGCTCAATGTCTCACCTTTGCTTTTGTGCTCAGTAAAACTTGACAGGGAGACCAAATAGCAGCACTTCACTGTGACATTGGTAATGTGAACAGCAACTGGCATCTGCCATTTTGAAGGAAATCTCCTGAACAGGTTGTTCTCTTTACCTTCTTCCCAATGTGTTGGACTGTTTCCCCATCTGGTTCCCTTTGTAAGTACAGCTTTATGGCTTAAAAACTGGTCCATGGACAATGCAAGGTTTGAACAGTAAAATGCAGAGCCTCATCTCTCCCTCTGTCTGGGATTTGGACTTGGGTAAAGGTCAAAGCAAGCCAACATGATTCAAAAACAAACTGGTGGCCAAAGGCCAGTTATACTAGGCTGCTATTTCCTCTGCAAAATCTAAGCTATTAGCACTCATTAAAAGTGACAGCAATTAATCAAATGGATATGAACTAAAGCAGTTTTTCTCCCAGCATGCCATGTAAGGCCAGCACAAGAGAGAGCAACTTGGCCTAGCCTGTTGCTAGGAAGATTAAAAATTGCAGCATCAAGGAGGACATGGTGACACTATCTAGGGATGAGGACACCAGGAAATTCAAAAACACCACTTTGCCTTTGGATAAGAATTCAGTGCTAATGAAAGAATCTATTTCTGGTTATTTCCTTGGGTACAAAGGACTTGATGAATTTTCCAGTCCACGATTTGGACAGATTTAAGGGATTTTATAACCTATAATTTCATGAAGATTCTATCAGTAGTGCTGGTTGACGTGATGGGCTGGGTGTTTTGACTCTTCTCTGTAACATCAGCTCATTCAGACAGGTTTACGTTCCCTGTGCCGTAAAACTCTCAGTTCAGAGCACAAATAGTGGAAGATATATTTCTCCATGACTCTAACCTATGGTAAAACATATGCTAACTCGGCTTCAAGGGGTGCGTGTTGCATGTTGGCGTGACCTCTCAAAAAACGTCATGAAAGGAATTATTTTAAAGCTAGAGGAAGATGGCTGTCTGATTGTGAAGGAGATACCACTGCTTGAAGCAACCAGCAATAAAAATTGTTCACTATAGGAGGCCCCAAATGGCTAGAGTCATCTTCCAGACTCCAGGGTAACAAGTCTGGGAAAATTCAAAAGTGACGCACTGGCTGGAATTAATTTATCACATTGATGGTTGACTACACAAAATTATGTATCTTATATGGATAACTTCATAAAGCACTTACATCTTCCGACAGCAAGAAATGTGCAGTACAGTGAGGCCTCTGTTTGTTCCCAGTTTGTCTTATTTGGAGGAATCTTGGTGTTTGTAGCAATGGCCTTAGTTGTTAGGTAAAACTGCTTGTGTGTTTCTTTGCTCATGATATCGCTCATTATGTCTGGTATCTTTTGTGGTTTTCTGTCTGCAAATCTGCCACAACAACCCCAGGCAGTGCTACAGGCTTGGGGTAGAGTGGCTGGAAAGGGGCCCAGCGTGAAAGGCCCTGGGGGTGCTGGTAAACAGCGGCTGAACATGAGCCAGCAGTGTGTCCAAGTGGCCAAGGCCAATGGCATCCTGGCTTGTATCAGCAATAGTGTGGTCAGTAGGACCAGGGCAGTGACTGTCCCCTTGTACTCAGCACTGGTGAGGCTGCACCTCGTGTACTGCATCCAGTTCTTGGCCTCTCTCTACAAGAAAGACATTGAGGTGCTGGAGCGAGTCCAGATAAGGACAACAGAGCTGGTGAAGGGTCTAGAGCATAAGTCCTCTGAGGAGCTGCTGGGGGTGTTTATCCTGGAGAAAAGGAGGCTCAGAGGTGACATTATCTCTCTCTTATGCCTGAAAGGAGGTTGTGGCAAAGTGGGAATTGGTCTCTTCTCCCAGGCAACTAGTGATAGGATGAGAGGACATAGCTTCAAACTGTGTCAGGGGAGGTTCACTTTGGACATCAGAAGGAATTTCTTCACAGAAGGGGTTATTCAGCATTGGAATAGACTTCCCAGGGAGGTGGTGGAGTCACCATCCCTGGAGTTGTTCAGGAAATGACTGGATGTGGCACTTAGTCACATGATCTAGTTGACAAGGTAGTGTTTGGTCAAAGGTTGAACTCTGTGATCTCAGAGTTTTTATCCAACCCTTATGATTCTGTGATATGTGCTATCCTATTTTGAAATGTGTTTATGCATAAAGGAGAAGTAATAATTAGCTTCTGGTTTATTATGGCTGCTTTGTGGATTTTTTTCGAGGATTTTTTTTATTATGCTAATAATGTTTTAATGATTCATGGGAAGGAAAACTTATCTGCTTCTTGGAGTTAGAGATGAGGTCCAACAGTCTCCTTGCTGTTTTGTCCTTGTTTTCTGCTGTGATTTAGAATAAAAATGGGGGATATGGGATGCAATAATTTTTCCTACACTTTTTACATATAAGAATCTTGAACCAAAAGAGGTAAATCTTGGATATTCAAAGAACTGCCAGTTTCCTTACTATAAAAATATGGGTTACGGCTGTGTCAGTGTATCACAGTAGAGAATCATCAAGCAGTAAGTTCTGAAGAAGCCTCTTTTTGTAAAAGCATTCTTAATGAACCTGTGGAAAGTTTTGTTTTTTGTTTTTTTTCTAGCATGTTTTCAAAAAAGGGAATGGATTCCAATCACTAAAATGTCACAAGTTTATTTCATCTTATTCTCACTCTGACCAATTCTCACTCCATAAAAATGGCCATGTGGATATATTCGTGTGCAACATCTTTGCTAAGCCTTCATAAATTATGTTGAATGTGCAAGCTTTTCTTTGCATATTTCCTCCTGCTGAGGGTGCCCACAATTGCTGACTGGTCTGACAGAACCCACCTCTCTGGTGTTGCCAGTTACAGGCTGTCACAGCCTAGTGCTGCAATGCTGTCTGATGAGCAAGTGCTGTAAGGAGTGTGCTGAATGGGTTCCACCTTAATGGGGTAACACTGACCTCGGGGAGCTAGAGCTCAGAGAGTTCCATGTCACACCAAAGAAGCATCCCACCTCCACACACCACCCTCATCAGAGGGACTTTTGACTCCTTTCTGCCCTCAGTCTGGTCCTTTCCCTGCACTGGGTGGAGTGCCATGGCTGCTCCTGAGATGCCTCTGGCTGAGCAGCAGAGGCTGGAAGACATGAAGAGCTGAGAATATGTTATGTCTAAGGACTTGTTTAAAATTTAGCTCGCTTTTACCTTCAGATTGGAGCCATGGCATGTTAGAGGTAGATCAGCATGAAACTCAAGCCCTGAAAGTGATCCTTGAGAGCTGCCTTTTAGACCTGTCAATATAGAATATTTGCAGCCAGTATAGGTTTGGTTGTAATTGTGATAGAAACTAGTACCATTGCCTAAACTATGGAAATCCCCAGCACATCAATGGTTTGGATTAGTTTCTTAAGTCTTGAGGACTTTTCACTTGTATATAATATGAGACCAAGACCTTGTTCCAACATATTTTAATAAATCCAAAGGTGTGATAAAAAGATGAACAAGATACTCACTGTGACCAGACAGCTGACCTGACTTTCAGAACAATGTTTTTACTTCTCAGCCTGGGGCTGAGAGATTTGTGCCAGCAAGGGTGGAGGAGAAAGATGATGTCTTCTCTTTTTCATCCATCAGCTTAGTAGGAGGCGAGGTTTTGTAGAGAGAAGCAGAAGTATGAGATGCAATCCTGGGCCATGGGACAGGCAGAGCTGAAGGGGTTGCAGGAGAGGCGAGGAAGACATGCTGACAGCTTCCCCACTAGTTGATTAGTAGTGCTGGCGTGCCTTCAGAGGAGGTCAGTCTCAGCTCCCATACCCAGCGGAGGAGATCCACAGTTGCTCCCAGTAGAAGGAAGAGGAGGAAGGAAGGGGGCTTTATTCAGCCACAGTAACTCCTCAGGCGCTTGCAGACCAGCTGGATCCCACTCACCGATGGAGAAGGGCTACATCATTCCCGCAAAAAATGCTTCGCTTGCATGGGCTTGACTTGGATGCATCAGGGTAGTTCCTGGGTTTGACATTGCTCTTTTTGGGAGCTAACATAAGCAAATACATCCTTTTGATCCTCCATGCAGCTTTGTGATACTATACATGCAGCTCCATGCTTTCTTTCACAGATGTCAGAGTCAGCTGTCACATGGGATCTCCGGGAGAAACTGTATTGTGTGTTTTTAAGGGAAAATTACCCAATTATTTTGATGGAGTTAATGTGAAGATGGTGACCTTTACATTCAAAGCTGTTATGCTGCAAATGTTCCAAATACATTATGTGCTCTGCTAACACTGCTGACAGGTTCTGCATGATTAATAGTGTTTATAAAGCGTGTACAAGAGTTTGGGAAGCCCAGGACAGAAGACCTGGTATGGGATTTATTTTGCGCTGAACATGATAAATATACGGTTGGCCTTGGAGTATTTTTTTCTTTCTAGAAATGACTTAATGATGGAAGAGAAAATCACTAATTCATTAAGTGAACTGTTTAATTTTTCTTGTAAAAAAAATAAAAGCAAAACATATTGGTAGTGTTTGGCCCGAGATGTACATATAGGCTGATCATTTTTAAAGGAAGACTGATGTTTTTAATACATGTTTTTTACTTCAAGACTGGCCTGGTTCCTGCTTCTCTGGAAGGAACACTTCTGTCGACTGCATCGGGTCATGGTGTTGCCAGGGGCCACACACAGCTTGGAGGAAATTTCAGGGTGAGCCTCACATGTAGGTAACAGAGTCAGGTGTCTAAACAGGGGGAAAAGCTATAAGGTTTCCTATTTGCGCTACTGTGAGGATGTTATTCAACAAACAGACAATTGCAAGTTGCTCTGCCTGCTCAAGAGACATCTCAGAAAGACTCACCCACAGCTTGATTTTCTAACAAAACGTCATGGCTTGTTCTTGAGCTGTTTTCCACTCTCCAAGCACATCCTTGCCCTCCCACACACGGGAGGATGTCCTGCACGAAGCCATGTATCTGCATCATGACTCCAGTTAAAACCCTGTGTCATTCAGAGGACTACTGAAGAGAACTCTACTTATTTCCAGTGGCATGAGCTGAGCAGAAGCAGCCCCTCATGAAGTCAGTGCAGATGGGGAAAGGACCTCTGAGTGCCATGCAGAAATGCACTGAGCTCCATGTGGATGGCTGCTGCATGGATGGATGGAGTGACTCACTAGCTGGACATTAAATTGTGATAATGCAATGTTTACAGCCACAAATTTTCAGGTCAAGAAGCCATATTATTTCTACATCACTTTGTGGCTAATACTGTACCAGCATAGATACATCTAATTGAATCCAGTGATTTCTTACTTACAGGATAAGAAAGTGACTAACATTAAAGATCCTTTATACCATTCTGGAAAGGGGAAAGGTCTCACTAAAAATGTGCAGATTTTGTTTACACTCACTGTGTAGTTTCCCAGGGCTGTTGGAGTAGGATGAAGACACTTTTATGTAAATGAATAGAGTATGAGCATTATTATTGTGCCTTTCATTCTACCACACACATTAAAAAAAATAATAATTCACAAATGTTTTCTGCTTCGGATTTTCACTGAGCCAGAACTTGCCAGAAGTACTCAATACTTTGACTGTTAGCTCTGCATTAGCTGCTATACTGATTTTAGAAGGCTCAGGGGAAAAACAAAAGCATCTATAAAGGCATTCTAATTTTTAACATAAGCTTGGGCTTTGATTGTAAAGTGTATCTCATTTGGTCATCTCGGTTTTAAAACTTCATACCATTCTCTAAATTCATCACTTGCTGCAGCTGCTCAGCACTTAGCACCTGTACATTTACCCCTGAGAGACTCCAGACTGAACCAGAAGATTTTATTGGTGTTGAGGCTAATGGCTAAACTTTCAAGATTTGTTTTTCAAATAAATGTGCTTTTTTCCACATTATACTTTCATCAAGCTGAAATAGTTAAGAGGTTACTTATGAGAAACCCACCATAAGGCCCTTTAACGCTGAGATCTAAAGAGAACCAGATTGAATTCCCTTTACAGAGTGAGAGATTTTAAAGAACAAACATTTAATGAGTATCTCATTTCTGCATTAAATACTGAGGGTCTTTTAAGCACAGGTTTTGACTGATCTTAATGAAGGGGAGGGTTCCTCTCTATTTTATGCTGTACTGTGAAAAAGTGGAAATTGAATTTATCTCCGTGGTTCTTTTTTATTTCTGAGGGCATTTGGATTTTGTGTTTTTCTTGTCTGTACGCATTAGTTTATAAACCTTCTTATCCTTGGAGTCTAAGACTCTTTAGATCCCACTCTCTCACATGCACAGGTATTCTGCTTATGCTTGAGTGTATGGTTGTCATTATTAATAAAGCAAAAGCCAGTAGGAACAGAGTGGCCATCTGAAACACTGCCGGATCCAAATGTGAGGAGCAGTTTGAGCATAGATTTGGAGCAAAAGGTCTATGAAGAGCTGGATCCCAAATGCCTGCATAGGATGAACCATGGGTGGATGCCTGGCCTCCACGGCTACTTTCATTCTCCTTTATTCTCTGTTTTAGCAGTTTGCTGAAGTCGGTGGGAGGGAAGAAATGTGGTGGAGATTTCCCTGGCTCTCTAAACACGAGCAAGAGGAGGTGAAATCTCACAGCCAAATGGCAATATGTGACCTGCCACTATTTGAGTCTTTCTAGTGTTCATCACCTGCCAACATCAAGGTAATTTGATATTTGTTTAGGGTGGAACTCTAAACTAGAACTATGGATCCCAAACATTTTACGGATGGACTTCTACAAAGACAACTGTGCAGAGTAAATATTTTCCAGCTAACCAAAATCCTGCTCACAGGAAAAATCACATGTCAGGAATAAACAAAATCAGAGCTAATAACCATTCAGGTTCTTGGATACTATGCAGGTATGGCTTTAATATCGATTTAATTTTAAACAGCTGTACTTTATCCATAATGTAAGCAATGGTAATAATTTTTAATCAATTATGTGACATTTGTATTTGATTTGCCCAGATCCAATCAAACCTGTCATTACCTGTTCAAATAGTAACAGCATTCAGTGGGTTTCCTGTCCTTGTTTGACTAAAATCTTATATAAGATAAAGACTATATGCCTAAAGCTTTATATATTACCTTGCAAATGTTACTACATGCAGCTGCAATAAAAGGTAATTTCTCCACAATACAAATATTTTATTTATGATATTTTATTATTTACAGCTTTTTGCCCCTCTGGTTTCAATATTTTTCACCTATATATATATTTTGCTGCAGAGAACACTACTTATAAAATATTGAGGTATTTATTGTTTGTGCTGTTAGGTCCTTCTTGCATTTGAGCCAGAACAATAAACAGTACTGACATCTTTAATCATTATTCAGAAATTGTTGGATGACTTCATCGTGTAGTATGAATTCACCATGAATCACTGCAACTGAAGGGAGCACGAGGGAAGAGGAAATTATTATCAGGCAATATATTATCAAATGAACTGTAACAATTTCCAAGATCTCTTCAGAGAATATTCTGTCTGAATCGTACTTTCCTCTCAAGGAATTATGATAAGCTTTTCATTTTTTTTTGTGATCATGCTGTAAACCATTGTCAGAATTTTTTATGGAAAGTACTGTTAGTCTTTATTCCTGGTATAGCTGAAAATCTGCTCTCTCCCATTTTCTTCAAGAAGAAAAGCATCTCTCCCTGTCTTGATGTGACTGTGAGATCACCTATTCCAAATTCACCCTGTTTCTCGCTTCTAGACATGTTTGATCAATACATCTGAGTTTCCTTCTCACCTTTCAAAATGTCTGTCATCCTCGGACAGAAATAACTGTCTTTCTCACAGAAAACCATACATGTTTTGGCTTCCTCTATACATAGAAAGTGCCTAGCATACTTTTTGAAAATAAGTGCAGGTTAGGGATGTGTGTGTAAGATTAGATAACAAGATTCATGGCCTCCCCAGGGAAGTTAATTGAAGAATGTTCCATAACAAGTGCATTAGTCATCATTAGCCCCACCTCAATCTCAGCAGCAATTATTGCTTCTTTTCTTGGGCCTTTGTGTTTACCTAATTGACATGTATACTGAAATGCACTTTCAGTAACGTTGGATTTTATGTGGGTTGGTTAATTTACCAATATTTAGTATGTATTCAGAATCCTGCAATAGATTTTTCTCAACTGTTACCCACACGAGAGCTCATCTGGAAATATTTTTAGCCCTTCCTCAGTGGTGAACTACTCACTCATGACTGCTATAAGGAGATTTCCGTGAAACAAAGTAAAGCACTTTTTCTGGTGTAGTGCAAGGGAAAAACCCCATGTATTGTGTAGCAGCTAAAAGAGAGGCAGTTTTTATGGGATATAAGGGCTTAGTAGGATGGTGCCTTGAATCCTTACTCAAGTGAATGCCTCTTCTTGCATACTGAAAATCAAAAATCCACAGTCATTACATCAGATCAGGGAAGATACAAAGGATATGTGCAAGGTTGTTTTCTGATGTGTTGTTTCAGTTTTGTTTGGGGGCTTTTTTTTGTGGTTTTGGTTTTTGAGATCAGTACAGGTGAGGTTAGATGCCAGTGAAGTCAACTGGATGTACCTCAGTGCAGAATTGGTGTAAATGGGAGTTCAACAGAAATGTTTTACTCCTGAGGCATCCTTGTTCCCCATGGAATTAGCCAATACTTTTAGAAAGAAATTTGCTCTCACTGTGTGTGGAGAAAGAAGGCATAAGACAGCTGCTAAAAGCTGTGAAACCCTATCCCACACTTCCCAGTACCCTGTTTCTAAAAAATCTCTTAGAGACTTTGTTTTAGAAGAAACAGCAAACATTCACTTTTTCTCCCCCTTTCTTTCTGTCTGTAACAACAAACTTTTCCAGAGCAAGACCTGAGTCCTCTTTGACCTCTCCCATCTCCAGGTTCCACCTTTCAGTGGTGTTTTGAATTTTGAATCTGAATGTTTTTATTTTCTCTCTCTGGAATCCACTTTTTAATGATGACCTAGGTAGGTTTTCTTTTTCTTTTTTTCATCTTCAATCAGTAGAAATGAGAGTTTAAATCTTTATTTTGGGCGTCTGGCTATTTTCTTTCCTCTCCCCTCTCTATTTTTTCGGAGATCCTCCGTTGTGTCTGCAAGTTACTGTGTTGCATGTACTTCTCTGTGTCTGTTGGTTTTGACTTCTAAAATTATACTGTAAGTACTAAAGTACTCAAAGACCTTATGGCAGGTAGTAATTCAAGTTAAGGCTCCTCTGACTCAGGACACTAACTTAAGCAAAGGATTCATGTGCGGCACATGAAGAATAGACTGAATGGGGGCAAGAGATATTTCTCTTATTTTGTGAGTCATGATGATGTGGGAATTAATGTCATACTGCAAACTCTCAGTCTTCACCTGCAGTGCTGGCAGGTTGATAGGATCCTCTGTGTTACAACCTGGTACTAAATTATGTCTGTGCATTGCCAGGCTACCACCTGAATTCATTCACTCATCTGCCTTGATGCTGGAACTGTCACCCTGCCAATGCTCTTCTGCTGTTACCCTCTGGGAATCAGCAGTAAATCTCTTTATATCCAGTTTGCTCAGTTACCTGTCTTTTCTGTTTCAAAGTATTGTCTCACTGCTCCTTGACTTTCTGGATGTCCTTTGGCAAAGGTCTTTCCCTTGGTCATTGCTGCCTTGGTTTAAGAAGCCTGCAAAGCTTTACTTGCTCCTTCCCAAAACAAAACTAGGGACTGTTTGGACCAACCCAGGCATTAAAGCAGTCACTCTAGGTTCTGGATCACCATTTTGACCACAGGCAGTTGTCTGAAGGAAAGGTTTATCATACAGAACTCTTGGCATAATACTCTTCTTAGTCAATAAATTAGATTTGAACCTTGATAATGTTGAACTGCTCCACAAATAGAAAAAAATTTAAGCTGTGCTTTGCAGGGGTTTTTGTTTAATCAAAGTTGGTGATGGAATGAATGTTGCTTGTCTTGCTGTGTGTGGTTTTGGGGTGGATTTTTTTGGTGGTTTTACTGTTGGTAGAGCAGGCTGTATCATCTTCTCTTGGTGTCAGAATTTCCTAGGATTAAGTATTATCCTTCTGCATTTGACTTTTATGTCAAATTCATTATTGGACCATTCACGGTAAGAAAAGCTAAGAAAAGGGTCTGTCATAATCCCTGTGAAATGAGTGCTGCCTCTATTTTTCAGTCTTTGGCAATCTACCAACGTGAGGTTGACTATTTGGGGGTGGGGGAATATTTGGGTTTTTGTCTGTTTGTTTGGTTTTTGTCTTTCTCATTCCAGTTATGAGCCCAAAGCTGAAGTAACTCGAATGTTGCTATGATACCCAAACTCGGACAAACTCTTGCATGCAGCAGGACTTTGTAGGCACAATGTTTTCACTGCTGTTTTCTGGAATAGATAGATTAATATACTTTCAGGCTGCAATAAACGCTTGTGATTACCTAGTCTGACTTATTTTATTAGAAAAGCTGTAGATTTCATGCAGTGATTCTGGCATTTAGCCCAACAAATTGTTTTCAATTGGAAATTTTAGATTGGAAATGGATTTGCTCTTTAGTTAGAGACTCCAGCAAGTGGAGAATTTGCTACAGCCCATACCAATCTGTTCCAAGTGACTTTTCATATCATTAAAAGCTCACAGTTTATCTCCCACTGAAACATTTGCCAACTCCCAAATTCCAACCAGTGGATCTTCCACTTTCAGCTACTGAAGGAGAGACTCTTGTATTAACTGTCTTTTCTTCACAGAGGTCTTGGAGGCAAGGCAAGCAGCAAGATATCACTGAGCTTCTTCTTTCCTGTGCCCCATATAGTGACTTCTTTGTTCTCATGTTAAAGATGAGTTTAAACTACTGTATGGGTATGGCCATGTCAGACTTTCAGCCTGGTGGTCTAGACAGAGCATAGCCCATGATACGCTGTGTATGAGCCTGCAAAGGTGGGAAATACGTGGCCTGGGCTGAGCTCCATGGCTTCATGGCTGCACTAGTGGCCCAAGTCAGGTCCACTAGGTTTTCAAGAAGCGCCTTTATTGAAAGAGGAGATGGAGCCTCATTCTAGTGACTCTTCCCAGTTTCTCTGTATTGTCAAGAGGCTTTGTAAAGTATGAGCACCTCTCTCTGCTGCAGTCATGCAGGACAATCCGGAGTGCAGCAATCTTCATCCTTCCCAGCTTACACAAGTACTTCTGTGCCTGCAGCAAATCAGAGGGAGCAGCACCATTGGGAAGGTGACCTCCTCTGCTAAATGAAGGAGATGAGAGGGGTGGTATCCCTGCAACATCTTTGCCATGCTTTGCTGGTGTGAAAGCAAGGGAGGAATGCGGTGGTGGTCTCTTGAATATCCATATCCTGGCCTAAGCTTCTCCATGGGGAGCAGGGAAGAAGTATGACCTTCCTGCCTAGGAGTTGACTAGTGGGCTGGCTGCTCTTTGAAGCAGAGGAGTGATGAGGCACAGCATGGGTCAGGAGAGAATCAGACTGGTATGATGAGAAGGGAAGGAGGAAATCAAGTGGTTTGTGTATTTCAGAAAGTGGGTGCAGAGTGTGGAGCCAGAGGATAGGTTGGGAGACTGAGAAGGCTCGTAGGTCTTGGGAAAAGGGAGTGCTAATGGTGAAGAAGAAAAAGCAGAGGAAAAGAAGGGGAGGGAAAGCCTGCACGATTGCTGAGACCACCATGAGTTTCAGCATATGGTGTTGCTCTCTGCCCCGTGTCTTAGCAGAATGGGGGTTTTGTCCTCCCTGCTGTGTTTTCTTCTAATTGAAAGGCTACCTACCACCACGTCCTGCAAAAACAATGGCACATTACCAGGAAAATATCCTTTCATATCGGTTTTTCCCCGCCAGCTAAGCTGCCATGTGTGTTTGATGCCCAAGTTAGCAGGTCTCTCCCCAGAAGTAGCTGCATTTTGCAGATGGGCAAAGCGATTTTGGTATAGGGCCTTAGCTGTCCCTTTACAGTGCTTTGGCAACCCTCGAGATATGTGTGCATGACTAAAATGAGTATGAAAGCTTGCTTTCTGCATGTGCTATTGTCTAGCTCCAGTGTGCGCAGAGGCACGCTCATGATTTCTCTTGCTGTCTCACTTACTTTGACGTTAAGTACAGCTAGACCCTGCTTCAAGGACTCACAGAGAGCTGTTAGGTGATATGGCCTTTTCAATTCTTCCTGAGTGCCAAGAACCCTGTCCCGAGTTGCTTAAGATAACCAGATGTTTAAGTGACCTAAACACTTTTATAAGTGGTACTGTAGTTTCTTCAGAGCTGCGTGACGTTCTGGGTGTCCTTTATTCAGCTTTGGCTCATTTCCCCGGAGATTTCCCCCAAACTTCAAAAAAAGGTCTGGCTCATTGCTGTTTAAAAATTTAAGCTTTATTCCTTAGCCTAATAAGTGGAAGGCTGATTGACTGATTTGATTGATGGTAATTTATTTTCCAGTCAGCACGGCCCAGATCTTTTGTATGTGACTTGATGGCATGCTCTTCTTGATAAAATGTTTTGGGCAAAGATAAATAAGAAGAGGGAAAGAGGGAGGGAGGGAATGTGCTTGCAAAATGCTAGAAGATTTGGAGGAATTCCTCTGTGGGGAAAAACAACAAAGGAAGGTACCAGGAAACCAAGTATTAATTTCCCGCACCACCATTAGCCTGACACCTGTTAGCCCTGACCATTACCCAGAGCTGAAGGGGAAAAGGCTAATCTCTACCACATTTATATCAACAAACTCAAACAAAAAAGCTGCCTAATTATCCCATTGAACCTGTGTCAGCTTTAAGGCCGGCTCAGTTTCCCAGGCTGGCCGCCTGCCAGGACCAGCAAGCTGGGGTTCATAAGCTGCATGCTAATGACAACGTCCTTTCATTCCAGCAGCGGCATAATTGCCAAAAGCAGTTTACAGACTCATTATTTTTATGGTCATATTTCAGATGATGAAGCCAAAGGCCAGCCCTGGGTTTACTTGGCAATGCATTGGAAATAGTTTGTTTAGGAGGGATTGCATCTCAATGATAACAGTGGGACACCTAAAATAGCTGCCAGTTTTTTCCGGGCTGTAAGGGGAGGATGATTGAGGAAGGAAGCAAAAATTGCAAAGATGCACAGAATATGACTAAATGTTTAGTGGCTCTGCTATACCTATTTCACTTCTGCTGCTAGTGGTATTACACTTCTCAATTGTGAATTGTAATACCTCAATTGTGGTATTACACTTCTCAATTGGATGTCAGGTGCTATGACATCCAAAACCACAGGAGAAGATTTGATGACCAGGTATCGCAGTTGACATGCAGGATGCAAAGTTAAGTTCATAGATTTTGGTCCAAAGATCAATTTCCCCCAATCATTTCAGCTGAAAGGAGTGAGGGGAATGGTTGTTGCAGTGTTTTATCTTCCTTTATTGCAGGAACTTTATATTTGGATTTGAATTTGCCTATACCCAAAACTTCTCTGAGTTTTGGGCTCTTTGCTCCCATTTGGTCAATGATTACACCTGGTTTCAGTGGCAGAAATTGGGTTTCGACCAGAGCTTTCCCACAATAGCACTGGCTGCTCAGGTCAATAGTCTTTGTTCAAACCAAAATTAACTCAGTCTCCTCTGGCCATGCCTTGCACTAGCAATAAATCACACTTACCAAGTACAATTTTGTTAAAATATAAACTCCCACTTTCTTTGTTATTTAAAAAAAAAAAAAAAAAGGAAGTATTTCATATCTTTATTTTTCTGGCCAGTGATAAAAATTGGCAGTGACAGCTTTAGGGAGAAGTGGTGAGAAAAACAGGTAAGTCAGCCCTCAGCTTATCTCCAAATGCCTTTGGAGCAGTGCACGAGGTCTGAATTAAGCATGTTTGGATTTCTGGCTGTTTGTGCCATGATTTCTTTGCCAAGCTGTGTTTTGTGTGAGCAAGAAACCCAAGCAGACCATCTCTCATGCTACAGAGGGCATGCTCTGGGGCAACTGGGATGAGGGATGTGTTGTGTCCATGGCGCTTCTGGAACACAGGCAGTCGCTGTGAATTGCAGCTGGAGAATAGGGACAACCAACACATGATACTAAAGCCTACAATTTTAGCACTAAAAGTGTGTGTGCATACAGTAAAAGTGAACCCTTTAAATGTTCGTGTAAATGCATCAGCCTGAATGAGTGTCATGGGCCTGGGTTTTGCCATAATATTCCTTGGCTGCGGAGTCTGACTACTGAGATGTATATTCACATATAAAGCAGTAAGAATACAATTAACAATGACACATGGAGAAAATCACTGTCAGTTGGCATTAGTTTGATGATTAATGTGAATTTTTTTTTATTAACATGCTTTCTCCCCATCCATGGTGGAGATGTGTCATCCTAGCCTCTGGGAGAAGGAAAGTAAGGTCTACATATTTTTCTGCTTCTGTGGTTTCTTTGACTGTCATTCTGGCACCAGTACATAATTCTCAGAGAATATCACACTGCTGCTTTCTGGGTGGGTATATAAAAGTGAGCACAGAGGGAAAGAGCTAAGCTGAGTGTACAAATATAACACTGTAAGAAAAAATAGGCAACACTTACACAACACTTACAGCCCATTCTTCTGTCTCTTAGTATGGCGATTTCCAGATGGACCAAATGATCACTACCCAGCAATATATACCTCTCATGTAGAAACTTCAGAATGAGAACTGTGCAAAATACCTTGTATTTCAGATGCAGAAACCTTCATGTCTGTCTGAAAGTGGAATCCAAATGTCACTTTTCTCTTTCTCAAATATCAAACCCTTGTGCTGCAAAAATCACTATAGATGACTTCCTGTTTCAAGAAAAACACAAACAAAATGAAAATGGTTGAAAACACAAATCACACATTCAAACACAAGTTAAAGTTAAGTGAAAATTAAAGGAAGGGCACAGAAGAAGTGTTACCCAAGTACTTCTCCCAGCTTCAGTGTGTGTATTAAAAAAAAGAAAATGAAAACAGCATCTCTCTTTAAAGTACGGTTGAATTGTATTTACTATAGTAAAACTACAGCAACTTGATGCATTATATAATAAAAAATGCCAGTTTATTAAGTCAAATAGTAAAACTATAGTCAGTCTTCATTCTAACAAAATAATGTGGCAAATCATGCTGACTGCGGCTTTATAGTTTCTTTAGCATCTGCAGTTAGTTACAGCAGTTTTACTATCTACATTTCAATATACTCTTCTGATTAAAACTCCTCATAGTTTTTTTATTAGATTTTCGGTCTACATATGTTTGATTTACCACGACACTGTGAAATAGAGAATGTTGCTTTGAAAGTTCCCTTGATGTTTTGAATTGCGGGTAAAATACAGAAATAGGAATAGGACGATGTGAGGGAGTGAAAATCCTCTTGAACCTCTCCTGTAACATATCAAATTGTGGGGGCAACTTATTCATGGTAGGTACCACGACTATGGCAGAAACCATTTTTCCACAGAGGCAGCTGGGTCTGGTCACTGTGAGACAAAGAAGCCAGATGAGCCTTGGCAGGGGCCAGCTGGCTAATTCTTGGCTTTTGGTGTTGCAACTCGCATAGTCCTGTGAGTGTTGTAAGAAGATATGGAGCAATTCAGTTGGGATTAATGACTAGAAACTTCTACTGACTTCTCTGTCAAGACAGTTGACTTATGTTTGAGCTGAACATGAAATTCTGGCTCAAAAACTGGAGGCATGGGTTAGCCCAGGAGATAAGGGAGCTAAAATATCTAGACATTTTAGATCCCTGGCTACAGAATAAGAGACTCCAGCTGAGGATCACTCATCTCTTCCAAAGTCAGTACAGGGACCTCAGTGCTCCACTGTCTGTACTTCAGGTAAGGCCTTGAGAAGGGGAGCCAGGGGACATTAGGAACCTATTACTGTGCTTCTTATTAAATTATTATTTGCCTGCCTTTCATCAAATTTTACCTTCTCTTGGTTGCTGACTAGCTGTCCTTGTCCATTAATATATTAATGTTCTTGTTAAAGTGTTCTCCAGAAAAAAAAAAAAGCCTTGGCTTCAAAAAAGTAAGTGGAAAATATCCTGTTGATGTCAATGGGTGGGGAAAGAAATGGGCCAGATACCAGCTTGTGAAGATGTTGCCCAAGAAATGGCCCTGACAGTTAGTGAAGCTGCTTGAGGTTCAGGGAGGTTGCTGCCATGATTGGAGGATGCAGAAGGGATTGTACAACAGCAGTGTCACAGAGTTATATCTTGGGATTGGGGGCCATCATGCAGGGGTACCATCCCAGCTTCCATGTTATTTCACTTCCCATGAGACAGCACAAAAACCCAGAAGCAGAAGCCAGTCATCCTTCTCCTTCACTTCCAGAGACCCTTCATGACTGTGTGCAGCATGTCAGGTTTACAACCTTCTGCTTGATCCATATGAAGTGCACCCCTTCCTCATCGCCTAGCAGGGAAAAGAAATTGTGGGGCCCTCCTCTGTTTTTCATTTCCATCTCTGTCACCAATACACCCCCAGGATGGCTGAAAGGTGGTGAGACACCTTCAAGGTCTGTCAGCCCTCTACTGATAGACACCACAAGGGATGCAGGAAGCTCTTTGGAGAAGCAGGATATGGACAATACATTTCAACAGACACAAGAACCTGGAGGAGGGGATAACAGCCAAACTGAAAACTTTCAGGATGTTCTGTCTCTGAGAGGCTATCAATCCAAAATAAGTGGAAACACTTATTGTTGTACAATTTAGATACTCACTTGCTTCGAATCAGAGAGCCATTCCAGGGACCTCTGTGCCTTTCTTTGTTACCTTTTCTCTGAGGACCTTCTGGTTTTGGCAAATATAATAAACAAGGTTTTTATGGGTCATGTTGTAGCTTTAGAAAAGTCAAGCCGTGTTTGCTAGTACCAATATCATGTGAAAATTGGGAGGGATCAGAGAATATTTCTCTTGTTCTGTGTCAGAACTTAGATGAAGAAGAAAATCTTGTTCGTATTCTTTCCTTCTGCCTCACTGCAAAGTTTCTGACTCTCAGTCCTCCCATCTGCATTGCTGCATAAGGCTTGAAAAAAACCAGTATGTGGTGCTTTTGGTCTACTTCTAACAAAACAAAGACACAGAATGCCAGTGGAGGTCCTGTCACAAGTTTTCTGTAGATAAACAGAAAGCAACATTAGGACAACATAAGATCCTTTCCTTTTCCTGTAGTACAAGCTCTGATAAAATATTTTGTAAATGATCCCTTCTATATTTTAACTTAAACATTATTTTTTTAAAATTAACTTTTTGTTGATTTGTTGTTTTTTTGAGGTTTTTCTAAGCATCTGTTTTTTTCATTCTCATGTGAAAGAACATTAATCATGCAGCTGTATTCTGGTCAAACATTTTCCAGCTTTGGACCCATTTTGTGTTTTTATAGTATAGCTTTTAGCTGTGCTATGTGTCAGGCTTTACTGCAAATAATGAAAATACGAGGAATTATAAGTCAAAGATACTCTTCCCATCCTAGGCCTGCTTAGAGTGGAAGCTAAGCCCTCTCACAGACATAGGCACAAAAAACACTCTGGCTGCTCTGAATTTTTGCGTGTGTTTTGGGGTTTGCTTTTTGGTTTGGTGTGGGTTTCTATTTGGGGTTCAGTTTTTTCTTTTCCTAGGACTGAGTTGGTTTTTCTGATCCATGAGTCATTTCACTGAAAGGCAAACTGACAGTGGAAACTGTCTGTGGATCTTCTATTAAAATTTTATCAAACCAGGCTCTTGCAAAATTTCTTATAGGCTGGCAATATCCCAAGAGCTTCTCTTCAGCTTACGGTGCTGTTTTTTGAAAACTACAGTGAAGAATTTAAACAAAAGTTTCCAGGGACAGAGAATCTGATTTACTATATAGGGGGTTTAAACAGTCTAAGGTGGGACTGAAGCTCATTTTGGTGATTCAGATAGTGATGATAATATAAGGAAACCTTGCTGCCAGGTTTTATTTTAAATGAATGTGCCATGGGTCCCTCTTCCTCTCTGTCTTTGAGGAATGTTTACAAGTGTCTCATGTAAAAGTCAAGTCCCAAAGCTTGTCTGCAACTGAATCTTTTGTTTTCATCTGCTTTAAAATGGAGGGGGAGTCCTGTGCATTGACACCAGTAAAACCATTAGATAAACAAACATTTATTTCCTACATTTCCTTAAGACCTCAGATCCTGCCTTGTTTTTTTCTTCCTCCTATTGCTCCACTCATTAACAGGTTCATTTGATTCTTTCCTAGGGAATTCACCAGAGTTTGCCCTCAATCTCAGGGCAAATAGTTTATAAGTGACCTGCCGGATGGTGTTCGTTAACTGCTTCGGTCCCAATGGGACACTGATATACCCTTAATTAGGATACGAAGGGAAAAATCTCCAAGTGCTCCAAGATGATTTGAGAAAGTTAACTGAGAAAGCCTAGCTGTTCATCTTCCAAGGTTCAAGGCATAAGGATAAAGGGAACAGGAAAAATCCCACATCAGAAGTGAAAAGGAAAAGCAGAAATATTAGGATGACAGCTATGCATTCTGTCACATTTCTTCTGATGGCTTTTTTTTTTTTTTGTGTACTATGATATAAATGAAGAGTCAAACTCTCCCAAGAATTGTATTGGGGTGCAGCGTGAAAGCACTTTCACATCTTTTCTGTTCCCCTTCAGGTGCAGAAACCTGATATAGGTGTGTAACAGAGCAGCAATGCTTCTTGCCTTAGAGCAAGCACTTCTTGATTCAGACTGGTCCTCTTGAAAGAAAAAAGCCATGAGGTGCTTGCTGTACATGGTCAATAGGGTACCAGTCTGCTGAACCAGCTGCAGTTTGGTGATGCACAGGAGTTCAAGCCCAAATACCCCTTTCCTGTGAAACACTGGAGAACTGGGGTGGGAGAATTTGACTTTGGATCCATAGCTGAGGTGAGTCCATTCAGTGCAGCCACTGGGAATGTTCTTACCTTTAAGCACTTTAAACAGGTCCTGCACCCTCACAGAAGCACTTTCCTGAACTGTGTTGTTCCAGCCACCAGTGATATTATGTGTCTCTCTCGCGCTTGATACATTTGGTTGAGATTTAACACACTACTGTATATTAATAATCCTGTAATGTAATAATATCAAGGTTATTCCCTGTAACACAGAACAGATGGTGGCACCCTGGAAAATGGTTCTTTATCAAGCACTTCTGTGAGGGATTGATTTTATTTCTTATCCCTTCTCATTGAGAAATTTTCCGCACCTTCCAGTACTTTCTGAAGAGTGTGATGTGATTGATTAATGTCCTGTTTATGCGTTCCCCAATTTTTAGCCCTTCCTGGATGGAGGGTTGTGTGGGGATCCTATCTCTCCCACTCTGTATTACCAGGCTGCAGAGCTATGGTCCCTCCTGACCCGGTCAGGGAATTTGCAAAACACCCCGTTAGAGGCTCCGGCCAGCAGTGGTACAGTGCAAGGCACTGCGCTGCTCAGCCTGGCGAGATGGGGGCATTTGGGACTGTGCTGGTTTAAAGGTAAACCAGCAGGGGAAAATGAGCTCAACCCAAAAGAGAGATTATAAATCAGAATAACAATTTAATAAAATAAGTACGATTATACAGACAAACAATTGATTTTAACCCACGAAACCCAAATGTATAACCCAGCACTCTGGGGCATGAACAGAGTGGTGTTCTTTGGGCCCCCCGAGTCCAAAGTAAAGGGAGAGGGGGAAAACCTGTTGGTGAGAGTGCTGTTGCAGTCTGGTCAAGAGTGGTGGTTGCAGTCCGTTCGAGGGTGGTGGTTGCAGTCCAGTCGAGAGTGGTGGTCTGCAGTTTGGTTGAGAGCAGTGATCTGCAGTCTTCCTCTGGATCCCATGAGTGGTTAAAAAAATCCCAAAACTCCAAGATTATATATTCTCTAGTTCAGGCAGGAATGCTCAGTACTTCCCTCAGGGCAGGGGGTTCCTCAATGGGCGTGAGGACAAAAACACCCTTCTATCTCGCAGGCCTCTTAGCACCTAGTTTGTAGCCTGATGAGTCAGGCTGCTCTGGGCAGAGGGTGTAAATGGTTCATTGACAGCAGTTTCTGGGAAGTGGCATGGAAGGCTATAGAATACACAGTTTTGGGTTACACCCATCCAGTGATGAACTGGGCCCAGCTGTTCTAACTAGGACAGGGGCTTATATGGGAGCTGAGCTGAACTGATAAATATATGTGCCTGGGACTATGGATTGCCAAAGATGCCTGTGAAATGGCATGGATTATGGTTTCAAGGGCTTCTCTGCAAGGTTTCTTAAGCTCCTTAGTGATTATGGTGGAGGGGCCCCCCAGCAGGCACTGTATGAACAGCTCAAGAAGCAAGGCAGTCTTGTGAGCATAGGGTTCTGTGGGGTCTGTTGCTTACTGGCTTTGCTTTTATTCTGCATATAACATTGCTTTGTTCTTGACACTTGAAGTATCTCTGGGTCTCTAGCATGCACAGAATCGTTTTAGCCCACCTTTAAGCAGCTGCATTCTGCCCAAGCCCCACTAAAACGGCCCTGAAGACCTTCTGCAGGTCTGATCCAGGCAGAACTCAACCACAAGGGTCCGCCAAGCAGGGAGAATGGGTGCGCTTTAGCTTCACCTGCTCAATTCTCATCAGTACTAAGCTTTGCAGATGTAATCCTAAAATATTAACACTGGGCTGTTTGGAATAATCTATTATTCAAGGCTCTTCATGGGTTTCTTAAATGCTAATTTAACCTCCTGGCTCCCCTTGTACCCAGCGTGTTTCTAAAGGCTTGTCCCAATTGCTTGTGTGCTTTACAGGCATGCTGCAGACCTGACTGGATGCTGTGTGTCAGTTTTGAGGATAACTTAAACATACATTAGATCTGCTTGCTCTCTATTTTCGCTATCACAAGTTTCCCAGACAGGGAGAAGTAGGCCACCCTATAACCTCTGCACCTTCAACCTCTCCAGCTATTACTAATGGTCCTCCTTCTCCTTCCTCTACTTGAGCCTGGTCTTCCCGGATGGGAATGACCTCCCCTCCACCTCCACCTCTTTTATTATTTCCAAGACACACTATGCATGAAACTGCAAACACCTGGCAGACATTCCAGGGAGCGATCTGTAGTGTGTCTCCTGCACTGCACAAGCATCTGAGCTGAACCTCGTTTTAGGGATCCCAGAGGTCCTCTCAATCAATAATCCATGTATTTTTATGAGAGCTAGATTAGGGGGATTTGCAAAGGGGTTGATTAAGTAATGCTTCAAAGAGCAGTTACTCCTGACACCTGCAGCATTAATAGGGATCTATTAATAGAAAATCCACAATTTAGTAATAATCCCTTATTCATACAAAGGCCACTTGATTTATGCCCGTCAAAATAGACAATACTTTCCATAAAACCAACTGGATTTAGATAGATGTGACTTCAACATCTGGCTAAGTGATGACATTTCAACTATGCAGACGTCATGCAGGGGGCCCAGAACAGTTAGCTAGAAAAGGGATAATAATCATGCTCCTTACTTTGCTCACCACCTGCACATTCACGCTGTGTGGAAATGGTTTCCTGTGCTGATCTATCTCAGGTGGTTATCTGCAGGTGCCCCAGTGAGACAGTCTGAGCATTGTCAATCACTGCCCAGGCATCAGGGAAAACAGTATTACCTCTTTTGCTAATGGGATGAGGATAGACACAGACTCAGTGTATAGGATGCAGCCTATTGTACCACAGTCCTGGAAATGTAAGCACAGTGTGTTTTCCCCCCAAAAAAGACTTTGAACTTAAGATAGGATGTATATAGAGATCTCTTTTTAGGACAAGATAAGAGCATCAAATGAGTGCAAGCTCTCCAAAAGGCAGATCTCTCAAGCTAATAATAACATCTTGCACTTAGCTAGTACCTCTGCCTAAATCTGTGCTGCCATCTGAAGCATTCAGGGCCATTAATGGGTGGAACTCATCCGTTGCACTTGGGTTATTCTAGGTTTTGTCTCTGTCTCTTGTCTTCCTCATACTAGTGAATTGGAGACTGTGTGAAGCTCTTTCTCAGAATAATTTTGCACTTTGTTGAGGTGACTCTGCTCTGCTGGATTGTTCTGTGTTGCACAAAGAAAATGGGACCAGAAAACAGATTCATATATAGATGGCTTACAACTTTTCCAAACACAAATTATACTGCAAACAAATAAATGGCATAGATTCAGTCCAGCTGAGCCAAAAATGTCTATCACCCTCCATGAGCAAGGTTTTCTGGGTTCCAATGGATTTTGATATTGTGACTCTTCTCCTAGCTCAGGCAATAATCTCTCCCATTCCAGTTAGGACTTGCACTTTTCACTTCTGTAGGCTTGCTCTGGATTTATGCCATCATCCCTGAGAGCAGACTGGATACTCGGCAGCCCTTGGACAGCTTAATTAAGGGCTGGAACTCAGCATAAATCCATGCAAAACTCTTTATTGTTTGCTTTTGTTTTGCTTTCAAGGCAGAGATCATGACGACAGGTCACTCCTGGATACTCTATAAATTATCTGGGGGAAAAAGTAATTTTTCAATGACATGTAGCTGTTACTCCAAAACAAACTTCAATATACTTTTGGGTAAAGTCTCTTGGGAATGTCCAGGCATTTCAAAATCGTGTCGTTTTTCTTGTCTGTTTGAGTGGGAAGCAGTTCTGTTTTGTTTTGTGACGTTCACCGTTCCAACACACTGCACAGGTCCTGCCTCCATAAGGCACCACGCCAGTGCTGCCTTTCTCCACCTTCAGTGCTCTCAGAAAAGCTGAATGTTGCCTAGCTGTGTCTAAATGCTGTCAGTGTCAGGGCTGGGTGAAGGTTCACACTGGTTCATGCTGGATCCAGAATAGTCCTTCTGTCACTAACTAAAACCTCTGCTTTTTCTCTGTACATGTGAACAGCCACCTCGAGTGGTCCTGCTCACCAGAGACCTTGTCCACGTGCAAAAGCAGAGCTTTGATGGGGGCCTATGGACCCAATGCCCAGATCTCAGCCATCAAAACAGAGAAATAATGTTAGTGTAAAAATGAAAGCATAATTTAGGGGCTGAAATGAAAATAAGCTAGCCTGGATATAGCTGTCCTGCTCTCCAGATGGGGGTATTTAATCAAAAAGTGACTGTGTAAGGTGATGCTATCAAGTTTAAACAGAGGCAAAATGGGTTTACTTGTTTCTCATCACCTACTTTGGCAACAAAATGAAGAAGCTTTCAGTGGGAGGCCACTGTTCCCTTTATTTCAACATGATTAGTTGTGTTGAATGGTAGAGACAACAAAAATGTACCATATTTTAGTAAGAACTTTCTGACAAATATCCTAGTACATAAAATAGTGGTGCGAGGGACTCTTAGAAAAGATCTAGTCTTTCTCCTGAGCATAGAAAGCTCAAGCATACCTAGACTACTTCAGTCCTTTAATGCATCACATCCCAAGTAGTGTATATCTCAGACCCAAGAGAGGGGCTGTAATATGTAAGGAGACAGAATAGATCAAATTAGTGTGAAATCTATGTAATCATGAGATCAAGATCCTGTAACATGCAAGAAATATGCAACAAAGCAACACAGAAGAAAGATAGTCCTCTTCTTCAATACATATCCTGCGTTATTTTCCAAAAAGGAAGGAAAAATTAAAGAGCAAGGATAAGATATCCTTGCCCTCTGGAATGCATAATGTAGGCTAATAATTTATATCCTCATCAAGCAGAATTTGCTGGTGGCTGCTGAGGTGGCTTTTTTGCTGAGGTTTCTTAAATATGGCTTGTCTTTCTGCTCCTATTGGATTGTGTTCTTAGCAAGTGATGTGTTGGTACTTCAAGAATTTCTGTTATGGGGCTGCAGAGCCACAGAAATTCTACTTTTACAAATCAGGTAAATCATAAGGATATTTTTTGGTTTGTGGGTTTTTGAAATCCTTTAATGGTTCTACCTTTTTCTTTTTTTTTTTTTTTAAATGAGTTACGTCCAGAGTTTGCCTTCCCTGCAGGTCATGAGACATGCAGCATGTTTAGCAGTGATGCCTGCTGGAAGAGTTTCCGTCTGCCGCTTGTCATTATAAGTGATGTGCTGCTAAGCAAAAAGCTACAATTAGTCTGCTTGGTGTTTGTCACTGCCTTTGAGAGGAAACCTCTTATCTACAAGATGGGGGAGAGCTTTCCAAATTCACCATCTTACACAAGCCAGCTAGGCCTTATCACTCCCCATGTGTCTTGCTCTGTCTGTGGAACCTATCCATTCAGGCTCTGAGCTTTTCTTTCATGGAAACAATTTTAAAAAAATCCCTTTTCTACAAAAAAGATCCCAACACCACCACCAAAAAAACAACCATGAGTTTTTTGTTGTTTTGTTTTGTTTTGTTTTGTTTCATTTTTTATGTGGCAAAGAGGGACCTATCTTTTGCACTCTGCTTTTTAGTAGACCTTTCAGGTTCCAAAAGACTGAGAAATTACTGTTGGGAAAACCTTAAGACCAATAAGATGGTAACTTTCTCTGCAATGTCCTACCCTGGCATCATGCAGATGGGAGGGAGATCTGCAACCAGGCAAACAGCCTGCACACAGCTGTGGCCTGAAGGTGGTAGATGGGAGAACAGCAAAGGCAGCAGTCCTGGCCCCTGCATGAGGAAAAGCTGTTCTGTCCTGCACTTGAGTAATCGATTCTCCTTACCTGAGCCCAACCATCCCCCGCAAAAAACACACACAAATGGAGAGGAAACAGGATCCAGCCCTCCCAAGGGGCAGCAAGTATCCTTGTAAAAGAGGGCCTTTACAGAATGAAGGAAAAGAAAGTTGTAGGGGCTCCATCTGTGCAATAAAATATTTAAACATGCTCTGGGACCAAATCAATAACTCTTCATTGAAGCCAGTCTTGCTGGTGTTTTAATTTTTATTAATATTGCCCAGTATTATGAAGACCAAAATTAAGTAATACAGCCAGCTTGTCTGGCTTTCTATCCAAGTCAGCCATTGACCATCGAGACAATTCTATACTTCTTACTCCCACCAGTTTGTGCCTCGGTTTGCCTGTCTACAGCCAGGACAGAAACCTAGTCTGACTGAGCAGCAGTGACCATGCAAAAGAGCCTTGGATAGTTGGATATTCTGCCTTGGAAGGACACTGGAAAAGGACTTTGAGTCAACAGAGGTATGGTGATAAAGGCAAGCTGTATATTTTCTCTTTTGGATCGTTATATCAATTACATTACATCCATTTAGACTGGATTTTCACCTTATCTTTCCTGTCAGTGATAGGCCAGAGCCGTCCCTGCTGTAAAGAAGCACAGCTCTATTGGCTTTTTCTATCAACTGAAGATGCTGCCAGAGTAAAGAAGAGCAAGGTTCAAGCCTCTTGTGTTATAGGATGAAGGCAAAAGGTGTATTAAAAGTTATAGGATTGCTCCAAGGGAAAATTTTAGAAGCCACCATTGCTAGCAAGGGACAGGTTTTCTGGAAAATATCTCATTATATCAGTTTATGTCTTGAAGACTCCTGAATGTACCTAATTTTGTTCAATTTCTCAAAGTGCAAGTGCAGCCTTTCCACTTATAACAGCCTTTTTTTTTTTCTTGTACCCGCTTTATTTTAAAACCTGGCTTTTCTGGGAGACAAGATAGAAGGTCAAAAAACACAGTAATTCCTATTATTCAAAGTTTGAAACATTCTGTGGTGGTTGTTGCAGAAGAACAAGTCCTCATGGCTCAAGTCGTGTTCATTTAAGAGAGACCCCACCAAAGAAGTGTTGTGCTCACTGCTCAGCTCCTTTTTGGATGATTGTGACCTCTTGAAAATTCATCCTAAATTTATTTTATTCTCTGACTAAAGTTGCAGGGACAGCACCCAACGGGAGGTTCCTTTTTACAATCCTTGCACAGCGAGACACTGCTGCAGAGCTCAGGACAAGAGAAGGGTCCAAACTGCAACATTTGACTTTGAATTTCAAATATCTCGATTCAGTTCCTGGGTTTTATTCCTCTCCCCCTCTCTTCAGAGCTAGTACCGTATTTTTGGGTCTCTTTTCTCTTGCCATAGGCTTTTACTGAAACATCAAGGCCTCCAGAGACTGATGTTACTTTGTACACAGGGTTTCCAAAACATCATAACATGAGGAAGTCTTTCTGTTAGGGAGCACAGGTTGCCTCATCTAAAGATACTCTGCCAGCTGTTACTGGTATGTAGTCTGCACAAAAGGGGATTCTCAACAGTGAGCTGAGATACACACTGCTGCTAGTATCTCCCCTTCCTCCTCACTCTGTTCCTTTGATTAAGCCAAGGCTTCCAAGCCCTGTGCTTTTTTATGTGTACATACATATCTCTCTGTTTACAATTCTGTCTGGAATACGTTTGTCTTAGAGTTGTTATGCCAGATATGGGTGAGCTGATTGCAGTCATTGGAAAGTTATACCAGATTTCTGCCAGCTCTCATGGTGCAGGTGAGCACATGAACGTCTGAGTTGGACCCTGAAGTTAAGTATGAAAAAGTTTACTGGTTAATTCTCTCTTTTTATCTTAGAAGCATTTTCTAAATTAAAATGTTTATATTACTAAGCTCTTTAGAGTATAAAATAGACTTAGACAGCAGAACCTAATAATACCGCATGTTTATAAATTTACTCAACCATGTACTGAGCCTCGTTCCTTCTAAATTAAAAAAAAAAAAAGTTAGGTAATTCCTTACTAACACCTAATGCATTTTAATATTAAGCAACTCAATCTATTTCTTTGGCTGCTGCAGTATAAAATGAGATCACTTTTGGCTGTGAATGCATACCGGAGTAGGACTGTTGAAGAGTGTCTGCTGATAATAAGCATATCTATTCACAGCTGATAATACTAGTTAGCGCTTCTGTAGCACTTTTGTGCACATTCTCAAATCACTTCAGGTTTAAGTAATACTCTACAATCCCCTCACCATACCAGGGAGAGCTAAAAGAAATCTTGTATGAGTCACACGTATAATAGGCCACATAGTGAAGAAGCCAAGGAGAAAATTCCCTGACGTTGACTGGATCACAGTATTAATTTTAGGCTTTTATTAGGGTGCTTCAAAACCATCTCCAACGTTTTCATGGTATCTTACTTTATAACATTTTGCACAGATCTGCCTGCTAGAATCAAAAACACTTTAAGAGATTCAGTCCAGTGGAAAGTTATGTTCCACGTCCAGTGCATTAATCAACGTGTTTATTTAAGCCTAAATGCTTGAGATGTGCTTGTCTTATCAAAAGTGTGCTGACTACATTAACAAATGCCTTCTTCTGGAAATACAGCTCTGTAAGGCCCATGTGACCTGCCAGCACTGTCCATTCTTTATACTAATTATGGGCTCCTCCCTAGGGGTTGAAAGTTCCTTTTGGTCTGCTTCAGGATCCAGCGTTTCAGATGCTAAATCAAACCACCTGTGCCTGCAAAATGGATAGAGATCTCAGGCAAACTGGTCATCTTTTATGATCTTTCCATTCCTTCTGCTTTGGCCAGAAATATAAAGCCATTAGTCTCTCTTGTGCTATCATGGTGTCTCTAGCCCTGGAAGGACAAAGGCATTAAAGCCTTGAAGGATGTGCTGAGAGGAAATGCAATTGAAAACCTGTTTTCTTTTTAACTAGCTTCATAAGTTGTTTGAGCTCGGACAAAATTGCATAGAGTTATTTTATTTTGTTTAACCTGCTCCCCTGAGCCTGTGTCATATGGGTAAGGACTGCTACCTTTGCAGCTGATAGAAGAAACACAATGCTGTGCTAATTACAGCGTTTCTGTGGTTATGCTGTCAGAAAGGTAGAGCTAATACCTTTCTGGGATTTTTTGGTTCTGTTTTTGTTTTTTTTTTGGAAAATGATGAATTGCCTAAAGAAGAATTTTGCAGGAATACACTGACTTTGGCAGAGGTGTAATTGGAGAGGTTCCTTAGGAACATGATGGAATTTTTATCCAGAGCACACACAGAGCAACAAACATCCTAATATTTCCCATTTACTCAAAGAGTGCTCTGACATGTCAGCCTCTTACATCCCTGTGCAAGTGCCTTACTCACTGATTTACTACACCTTGTCTTCTTCTTACGCAATTATTTCAGGCATTGGAATGGGCTGCCCAGGGAAGTGGTGGATTCTCCATCCCTGGAGGTTTTTAAGATGAGACTGGATGTGGCACTTAGTGCCATGATATAGTAACCACGGCAATAGTGGATCAAGGGTTGGACTTGATGATCTCGGAAGTCCCTTCCAACCCAACTGATTCTATGATTCTATGATTCTATGAATGCTCTTGTTTCCTGTTCTACAGTAGGATTAAATCTCCTAGGTAGGGGAAAGCACTTGTTGCCTAATCCTGCTTCAATGGGCTGTACAAGACCTTCTAGCCAGCTAGAGACCTAAAATTCCAGCTTTTTTAGGGCATACTTAGTAAGTCCATGGGATACAGTAAGCTTGGCTTACAACCTCACTGTATTTGCTTCAACACCACAATGTTGGTGTCTGCACTCTAAGCATCATAGAGCCAAGTCTTCAGGCTCCCAGTGTGCTGTTGCAGCAAAGAATGGGAATTCTGGCCCACAACCAATGTTTTTCTCATGAAAAGTGCTAAGGGATCACTAAGGTCCATCCAGACCAGACAAAACTCTCATTTTTAGAGCTTCATCTGAAACACCCACCCACTGTGAAGTGAATGGAACTGAATTTATCTTGAGGAAGATAAAGGCTGAGTCAGCCCAGCTGGGACTTGGACCTGCGGTTAGAGAAAAGTTAGGCACACCACATTTGAAGGTTAAACCACTGAGACATCCCCATGAGCTAAGGTAAACATACCATCATTTACCCTTCCTATCTTTTGCTGGCCAAGCTATGTATTATGTGCATAGCAAAATATGCGTATAATTCAACTGCTAGAACAAACATGGGAGGCTTGGAAAAAAATGAAGTACACTCTAGCTGGCTACAGGAACAGAAGAAGCGCACCCATATTCTCATAAAAGGCAAAGTAATGCTTTCCTAGAAGGATCTTCCACCTCCATCACAGATTGAGTCTGAGCCTCTGCCCCAAACCCATTTTTTGGGTAGAGCAGATTCCTTTCAGCTCCACAGTGCCACAGCATAATGCAGGCTTCTTTGTCTGAACCCTCTGATGAGGAAGACAAATAAGGGGTGGGAAGATTGTTCTGAAGGGAATACAAGTCAGCTGCATTTAGGTCTGCAGAAGAGAAGCTGTTCAGGCTTAGTGCCTAACATAACAGGAGGAGAAACCGGGTCAGGAGCCATTGCCCTCCAGAAGCTCAATCCTCCTACTGAAGTCAAGAGGGAAATTATCATTGACTGCAGTGGGACAGGAATTAAGCCTTGGAGAGTGAAAAGGAGAAGTACCTTTAACAGGGCTGGCTTATAAAAGCCTTCACCTCCTGCTTTCTCCATGTTGTCTCTCAAAGCAGCACTTCCCGCCAGCAGCTGTGTTTGCTCTGTCGAGACTCACCCATCCAGAGCAATTCACCTTGATCCTGTCACTGAGGAACTGATGGGAAAAAGAGGTCAGGCGGTGAGAACCGTGAAAAGAAACACTATCCACAGATGGAACTGCATTCCCATTTTTTCCATCTGCCTTCTGATACCCGAGTGTTTCAGCTTTCATTCAGGAGCCAGCATCAGTGACGTCTGGCACAGCACGCTTTGCGTGCTCACCTTTACCCCCTGTCTCCTCTCCCCCTCCATCCACTGCACCATGTTGCCTTATGTAATTTATTGTCTGTGCATCAGATTCAAAGCACTTCAGCTGAAGAGTATCTAACATGTGCTGGATAATTTAATTCTCTTTTTAACACTAAAAACAAAATGTCCTTTATTTTTAGGCAAATTATGAAGTTCCAGGCTTTGTTTTGTTTTTGCAAGACATTAATATCCATTAAAGCTCAGTATGTTTTCCAGGTGCAGTTTCCTCTCTGAAAATGATTTCTTCTTTGAGTGTGTGTTTAAGAAAAGTCTGTAGCTCCAGCTCTGCTCACAGGATCCTTTCTCTTTAAATGTACATGAATATGTTTGCCTTGGCTGTAGAGACCAGGCAGTATACAAAAAGTATTCTATACCCTGTGCTTTGCCAGGTGAACTTCAGCAAGTTCATCCCTTACCCTGGGCTTCATTTTTCTGAATGTGAAATGGGGATAATGTGGAAAAAAACTATCTAAGCTCATAACAGAGCCATCTGAAAGCACTGGGTTAGGGTGCTAAAGTGAACATTACCCCAGTCCTCTACTCTGTCTCTAGCTGCAATGTCTCACAGAAGAGCTTGCCTGTTTTTCAAGTTTGCTTCACGAATCATGTAGTCTCTCCCTGCAAGTTCTACATTTTGTCTATCTTCACATTCTGGCATGAAGTAGGAGATCATAGAGAGGACAAAATTCATTCTCAGCTGTAGAGAAAGCCTGTCTCAAAAGCTAGGCCGTAACCCCATCTTCCCTTCCCTGAGCATGCAGCCCACATTGCTCAGGGATGCCAGCTCCTTGCAACACACGGGAAAGGGTGATCCCTTGGGACAAAGTAGGCGCTCTACTCATGGATGCAAAGATGGACAGGTTGCCCAATTCCTTATCATTCTTTCTTATCCTGCAGGCTTATTTTGAGGAGGGGTGTGGGTACAGCAGCACAGATGTTGCTTCAGTGCAGCCCTGGTCCACCATTTCGCTTGCAGTGATGTCTTTGCGTTTGAGTCCTGCCATTTGTCACCCTCTGGGTATGAAAGCCAACACCTCCACTAGCCTGCTTGGTGCCAAGTTGCTGATGTGCAGCAGAGAGCTTTTAGCAGAGGAAAGGCCATCCTGGGCAGCCTCTGTGGAGCAAACGTGCTGCCCAACTGGCAGTTGCTGGGAGGTCAGGTTTCAAAATCACCTGTTCTGGCTGAAATTACAGGAACTTGCCTGTCAGCCACTGTCTGGTAATTACTCCAGACTCATCTGCACCTTCCTTGGCTGCATCCTAATTAAGGTTTAACAGGTTTTGTCCTGGGTGTTTGAAAAACAGTCTTCTCTCAGTTAAGAATCAAGCCAATTAATATAACACCTGGGTTGATTAATAATATCAGATGTTTTACACTCAGTCAGAAAGTCACATGCATGGTACACACCTCTACAGGAGCCTGACATTGTCTTGCTCAACTGGTAGAAGGCTGCAAAGGGCAGCTCCAACCCAGGTCACTAAACGTGGCCATGAGATCGAGTGGAGTTCCTTGTGCAGTTCTCAGGTGCAACCCCCAACACCTCCAGCACACAGCAAACCCAAACTGAGCAAATGCAGCATTGAGAGCTGTCTCTGACAGACTACAGGTCAAGTTCTAACCCTTCTGTAACTGCATTTCTCTTCGAAAAAACATGATCTAATACACTTTTGCAGTCAGGAGAAAATGGGAGAGGGGTATTCTCCTCATTGCTTGCTCCTAATAAGAAAAATATTTCCTAAGTATGAAAAGCATTAGTCTCAGCATAATGTTTCTTTTATGCAAGCATCTGTGATTGCAAGGGAACTATGGAGTAATGCTAACACAGAAGCAATGACCAGAACAAACCTTTAGAATAATGGCTCCAAAGACTTTTCATGGCTTGCTGTAAAGTATTCATTAATTTGGTTAAGAGATGGCCTTGCGCCATATCCTGAATCTGACTATGTCTAAGAATTTCTCTGGAAACTCCTTGGAAAGATTTACCATTCCCATTAAATGACAATGAGACAATCCAAAAAGCAGATCAAAAGATGGGTGTTTGCAGTGGAGAAAATGCTATCTGAGACTGCTGTCTTCCTTACTTAGTCATGGTCACTTACAGCAGACTTAACTCTGGCCTTCCTGTTGCAGTTGGAACTTTTGTTTTTTCTGGAGTCATTTGCAATCTGAAAAGACATCCAATTTACTAAGCAGAGGCTGTTTGTAACTGTGGGAAGCAAAACTCATTTCTCCACTGAGGCCAATTCTTCTGTGCCTTCACTCTAACCACTTCTTGGTTTGCTGCTATTTTTAATTGCAGTGTAGCTAAAATAAATAAAATGCTTGCCTACAACAGAAAAAGGAACAGCTTCCACTTCCAAAACAGAGGTGGGTACTGTCATTGTAATTTGCCCATCTGTGGGAAGCTGAGATGACCGTTCCAAATCGCCCTGGCTTCTTTTGACCAGAGGATCCTCCCCTTTATGCCCACCTATGCCTGTTTATAACTGGACATCTCAAATGCGAGCACAACAGAAAGATCTGCCTTAAATACAGTAGGTCTATGAACAAATTTACAGCATTGGGCCACTTGCATAACTAGGACCAGGCCCATCAGTCTATGAATTATCATCCTCCCTAAAGAAACCACACAGAAAACATTAAGAATTTAGCAGTGCAACAGGAAAGCAAAAACTTTTTCAGAGTAATAACATCAATCACTGTTTGACCATATGCTCCAGTGTCTGATACTTTCCTAAGGAGCCTGTTGGAATATCATGGTATTTACAGCATTGGGAGATATAACTAGGTTTGTACCGTGGTTGTTAAATGATAAATGGTTATTTGTAACCTTGCAGAGCTGAGCACCATTGCAATACTACACATTGACTTCTGTGATGACAGTTTTTCCAGACAATTACTAAAAGCTCAGTGAAATCCTGTAATACTAGGTACCAGCAGAGCCTGAATGTCAGTGTTTCTGCAAAGAAACACATATCCCTCTCCAAAATCTAGATTTCTACATGATGCTTTTCTCTAAATCAGAGATGTGATTACAAAGGCCTGTAGCACTGGTTGTTTTCCATACTCCCACTATTTACTGAATATTTATTTGTTATATTTTTTGTTTCTGATTTGTTGCAATAATAGCTAAACTCTAATACTTGTCTTGGGAAGGAGGGAGCATCTCCCATTTAGGCTTTTCTGAGTTGACCCTAGCATGCATCTGAAGTTAGCAAGCCAAGATCTTGGCTACTTTTTTATTAGTGTTGGTTTTGTCATTACTGATAGCACCGCTGAAAAACAAGGCAGAATTAAATGACCACTGAGGAATGTTTTCTTTTTCTTAATAACACCATTCTACAGGGACTTGGAAAATGGATTTAGATGAGTTGTGTACAGTAACACTGACCACCTTCCAAATAAAGTACTTTGTTGAAAGTTGTTCATTACTTGTTTAATAAAGATCATGTGCCCTGTTATAAGCATCAGAACTGCAGTCCATTAATCTTGGGAGAAATTTTCCCTCCTATTCAGATCTTGACTTGAGGTGGAGGGAAAGGAGGCAGGGAATAGCCATTGAGCGTTTTTTCCACTTTCAGGAGAATGGCATGTTCCTCAGGGAGACAGTAAATTGAAATTAAGGCTGTTTCAGTTGGCCTACAGGATGTGCCTGCAAATGTAGACATATCGAAATGGTGAAAAAGTCTGTCTGTGCCCATTCATATAAAGTGAATGGGTTGTAATGTTCTCCAGCCCCTGGGAACGGTGGCTAGATTGAGGAAAGAAGGCAGGAAGAATGAGATGGATTTGACATAAGTATATTTAAGTGCACTGAAGGCTTTCTCTCCTCCCTGTGGTTTAATGGTATATTCCACTGGGGTCTACAAGGAAGAAAGAGAGTGAATCCCTACAGCTTTCCTTTTTAAGGATAACAAATCTTAAAACAGGTGTGAGCACAGAAAGATCCTCTTACTTGTTGTTTTTAAATCCTCCTCAGCCAGCCGGCACTCTGTGTGTATTATTATCATTCCACAGAGTGAGCGCTGGGGAGAGGGGACCGGGAGGGGAAGAGGAGCTGGAAAAAATAAATGACTGCAAATGAATAATATGAACTAAGTATGCTGGTCATGCTCTATGAAATTTATTATACTGTGGTTACCAAGAAGACATATTAGCCAGACTAAAAAGAACAGAAAATAAAAGGTTGCAGCGTAGGGAAATACCTTCTTGCCTCTTGGCAACGCGTGAAACATGGGAATAAGCGTGACGGGAGCTCGGGCTGCTGAACAGCTTCCCTAGCTGAAGGGACAGGCTCAGGCCATCTGAGAATGAAAAGGTGTGCTCTGAATTTGCTTTCAATAAAATATCAAGTCTGTGTATGGGCAGGGGGGACTCCCTTAGATGTTTTGTCTGTGACCAGTGAAAGTGGCAGCTTTCCCCGTCAGCACTGATCCTGGCACTGCAGCCTCCAGGTGGAGCACAGGAGAGGAGCGGCACTAGCTCAGCTTGCTTTTTCAGAAGCCACTAGAGAAGTCCTCAGGGTACTCCCTCCAGGAGGACCCAAAATGGCATTCATTGACCAGAACCCTCTTTGCAGCACTTATGCTTGCTAGGCACACTTCTGGTGCCAGAATGTGGATTCCTACTCAGCAAGAGGGGCTAAGCCCCCACTGATATCTCTGCCTCTTTTTTCGAGCTCCCTGCCCATCTCCTCTGGGGAAGACTTGGGCAGACAGACCCAGCATCATTTGTCACTTTGGGGGTCCTAACAAGGCCTATGAGTCTTTCTCACCTGTGGGAGTGTGTTGTCTGAAGTTAGGCCAAAAACTTTAAGGAGTAGTAAAAGCATAGTAGGTCTCCCTGAGTATCTAGGTGTTTGGAAACATCTGCTGGGTGATTTTGCCACAGTTCTCATAATCCTGGTGAGGATGAAACAGTCAGTGACTTTAAGGAGAGTGATCAGCTGAACTTCAGGAGTTCACAATATGGTAACTCTTAGTAAACAGGAAATAAAATTAACTTTCTTATTCCCATTCCAAAGTGTTTACTAAAAGGAGGAGAATAAATCTCAAACTCCAGAGCAGGCTGCCCCAAGTGGTTGGACCTTTGAAACTTGGAAGGGAACTTTACAACCTTTGCCCATATGTTTCTACCCCCCTTCAAAAGTCTGGCAACTTTGCAGAGGTTTCCCCTTATAGTTGTGAATTTCACATGGAAATGTAATGGTTTCATCAGGAGTTTTGTGTTTCAGCTGTAATAAAAGAAGAGATAGGAATCAAAGACAGTTGTTCCAAGGGAGTGGAGTCTGTAGTGTATAATTACAAGTCCCTCAGCCAAGGGCAGATGCTTGAACTATTTCAATTCTTTTATTACTCTCCTGAACACAGCCAGTGAAAAGTTGCTAACATACAAGGCTGCAATTGCCTCTCTTGTTTTCCTTTCCCCTTTTTTTCCTTTGTTCGTCCTTTGGACAGGCAGGGAGAAAGCAATGCTCTTGCCTTGGATATAGCCCAGCAACACTATTCTTCAGCACAAGGAACTTTAACTTCTAGAAAGTTAACACCATTTTAATTCCAGGTAGGATTCTCATGGGTTTGCCATGAGCTATCTGAGAAGATTTTGGCTATGAACAAGGGGGACCACCACGATTACCTTCAGTCAGGCTTGAGTGCAAACCTAGGACGTATGTTACAGAGGTTAAAAAATCAGGGTTTTGGATGCAACTCTATTTTATTATGCATAATCTCTGCTTAATTAGTTGGTCTCTGTGCTACCATTGACACAAATATAAAACAGTCCCCCCGTTTAAATTTCATTGTTGTTGACACAAGTGGGAAGGGTATTCTGGGTCCGTGTTTCTAATGAGGATTTGTCTTAGGCCAGCTAAAGTGGACCTGGATTTCCTTTCTCTGGTTTGTGTCAACAGTTGTCTCCATTACATGCAGTAATTCCTGCATGTAGCTTTTTCAGCCTGGCATAAGGACAATAGGTAATTCAAATATCTATATTGTCCCTGCACCCTATAATGGTATTACAATGACAATTTTATTACTCTCATAAAATTTTTGCAACTTCCCCACAGCACATTGTAATTTCACCAATGGTTGTAAAAGGTCTTAAATTATATTTGTAGAAAATTGAGATGAATGGGTTTTAGTATTAATGTATTTCTCATTGTGTAATAAGAATTTTTGTCCCTTTCCTTTTGCCAAGTGTGGAGAAAAAGCAACTCAGTTCAAGTATTTGTCAACTCCCATTAGAAACATTTAATACTAATAAAATTTATGGATTTAGTTTCCAAAGCATACTGCCAGCGAAGTTCATGATTACTAAATCAGTACTTAAATACAACCATTGTTCACCTTATAAATTTATATATGTTGTTTGACATATATAAAGTGCAGCTTTGGAGGCTGAGTCAGGAGTGGAGGAGCTGTTTGTTTCATTCAAGCTTGTAAATGGAAGGAAAGCTTATTCCTAATAAAGCAGCAGCAATATGTAAGATGTTCCATAAATGTTTCCTAGGTATGGTGGGCAAAATACATCCTGAACCAAAGAGCAGGTGGGGCTCCCTCCAAGCCAGGTGTTGCTAATTAAGCCACAGGTAATGAGAACAAGTGGGGCTTCATAAAGTTTCCTGTGCTGCCTCTTCCTGATTTTAGAGAAATCAGCCTATGTAAGGATAAAGTAGTGAGGTATGAAGTGTTGGCGTCCTTGTGTGCACAGTTACCAGTTTGAATTTTCAGTCTGCCTGGTCAGTTATCTACATTAAAAACTCTTGTTAAATTGAACGTGCAGCAAAATCCTAAGCAGTGAAGTGCGAAGGTACAGTTTGAGTTGGCTGGAGTCCATGCAGCTGTGATGAAACAGAAGGGGAAAAAAAAGATGGCATCAAGGGAAGGGTAAATTCTGCTCTTGACATCTTCAGCACTGAAAAAATATTGCAGAGGGGGAGAGGAAGAAAGATGAACATCTTGATTTTTATTACAAGTAAACGCAGCATCATTTCCGAAGCAAGAGTATGAAAGTTTCTGTTCATGCTCTATTTTTGCTTGTCATTTTAGTCCTTTCTGGAGTTTTTAAATTCAGGCACATCCACCTGCAAGGCACTAATGATTTTATCATTCAAAATAGAGTCAAAGAAAATTGACTCAAGTAGACAGACTTAAGCAGAAAAAGAATTGGCTCAGGCAGGATAGGAGATTACTAAAAATACAGAGAGAGCAGAGTCCACTTTATTTGCAAGAGAATCTTCTGTAGACTTTATGTTTTCAATTTTGACTACATTTGTTCAGCTGGCTGCAGCTTTTGATTTCTGGATGTTTTGATATTCTTTTATTATTATTTTGGATAATAATTCCAACTTCTCTGGCTAGGACACTACTTTTTTTTTTTTCCTTCTTTTTGTTCCACATATGAGGAGAAAAATAATTGATGCTGTAGCTCCCTGAGGCTCGCTGAGTGCCTGGGAGAAAAATGGCAACGGCATTTCATCTGAAAAAATATTGCTTGAATGAAAAACAAAAAGCCGAAGCCACATGTTTGGAGCAAATGTGCTTTAACTAATGGATCCCAGTGTATTATTAACTCACAGTAACTCATAAATATGACAAGTGTTTTTTTCATTTTACACCAGCGTCCAATTAGAGCCAAATGACGAACCGTCATTTGTGGCTGAGCTGATGTCCCTGAACAGTACTTATCTCCTGAAGGATTGTCTGCAGGCATAAACCCCGTGTGGGGAGGTGAGCAGGGAAGAGGGTGGCAGGAACAAGCTGTGAACATGAGGAGACATTACAGCAAAGCTCTTGTGCATGAGGTGAAGAGCAGAGCGTCGTCCATCACCGTTCCTGGATCTGGGACCTGCAGCCATAAAGCTGACGGCAAGGAGGAGAAAATAAGCTTGCAGGGCTGCAGTGGGAGCTGGGAAGGGTGGGAGAGGAAGGGCTGAAGAGGGAATTATAGAAGGAAAATTTCCTGACAAATTAGTTTGTATTTTCTGGTTTCATTTCTGACACACGGAAGGAAATGCTCTGTGTTTTCTTAAGGAAGTGCAAATTTCTCCACTTCATCCATTTTAAATCCTCGCCCTTAGGCCTTTTGTACTGAAGCATAAAGTTTGGAGGCCTTAAATGGTCATAACGTTTCCCTGTAGAATTTGGCCTCAGAAACCTACTAACAGTTCTGGAGGGCTAAAAAGGAAAACCATTTTACAGCAATTTGGCAACATCCATTTATAGGGGGGTTCATATGGAGCATCAATTTATTCTTCTGGTTTCTTTACCATATTTGATGAAATATAAGATGCAATTGGAACAAGCGGCTAAAGAAAAAAGGCCATAAACTTTGAAATGGTGTTGTAAAACACACAGTGTGTTAACGTGAAATAAGTTACAGACTTAAAAGAATTTACAATGGCTTGCTCATATAATAGTAATACAATAGACTTGCAAGTTGCAGATGTTTTCTGGTAGATCTGGTATTTTAATACACGTTCTACTTCAGTGAAACTGTGAGTTTGGATCTGGATAATAATAATTCAGTGACACTGGAAAACAGAGCTGAAGGAAAACTAGTAAAGGGGGAGGGGGACAACTGAATGAAAATAGAAATCTCAGCAATTGTCCACTTAGGTGATACTCTATTTTTGCATGGTAAAAGCGTTAAGTTTGCAAGTCAGTTGAACAATCAAGATTTTTGTGCTTTCCCAGCCTACTCAATGGCCCTCATCCTGCGAGTGGGATGTGTGTTTCCCAGGACTCTCCATCCCTAGGATGGAGTAGGAGGTTCAGTGTGAATGCAGCAGGAAAGAGAGAGCAGCTGGGAGAGGAGACAAACCCTCAACCCTCTATGCTAGCATAGCACAGATCCACTGCAACCAAAGCCTGTTGCAAACTGCCAGGGGCTACTTTCATATCAAGAGCAGTGACATGGAGAAAAAATAGCAGTATCTCATTGTCAGCTGTCTTTTGTCAACCTCACAGACCAGTACACAGTCTTAATGCTCCCACTACTCTGTGGAGCAGCTGAGACTTTTGCAACTTCATGCCTAGAGGAACGAACCCCAGTGCTAAGTGCTGGAGATCATTTGTCCCTGCCAGTGTACACAACATTATATGATTGGCAAGGACTGCAGGATGGTTTACACGCCCTGTAACCAACATCATCTCCCAGCAATGCTGGTTTAGAGAAGAAAGGTAATATTTATCTGTCCTTAGAACACTGGGCTCAGCCCAGAGTTTGTGTACAGCAATGTGGCAGAGAGGAGGATGTGGAGAAAAGCTGTGGTCCATCTGTGACCACTGCATTCTCTCTGAGGGCTCTATTCTCCATCAACCACTAGGCACATAGTGGAAATTTTGTCCCTGCATGTGGATATCTTCCACAGGGGAGCAGTGTGTGTTCCCCTGCCGTGCCAGTACGCAACTAGCCAAAAACCTCCTTCCTACCAGCCATGAGTGCAACATGGCATCTACTGTAAAAGTAGGCAGAAGCAGCCACATGTAGATTTCAGCCCAAATACAATCAACCCTCTGACACCCATAATTCCCATTTCAGTGCTCTCCCTGTAACCTTTATCAGTGTAGGTCCTGCGCAACGGAGCTCGAGCTCCCTGAAATAGGGAGTGTTTCCCTTCTGGGCGCATTTACACTTTCCACGAACAAAATGGGAATGTACTGTTTACAAAAAAAAAAAATCTAACAAAAACCAAACAACAAACCAAATCAAACCAAAACCAAGAAAAGAATCGTGCTTACTTCTTTGCTGACATTTCAAAATTTGTCATCAGTTCTTCCCTCTCACTTAGTCTGGGTCCAGTACAGATGTAACACAGATTGTGCAATGTAGATGAATCAAGGGGAAAGACAAGAGAGAGAGGAAGGTCATTGCACATATTTTTTAGAGGGTAAGCAAGCAGTCTGCTTCCACCCTAGTTCTAGTGGTTGTAGAGCTGCTTGCCCAAATTTCCTCTGCCATCAGTGGAGGCACTTAGAGAATGTGGTTCTACTCCCTCCATCTTTGGCAACAGGCTGAGGTTTCCAGTGTGACCAGGACAGGTCTTATCCAGCAACAGGAGTTCTGCCTCAATGACTAGTTCCTGTCACATAAAGACCAAGGGAACCATCTGGAAGCAAAATCAGAGCAGCTCCTTATGTTCTTCCTTGAGGATAAAGCAGTCTTTTAATGGAGAGAAGAAAATGAATGCAGTTGTCTCAACTCCACCTGAAGATTGTCAGGCTTCTGCTAATTATTGTAGTCTGGGCTTTGAGGCTGCTATGTATGGCATCTTATCTCTAGGATATACTGGGTAACTAATTCCTGCAAAGAAGGCAGTCAAGGAGGTTTGATGCACTGTTTTGCTTAATAACTCTACTGAGTAAGTTTTCTTATACGTGTAAACCCTTACATACTGGAGCAAAACTACTTTTTCAAGTAGAAAGAAAACACCAGCAGCTCCTGATATTAAATTGTGGAAAAAAACATCCCCCATTATTTCCTTTGACCACATTGTTTTGCTTTTTAAAAGACATTTGGAAATGTTCTGTTTCTAGAGTGAACATTCATATGAATCTGCTACCGGAAGTGAATGTCACAGAAAATCTACCACAGGATTAGAGAAGTCAGGAAAAGGGAAATCAGTCAAGTCAATATTGATAGGCACAAATCTCTGTTTAGTTTAGTGTTATGTCCCATAAAGAAGGCGAAGGGATGAGGGAGTGCCAGGGAGACACAGAGAGAGGGAGCTTTTCTGCATGTAGTGCTTGCCTTTATTGGTAAGCGTTTCCAGGATTTAAGTTCCCATCCTGGTTCCTGAAACAGGGAGAAGTTTAAAAAAAAAAAGTGATCCATAAACATCTTGTCACAAACACTCTGAAAGACAACCACACACTGGAGTCATGTGTTGTGAGCATTTAGATGGATTAAGTAATCTCAGCCACCTAATGGTCTTGTAAATGCCCTTTTACTACAGGTAGTTGGTTTAGGGAGATGAATACCAGAAGGAATCTCATACACCACAGCGGATCGAGCCTTAAGGCCACATGACTGCTCCTGATTTGCATCAGTGGGATGAGATGAGAACTGGGCATTACATTTAATTCCACGACATCAGTATTATATGTATCGTGTGTGTGTGCTCTGCTTTTCACACTCTCTCTATAATCTGACTCGAGCACATATGCGCTCTATTCAACAGAGACCAATTTTTTTTTCCCTTGTATAGTTCAGGCCTGAGGTCACCTACAATGAGACAATGCCAGTACAATATTTCTTTGTATCAGACTTGCCAAAACACCACAACTCTCCACTGTGTTTAAAAAAGAAAAAAAAAGAAAGAAACCACAAGGAATTTTTATTTTCTACAACCCCAATCAGGAGGCAGAAGAAGCTGCCAAATTATATGATAGAAACTCCTACACACAGAACCCAGTAGAGTTGTAAACTGAACTTCTGTAGCTTTTCAATTGTAAATCCAGATGCTTTTATCCGCAATTCTTTTCAATGACCTTTCACTTGAAAGTCAATTTGTCAGTCTACTTACAGTGTCTGAAGAAATCATCAAAGCCACAACACCCAGTCATTCTGAAGATGTTGTTCCCTGCACAACTGCAAAGTTGCTACACTTGTTTCCTGAGCTGGGGTGCTCACATCTTGCTCATGCATATAGGACTTGAACATGCTCCTCATTTCAGTCAACAGCAGCATCACAAAGCCTTGCCATTTGTAATCTAAAGAGAGGAAGAAGGGAAGTAAAATTATCAGGAACCACAAAATCAAAGCCATTTCTAGTTGTTACCCCACACCTCCATTGAGGGAATCTGCTTAGTTAAATCTAGTCCTTTGTGCAGTTGAACACCTTAGGGTACTCTGAAGGCAAACACACCTTGGATGCAATGGAAATAATTAAATAACTTTTATGTTGCTACGACACAGATGAACTTGGCCTCTGGCTACAGGGATGGGTGCACAGCATAGTGCTGGGCTTGGTTCCCCCAGCTGAGCACTGACACTCAATTCCCCACCCAGGTGGAGAGAGCAGCACAAGAGATACACGTCAGCACCTAGACCTTGTCACTGCAGCACTTGCTGGCAGACAAACCACAGAAATATCCATGTGGAAAAAGAATCCAAGAGCTCAGATATGTTTCCTCCATCCCTTGGGCTTGAAAAACAGGTTTGAGAATTTCCAAAGTTCAGGAGCAGTTGTGTTTCTGGGTCTTCCTAAGTTTGAATGAGCCAGAAATATGTGAAAGCAATATTTGGTGAGGGTTGGATCTTCTTATTTTGTTTTTGTGGCCAATACAGGACCTGCCAAACTGTGAGGATATAAAAAAGAACAAGGAAAGTTGCATGCTGTGGGAGGGTATTTTAATGTGTGGTTTCTAACATGGAGGAAGTTTACATGTAAGTTTTGAGAAAAAGCTTCTGGTTGGTTCTAATTATCACCTACCAGTTGATTCCATCAATTCTAAGGGTGGTTACACTTCCAGGTGTTGATTAATTTTACTGTTATTAATTCCTCTTTATTTTAAGTGATGACAATGTAATCAGTCTGATGAAGAAAACAGAACTAAAACTCCTGCACTGCTGAGGTCACAGGCTACAGGATAGGAATCAGCAAACAGATGATCTGAGTGGGTTTGAAGAAAGTGCTGATATTTTCAGAAGATCTTTTGCTCTTCCCCTTTTTAGCTAGCAATGGTGGGGGAAAGCACATATAACTAGTGAGAGCTTCTGTTCATGAGTCATGAGGAAAGAGGACTCAGGGGCCCAGAGAAAGGAGTAGAAGACATAAAGAGTGAGCAAAGCTGGCTGGCAGTCTCCAAATGAGGAAGATTAGGAGAAAGAGATTTAAAAAAAAATAGTGTGTCAGCTGGTGCAGAGCTGCTCAGGGTAAGGGCCACCAGAGCCATGCATTTCTGGTAGGGAGGAGAGCAACAGTTGATATTTGGAAACCAAAATCTCTGTCTTTGGACTAATTCTGCAGTCATTAATGAAAATATTTAACAGTGGATGGGAAAAAGGCCAGCAAAGATGACAGTTATCCCCAGAGATGAGAAAATCAGTCAGGATAGAGCTGGACCTGCCCTCAGCTAACATCCAAACCTTATATGGAATAGAATGAAAAACTTTTCAGGTTTAGAAAAGGAAAAAATTTGGAAGCAGAAATACAGGACTATCATGAGGAAATCTGGTCTTCTATTATACTGGCTCAGTCAAAAACAAGCAATATTGGAAAGTTCATGAGAGAGTCTGTGTTTGTGCGATTCCAGTCTGATTTCTACAAGAAAAAGGGGTCAAAAGTTTATCCGAAGTTTAACCAGTGTCTGAACTTTCCAATGCTCAGCTGAACTGAACCTCTAACCCAAATCACTCCTCCAAATGTGATGCTATTTGCATCCACTTTTTTAGTTAACCCACTTCATGCTTAGTTATTAGACTGCCTTCACCATGTCTGCTTTTGCTTACTAAAATGCATCTTTGGAGTTAATACTCCTACTGCGGGGATGCAGAAATTGAGGCCAAAGTCACTGTGAAAGGCATTAAACTACTCTCTCCTCCCGCTTGCTTTCCTTGTACTCTTTCCACTCGGTGCCTTTACATGAAACTATTTTGCATGTCCTTTGCAATCAAGTACGTGGCTCAGCAGGGTAGATGAGGGCTGGACGGCTGCACTCACCCAGGCTGTTATGGCTGCTGCTTTCCCCACCAGAACTTTGATCTCACTGCTACATGATGCTTTCCTGGTTTGCTGGTGGATGCCTTTGCCTTTTAACTGCCCAGCCTTGAGTGAGAGCGTAGGGTGGTCTGTGTGTGTCTCTCTACTTCAAGAAAAGTCCAGCTGAGAAAGCTGTGGCCCACAGCACACAGGCAAGGTGCCTGGTAAATATGTCAGGGTCTAAATAGGCAAAGAAGTGTGGGGTCCAAGGGACAGACTGGAATGGGAGATTACTGCATTTACCTCAGAGTGACTCCACTGGCACCAGATTCTGCCAAGGGATTTTCTGCATATACCTGTATATCACCAGTGTAAGAAAATCAGCAAATTCCATCTCTTGAATGTTGCAGTGCAAGATGCGGTTTGAAATAACAGAACTGTGTTTCAAACCAGCCAGGCCAGCCTAAGAAGCAAAATAAATTCTTCTTGTAAAGCAGTTCTCATATAGCTTAGAAGTTTTATCTACTAAGGTACTGCTTCTTCACAGCTGTGAGCCATTTACTCTACAGCAAAAACCTGATGGGTTTCCACATAGCCATAAGATTAAAAGCAAGTCCTCAAAATTATTTAAGCTGTGTGAGGAAGCAAAACCTGCAAAGTGAATTTCAAGGTTGTATAAATTTAGGATCCCATTCTCACCTCAGAATTTAATCCTTGGGCTTAATCTATAGATTGATGAATGTACTCTGAAGTTTATTCCAACAGATACTGGAAAAGTACCCCCTTATAAAAAATAAAATAACTGCTCTGATTCCCTCAGGCTATTGCATTTTTCTAGCTGACTTTTCTGTTTCAATAGCAAAAAGAGATGCAACTTACAGAGAGACGCCACTTCTTTTCTGTCAAATACTGCACATTCCAGAGTGCTTGCTCATGCTACATCCTTCCCTATGGAGCTGCTGCCTAACTTTCCCAAAGCCGATATTAATATCACAGACCATTATAATACAGTTATTTTCATGGAAGCCTGGGAGGAAGTCACGTGGCATTAATTGGTCCCTGGTGCCCATAAGGTCTCCATTTAGTTTGTTGTTTTTACTCGCATAAGCAGCAATGAAGTGAAAAGCTGAGGAAGTAGCAGTGATTGTCCTAAATGAGTAATTTTTTAGTAGCTGTTTTGTTAATGAATCATTTTTCCTCTTAATTGGATGAACATATTTATTAGGCAGTTTGAGGACACACACATACACATTCTCCACCAGCCAAACTGAGTTTTCACACCTTCTCTGCACCTGCAAGGACTGGACTGCCTTGGGTACTGGTGACAATATACTCTGTCTAGTGCCCTTGGACTAGGCATCATCCCAGCTCCCTGTCAGGAAGGAGCATGGTATGGTGGCCGTACAGTCATCTTCCTCTGTCTATGTGCTTTGTTAAGAAACTGAAAACAGTATTAACACCCCACACACACACATGAGACCACCAGAAAGGTATTTCTTGCCAAATACTTTTGCTCCTGTCACCTGCCAGTTCAAAGCAAGTACCACTCTTCCACTGGTGCTGCCTCCTATTAACCATATGTGCCCAATTTTGAGACAGTCAGAGCCAAGAGTGTCAAACTGGTCTGGCTATAAACTTGGCAGTGCATGTGTGTACACTGGAAAACACGGTGCTCTGTGTCTGACTCTGTGCAAAATCAGTGCAGCAGAGAGGTGGGGAAGAGCATGATGCTGCAGACAAAGGATGCTGCTGAGAGCCCAAAGAGCTGGTCTTATTGGTGACATGTAGCTTCTACAAGAATTAGCAAACTCCCATAATACTGATTTCCAGCTTTTTGCAGTGCTCTAGGGATGTGTTTGTAGCTGTTTTGTTAGAACTGGTTAAAAAAATCATTCCTGTCAAACATTTTTTTCAGTAGATGATATGTGAACCTTTTTTTTTTTTTTTTTGGTCACAATGTGTACTTACTGGTAAATATTTTAACTTTCATTTCAAGAGCTGAAAATCCTCAAAAGCAAAAGGTTTTGGGTGAAAAACCCAACAATCCAATTCAGATATGTTACTGTGGTACCTCTCACGGGAATAGTAATTTATCTGCCTCATTCTTCTCAAGGATTTAGAATCCCCAGGTAAACATTACCTCCAATATCTACCTCAGGAAGGACTGTCACAATGCACCATGACATCCTTCCTTCAAGAAAGGAAATGCATGCAGGTTAAGAGGAATGCACAACAACCACGTCAGTCAGCTGGGTATGTGCTCAAACAGCCATTCACAAAAACAGATACCTGAGGCAACTAATCCCCACAAGGTGTCATAGCAGCATTTCTTAATTGAAATTTTTCTCTTTTCAATTCCCCCCAACCTTGAAGTTTTCACATTTGGAGATATTTTGGATGAAAACACGGGTTTTCAAACACCTATGAGAAATAAAATAATTTGCCACATTTTTTTAATGGAAAAATGGTATTTGTATATTTTTGTGTTTACATTTCTCAGCCTAAAATCAACATGAAAGAAAACCTCTGGTGGAGAGAGTAAAAGACTCATCCCTCTAATCCACTGAATTTTAAAACTACTCTGGTGTTTTGGAACACTAACACTGTGAGTCATTCAAGGATGGACATTTTAGCAATAATACACAACTTTTGCTGTGTTCACCTCAGCTTCTCTTCTGCTTATCAGAAAAGGGCTCCAGTCTCATCCTCAACAAAGCTTGCATACTACTCTCATTCCCAAGCAATACAAAGAAATCTTAGTAGTATTAAGAACTGCATATTAGTGCTGATGGGAATATTCTCAGCTGGTTGACACTTCATCAAGCAGTGTTATTGAATAGTATCAGGGCCTCTGAAAAGTTATAGATTATCCGTGCCCCAGTCTTCCAACCTTCTCCCAAGACTCTGCCCATTAGGATCATAGAATTGTTTAGATTGGAAAAGACCTTTAAGATCATTGAATCCAATCATCAAGCCAGCACTGCCAAGGGCACCATTAAACTATGTCCATAAGCACCACGTCTACACGTCCTTTAAATACCTCCAAGGATGGTGAATCCACCACTTTCATGGGCAGCCTGTTCCAATGCTTCATAACCCTTTCAGTGAAGAATTTTTCCTAATATCCAATCTAAAGTTCCCTTGTTACAACCTGAGGCCATTTCCCCTTGTCCTCCACTGGGTGACCAAGAAACCCATTAGAAGCAAAAAGTCCTCACTAAAGAAAAGGCTGCTTTTTTTTTATCTGAAATCAACCATTTCAGTCCAATTTCATTCCATAAAGATCTGAAAAGCTTTTTTGTTTTTATTCCAAAGGCGAATGAAAACAATTTTTGAACTTCAACAGTTGTTGCAAAATGGAATTGTCATCTTGTGGACAGCACCACTGAGCATATGGTGTTACTGTCAAATAAATCTTGTTGAATATCAAAATGAATAACACTGCACTGATTGCATTCTGCAGTATATTTTTAACTCACTCAAGCCCTATCTTTTCTCATCTAAAAGACCTTTCAGAGTATCTAGGAGATTTGCTGCAGAATTGAGTTCATTTTGCTGTGCAACATATTTTGCTATGCAAGCTATCCATTTTGTCACAGCACTTGCATCGCTTTGCAAGGACAACCACAACAGGAAACAGTCTATTTTCTTCCTCTTCCTGGGAGCATTAGACATCTTGCAAGAAAGCTTGTTCATCAAACTTTGACAATTTATAGTTCAATTTTGCTGTTCCAAGTAATTTGGATTATCTGGAGAAATAATCTGGTTTTTTCTTTTCCTGAGGGACTTAGTCACATCAAAGCATTGTTAGTATGCATATAAATATTTGCTAATGAAAGATCCCTAGATATCCAACCATGGCTGTCTAACTGTGGAAAATTTTGCCTTCACTCCTACAAATTTCTTATCAATGCCAAATTCCTTGCAGGTTTCAAATCTAAGCTGAAAAAAATGTATTTTAACATATTTGAACTCACAACATGACTGTGAGGTACAGCAGTGTAACTATGTGCATTACACCCAAGGGGAGTTGAGATTCAGGGGTGTGAAAACTCACATCCTTGAGTATTTTGGAGCCTTTAATGTCAAACCACATTTGCAGAGATTAAACAAATTAGGTTCTGAAAGTTACTCAGAAAATCTGATGGAAAATAAAGAAGTGACCTGAGGTTTCTCAGCACCCAGCTCAGGTGAGGCAAACACCTGCATCAGCTGTACCTTCCTCATGAATGTCCTCAGTATGTCCAGCTGTCCAGGAAGGTCTGAGGTTAAAGCATTACATTTCATCCCTGAATTTCTTTATTTTTAAAAGAGATATAGAATATTTGTTCCGCAGTTTGTTTGCATTAAGTTTTATTTTCAAACTTTTTCGTTCTTTCTGAAATGGAAACTGTTCATATACAGATCAAGCTGAACAAGTCATTTCAGCTTCCTCTGTCTCAGTTTCTCTTTCTGCACATTGAGAATGATGAGTCTTCTATAAAAGTATTGAGTACTTATGGATAGAAAGAGTGGTTCAGTCAAATTTTACCTGGCACATCTTGGTATAGGTCTCATGTTTTTTAATTTGTACCCATGTTTATGTCAAAAGATACAGGAAAAATTGTACTCACAAACTTTGCATCATACTTTGAAGGTCTTCGTCTTTATCTGGTATTAACAGGTATAGCTGTATCTACAAAGCTGGAACAACCAGAAGACCTATGACTGTAGAAAGAATGAAAGGCAGGCACGGCACTTCCCAGGGTTTTATGCTGACTTTAGCTCCTTTTGTCCAACAGTTAACAAGAGGCCCAAGCTAAATAGGAGACCAGAGGGCAGAGGGCAGAAGAATGACACAAATTCATGAACAACCTCATGAAACTACTCTTATTGGCCCTTTAAAAAGTTTTAACTGTCTGCCAAAATAACCACTCATGGATGAGGTCACCATGAACAGTCAGCAAGTCTTGCTAAGCAAGAAAAAGATCTATTCACATTTTACTTTAATCCATAGAGGAGTAAGTTCAATAGAGAGGATCACAGTCTGGTTAGCTGGCCACCGTGCACCTATTTCCTTATTAGGCAGTCATCAGAAGTGGACAAATTTGTGCTTCAGCCTTAGTGGTGTCCATAGGTTAAAAAAAATACATGTGATCTAGTGGTTGTTTCCATAAGATGCTGATTCCCAATTCAGTAAAAGATTTCAGGATGTGAAAGTGTCATTGTCTTAGTTTATCGTTCTTGTCTGCTGCTTCATATAGAAAGGACCTACCTTGCACACAGGGAAAGAGCCTTTTCCACTCTTGTGGGCCAGGGTGATCTCAATGGTTTTTTTGCATAAGCTATCTCGTGAAGTAAATTAAAAGGATTGCTGAAGAACTCCACCTGCTTTTCTGTTTTTAATGGGGAAGAAAAAAATCGCTTTTCTCCCCGCAGCTTTTTGAATCTCATAAATACATTATTTGCATACCAGATTAGTATCCAGTTCCAGACCATATTTTATTCAAGTATATCTTATATTTTCATTTTTTTTATTTTGTCATAAATTCCATGTTTCAGATTTATCAAGCAAAGCTTAACTAACAGTTCATTTTTTGTTTATTTGGTGTGGGGTGTTTTTTTCTTTTGCCAGTAATGATGATATGTTATTTATTTATTTGTTTTGGCAAATGGTAATATTTTTTCTCACATAATTTTCTTCATCATTCTCTTTCACTCCTGCTGAATGCATCGCTCCATTAAGCAATAAGCCTGCTACCTCTATATACCCCCCCACAAGGGTCACTTCATTTATCACAAAGATTCAACAGTGAAGCAGTTATCATTTTATCCTGTGGTTTTTTTTTTTACAGTACTAATAAGGATAGTTTTATGAGGTTGTTTGTGAATTAGCATCCATAATTTTCCCTTTGCCCTCTGCTCTCACTGTCTGGGCCCTTGGCAAGAGCAGAAGCAAACGAGTGGAACTGAATAAAAAACCATGGGAAATGCTCTGCCTGAGTTTGTTTTGCTCAACGGCTGGAAGAAAGGGAGCAGCTTCAGTGGTGGTGCCAAGCTTATGAATTCCAGGTGAGGATTAAGGATTTCAACCAGATGAGATAATTAGCCTACGTATGCTCTGAAGCAAATAGAGAAAACCAAGCTAACCAAGCTCTTCGGAAACACTGGTCCAGTTAAACAGGGTTGATCTGAGATTTGAATGCTCAAGTTTTGATGTGGGAAACCCACTTAGTTGAGCAAGTGGCTCGAAGAGGGTCAGAACTGATGGAGTCAAGACTAAGGAGTCCTTGAAAGTGTAAATTTTTGAGTGTTACAAGGACTCAGCTCATTAGCCTTTTCCTCAATGAGAACACTAGCATGGTGTCTGCAGGAATTTTGTCTCTTTTAAACCCCCTGCCCTCTCCAGTCTGACTGAGTTGAACTGCTAGTTTCAGAACAAGCGAATAGTCACTTGTGCACTGACACATGCCTCCACATACACATATATACGCACACAAACACACACAGAGGACACAATCATATTAACTCCATTTCCTTTGAAAGTAAGAAAGACTAAAATTGAAGTGTCTACACAGAACAGCAAAGCAAAGCAGTGAGGCTTTGGAAAGTTTTCAGCCAGATCCTTGTCTTCTGTAAATCAATGTTGAGGGCAATGAAGCAGTACCAATTTGCACCAATTTGGGTCATCTGACCCTTATTCTTGACTAGTCCATTGTATATCCAGTCTTTGCAAAATGAAAATGTCACGTTTTTGAGACCAGGATCAAAGATGTGTTGGAAGAAAAGTTTGCTAGGGAAATGAAAACCCACAAGGGATAGGGCATGAAGGCTAAATAATATTATTTTAAAGTAATGGCTACAACATTTTCAGGAAGCTTGCTTTCCCTGGACACATCCCATTTTAAGACATCACTGTTCAGTCTCATAAAGAACACTATTGCTGACAAAATAACCTCCAGTTCTTTTTGCTGTTTCAATTACTGCATTGATCAATTTGAAATGTCTACTTGACATGACCGTGAGTGTAAATGATCTGAAATGCAATACAGTGTTGCAAGATGATTTGAACCACTCTTTACATTTTTCTTCCTTTCTTCAGACTGGTGATGTTGAGCCAAAAAAGAAAATGAAGCCTAGTTTAGTGAAGCACCTACAACAGTTATGGCCTGCCTTGATTCAATGTCCTAAATAAAACTACTGTGTTGTGTTCCATTTAATAGCAAAACTGTAAAAATGGAAAAAAAGGAACCACTAAGTTCCTCTGACCGCAGTTTATTAGGCTGCCTTTGTCCCCAACTGATCTATCTTCGAGGCCTTTGCAAGCTGCTGAATTTCTGTATATATAACTGTGTTTCTGTTTTGGGGCAGAACATTGTCAGGCAGGAGCCTGAGACAGTGGTCCACATTGCGTTCATTTCTGCACTTCATTTGCTTTCAGGCAACTGGAACCTTCAGCTGCGGTCTTTGTAAAGAAACAAAGAATGAGGCCCAAAGTGAGTTAAGATTCACGCTCTCTATGGCATAAAATCTAGCTCTTTAGAAAATAATATCATTTAAAATGACAAGCAAATGTGTTTGTAATGTGTTCACTCTATACTACAGAAGAAAATGGTTAAAAAGCAAAAGACCTGATCTTCGGTCAGTGACTCATAAAGACTGTTGAGATGGGTACCCAACCATTTTTTTCTAAGTTGGCCATTGGCATTGACATTACCACTCTATAATTTTATACAGAAAGTAATTTGATTAATTATCCAAGAGGAACCATGTATTGTTATGTGTGCACTTTTAGAGAGGACAGGCATCAGATTTAGCAAAAATCAGTAATCTGGATATCGTGCAGGTTGTCTGAGCAGGTATTAATTGTCTTCACTGTGCAGGTGACTGTGCACAGGAACAGATTTTCCAAAGAGATTGTGGAGTTTCTCTCACTGGAGACATTCAAGAATCCTCTGGACACAAATCCCACAATGTGGGATGACCCTGCCTGAGCAGGGAGGTTGGACCAGGTGACCCACTATGGTCCTTTCCAATGTTACCCATTATGTGATTCTGTGTTCTGCACAGATCAAATATATCTCCCGTAATGCCAAACTAAAACATAATTCATGGGTCAAAGCATGACATGTGTGAAAAATTATAACCCACTTTTGCTCAAGTTTTTCATTAACCAACAGCTATAGGCTTTTCTCAGTTTGTTCTTGTTTCTTCATGGTTGCAAGAACCACAGTAGAGAAATGAAGACTGTACCTACCTGGAACAGATTTTTGTCCAAGAAATTGTACTTCCATGTATGTGAATCCATAACCAGTTGGTTGTTAGTTATGACAAAGCCTGAACTTTTCTAATTCCTTGCCCCAAGCCCAGATCAAATTCAAAGTACTTCATGTCAAGTCCCCGTACTCTGTTGTTTCTTCTACTCACTGGATGTGTATTGGAATCTATCTGACCAAGAAGTGCTGGGAATGTCTTCTTCTGAGAAGAATTTCGTACTCTACAGAGTTGTTTTGCTTCAGGAAAACTTACAAAATAAAGCTGACTGCAGCTCAAAATCCAGGATCAATGCACCCTTAGAGTTTTGAAGATGTTCAGGCATGCAGCCTAGGCTGGCCTCTCTCTTGATAACAGTAAATTCAAGAGCTGTTATTTATTGTTATCAAGAGCAGCTTGATAACAGTAAATTCATGCTGAAAGTGCCTCTGAAGAACTTTGTGATGCGTCTGACGGGCATCATTTGAAGTGTCCGTCCTCCTGCAAATGATGCCACCACCCTGATATAGTGTGAAACAGCCCTGTGCTATTCAACTCTCTCTTCACTGCTGTTTCCTTATGAATCCAAGTATCCTATCAGCATATTTCACAAGGGTACCTTGCTATCCACAGCAATTAGAATGTATGTATGTGAGGCTGATACTGAGGAACTCCTTGTGCAGACTGTCTCCTACCTCTCAGAACATTTTCAAAGTATCTGTCCCAGTTGTTAAAGAAAATGAAGCTGAACAGCTAGGAAAATTGTCTGAAAAGATGCAATGTTTGGCTTCTTTCCTCAGATCCAGAATGTACTATGTGTTCCTTGGATAATGGACAGCATACTGGGTAGTTCCAGATAAGGTATCCAATAACTCTATTTTTTGTCCCCACTTTTTTTGCCCTTGTTCCAGAGAAAATTGGACAAGTGCCTGAGAAATAATTTTATTGTGAGGAGAGTTATTATGAAAACGTACTCTGCTATTTTTCATTGACCTCCAAAATGAACTCTCTAATTAAGTGCAAATGGGAAACTGACTTGGAGCAGGTTGTCTCTAATCTTGGACAAGACAGACACAGTAAAGTTTATGAACTTAATAGACCAAAGCTGCCAAAACTCAGTTTTGCTTTTCTTCCATTCATTGCACATAGAATATCTATAACATGTTGCAGAAAAATATGAAAAAGGGGATTCCTTAGACATCTGTTTGCACTGAAAGTATAAAAAAAATAGGAAAAGCAGATGATATTCCAGATGATAAACATTTGTGCAGATTAATCTTTTATGCAGTAGCTTTTATCTTCTTCTTAAAGTATCTTTTCTTCTTATTGAGTTGCACCATAAACGTAAGAAATTGCACTAAAAAAAAATTCTTCCTATGTGCTGTGGAACTTATTTCTTCTGAACTTACAACTGTTAATAGAGAAAAAGAAGACTGCAATATGTAAATTTCAGTTCTTGCTGGAAGTGAACTTAAGTCTTATGGTGAGGTTATAGGAAAATATGAGTACATTATGAATGAATATGTGTTTGCATGCAGATAGAGCTACCAGAGATTTGCCATTTCAAAAATGATGAACAAAATTTTATGGCACTGTTTCACAGGCATACGACAGACCAAGAGAGAAGTGATATAAGAATAAAGAACCCATTAGAGGGGTTCACTCCTTCTACACAGTCTGTACAATGACAGCCCAGTATCAGAGAACCACTTGAAATACAAGGTGGAAGCCAAACTTGAGAATAGCCTAAAAGGTAAGGTAGGTAGGCCTACAGGGTTCCATGCCTCCAAGAGGTCCCACTGGGTGCCCTACACACATGGAAGCCACCAATGCAGTGGCCAGGTACTGCAACCCCTTCAGCTCAGTCCCAGTCCCTGTTTTGTTTGCCCTGCCTTGCTTCTGCTGCTTTTCTGTTTTGTAAATTGACCATAATCTTGTGCCTTACGCTCATTTTATGGCCTTGATCTCAAGACAAGATCCACTTTTGTTGTCTCCATAAATGTTCTGTCAGCTCACTTGTGCTTCACAAGTGAGAGGGCACTGCCAAGGCAGATCTGACATCAGGCCAGTGGACTACAGAGGGTTTCTCTTACTAAACTGTAGGGCATTAAGTGTAATGGAAAGCAAGAGGGATCCAAATACAACTGTGAAAGCTAAGATAACTGAAATACAGGCCAGAGAATGAATTTAGCTTCTGTCTGAAAGTTTTCAGGGGTTTTTTCCAGACCTCTGACTACAGCTATGTGACTATGTTTCTGGCAAAAAACAGCAGTAGCTCTGCTGATATCAGTGTGAATCTGATAGAAGATCAGACTCAGAGTCCAGAAATTTATTCATCTGTTTTATCCAAAAATTTGTAGTCATCATAATCTGAAATGTATTTTGTACCTATTCACATACATTAAAATGCTGTTAAGTAAGATAGATATGAAGTCCTTTCACTAACCCTTGTAGCACATCTGCTGGAAAGATCACCTTTCACCAGAAAGGAACGCTTTCTTTACGAGTGACAAAACTCCTCTGAAATCATTTTGTTTCCCAGGGATGTATTTTTCCCTAGGAAAAAAAAAATTACTTTTGCCCCACAGGTCTTTCTTAATAAGACCTTCATTTGGCTCCTGGACTTTAGCCTTTTTTAGTGGCTAACATAGTACTGTCAGGCTTGCTGTTAGTAAAAAGTCATTTTCCTCTTTTGAGTTTGCAACTAGAAAGCAGAGTTATGAATGCATGAGGAAACTGATGCTTCTCTCACTGCAACAGCCTTCTGTGGTAATTGACAACTTTACACCAATGAAAGTGGCATGAGAAGGAACATCTGCAATGTTTTAAGATGAAGAAATAGAGCAAAAAATGTCAAGTGACATTAGAAAGGTCATTAAAGCAGATTCCGGGGTTAGAATTTGCTCACACTTCTGCGCTGCAGCATATATAAATATTTGTTGCATCTTTCTTTGCACTGAAGTGGAAAGAAGTATCCAAACATGAGTGCATACTGTACGCAGCGTATCTAAGGACTGCATAGGTGATTTCTGAGTTTTTTGAATACAACGAGAGAGCTAGGACTTCTCTAACACAGATTTACTATCTGCTATTTGGCAAAAATGTAACTTTCCACTTTTAGCACTCTCTCTTACAAAATACTGAATAGCCTCAATTCTTCTGATGCCTAGAAACTTGTACCACACGGCCCTAACTATGGTAACATGATGTGCAAACACTAAATGGTACCTCACAAAAATACAGATGGTACTTTCAGTGAAAGTCAGTGGTGGCCACACATAGGCAGGTATGAGAAGATACTGTAGTAAAAGCTACATGTAGAAATCACATCTAAATTTTACTGTGCTACAAAACTGCTCTTTAAAACTACTTTCAATAACAAATGTCATCATTTGGTCTAGCAGATCAAAACATGACATGCAAGTCCATCTGTGCCATTCAAAGCCCTCATGCTGCCAAATGTCTTAAATCTATTCTAATTTGGTTTATGTATAGTTATTAGTACCCAATTCTGAGTTACATCATTTCAATATTTCTTATTACATTGGCATTTCCCCAGTAACTCTATTTGGGCTTTATTTGTCCTGACTTTGTCTTGATTTTGGCTCTAACATGATCTTTCCCTCCAAATTTAATATAAAGGAGTTCCTCACATTTGTGTAACAAACACCTGCTGAAGTCCCTTGGGCATTTTGAGTCCAAGAAGAACAATAAAAAGGGTTTATCTTGAATGTAAGACTTCTTGTACTAGTCAGGAGTGTATCATGATTCTGAATTGGGGTTTTGCCTAAAGTGAGCCCTGAATGTGAGGTGTCGTGAGAGCGTGAGAACACTTACCTAATAAACAGAGATCCCTGTGACAGTGTCTCCACTGATTTTTTCACTTCATAAATATGTCACTTTACCTCCACATGATTTTTGAGAATTTTTCCACCAACTCTGATGAAAGTATCTAAAGAGAGAGCTAGACTTCCATTTATGCTTTTGTTGGAGATTAGAAATATTAATTAAAAAAATCAAGTGCCATTTTAGGCTCAGATAAATTCAACTATCATGTCCTGTCTTTATTTTGTTCTGAAGAGATTGGCACTATGGTCAAGTGCTAAGAAAGAGTTCAGTCAGAGTTTGTCTCTGGGCTTTCAGAGCTGCAAATGCTTTGGAGAAGGAGTAACAGTGGAATAGAAAAGACTGGAAATCTATTTCAGACTCTATTACAGATTTTGTGTGATGTTCTATATGCAATTTTTTAGGTCCAGGTTTTCAAAAGCCATCAATTAGGTATTTGGCAAATTGATTCTGAAAGAGTGATTGTTTATCTGACATCCAGCTGCTAATGTTGCACACCCTCAGGTCATGGCTCCTACAGAATTCTACAGCATGCCCTATAAATGCTGACTTTGAATACCAAATGAATATATTTTTAGAATTTTTAGTAAATATTATATTTACTTCACATCATAACATATATAAACTTGATGCTGAATATGCCTACGTTCTTCAAGGGAGGACAGTGATTAGTGAAAGCCTTCCAAACATGGAGGGCTGAAAAGTTTGGAACTGTTCAGTTTAGAGGAGAAAGGCTAATACAAGAAATACAAAGAAGAAATAATAGTAAGAAAAAATAGGAGGAATAAATAATATTGGTGCTTTACATTTCTTTATACTTCAAAAAGGCTAATTGATCATCTGGCAATTAGATCAGCTACTGGGATAAATGAACTTCTTGAATCCCATTGGGCAATTCCTAGAGCAGACACTGAAATGTGATTGTGTGATGCAGGCCAAACTGAGGTCCTACTAATGTGTTCTCAGTCATTACTCATCTTAAGGAAGTGCAATGCACTCTTAAAGATTTGTAAAGTGCTTGAGATTCTCTTATACAGGGTGTGAAAAATCGTAAGTGTGTGTGAGCACATGTGTGTCTGCACATGCTTACTTGAGAGGGTTTTAATTTATGGACAGAGACTTTTGCACACAAATAAACACAGCTATGCATAGTTTCATGTCCTCTTGAATTAATCCATCTGGCCATACCTCAGTGGATTCATTCAGATAACAAAAGAGGAAAATAGAAGGACTAGTGAAGCAAAATGGAATGTACAAGTTAACTTGGGGAAGCTGAAGGTGTATGGAGCAAGTCAATAGAAAATATATTTTAAGTGTCAGATTTTCTCCAAGTATCTACCTAGCACAACTCTTGACACAGTTCCAGTCATAGCAGTGTCTATGGGCTCTGTACCATATGATGTGGAAGCTTGCACACCCTAACAAGCAGTCCACTGGACAGCCATCTTCTAGTTTCTTTGCCTAGTTTTCAGTGCTATCACCACTGCAGCAGTTATGCTCATGATTATGTGTCATGCTGAGTAACAGCTTGATCTTGTCACATTTCTGTCATGCCTTGATGTTGGCTTCAAATGCAGTGATCTTCTATGTTAAACCAAAGTTATAAAACTGGGTCCTTCCCATGTGAATCAATATGATAAATAGAGGATATTGATTAAAAAAGACAGAGGAATGTAAAGTTCCTTAAATATTGCTGGCATGGGAGTATAGCCCTATGGTTAAGAGCACTGTTTCTATTCTTAAAATGAGCTCCTATCCAATGAGGCAATATTTCATCAGGGTTTAATTATCATAATATACAGTATGATAGAGTTTAATAAAGCAGATAAATACAAATTGTTCGAATATTAACCAGCTGGTATGCAGGCAGCCTTTTCATTACTGCTTAAATAGCAAAATTGTAACTCCTTTTACTCACAGAAGATCAGAGTATGGCCACAGAAATGGCTATGGTCACTAAAGCCAGCTTACTCACTGCTTGCCAAGGGAACTCATCCCAACCTCTAGGAGTTTTCAGTGTCTATGCTGTTGTTTTCAGCAAGCTATAGAAAAGGATTGAAGGGAAGATGTGTGCCTAGAAATTGAAAATAGACTTAAAACTCCTCAAAAAGCAGCTGCTGAAGTCCAGACCTGCCATCAGATGTCTGCAGATGTGAAAGCTGGCTCACCCTATTTTTCACCCGAAGTTTTTTCTAGTATGTGAAATAAATGCGTAGATTCGAGCAACACAGAGTTGAAAAGTGAGGGTTGTACCTTACTCAGAAGCCTAAAGAATTTCTTCTGTGTCCTTCCCCTTTCCTTTCCCCCAGATTTAATAAAGTCTCTGCCTCCTGAGCACAGTGAAATTCAACTTTGCTGATCATAACTTCAGCCCCGCAATCTTCAGCCCACTCAGCGTGGCTCCTGTAGCTTCAGCAGGATGCTTCAGTGATGCCCTCTTTAAAGCCATTTTCTATATGTGCTAATCTGTTAACCTCTTCTTTCTCCTACTAGTGGCTATTACTGTAGGAGATGTTAAAAGTAAGGACAATATTTTTAAGAGAAACGTGGTATTCTTGGTTTCATTTGCTGGTACATAAAACCTTTGGAGTGTGGGAGTGTGACCTGCTTGACTCCCTGGTACACAAACCATCTGCCAAGACCTCGACAGACTTTATCAGGAAGATGGCTCAGTTCTCTGCCTGTGCCTGACTAGTCCAAAGGGCTTTTCTCTAGCCCAGATCAGGATCTGCAATCATTTATAGAACTGTTCAGGAAATTAAATTTCTTTTTCTCTGAAAAATACATACTTTTTTTATTTCAGCAAAATAATTTACAATCGAAGAACAGAAAATGCAGCCTACCAAGCCCTGCTGTTTCAATTATTGAAAACAAAACAAAAACCTCCAAAAAACCAAAACCATATTACATTTACTAGCAAATTCAAATACTGTTCCTGAGACTGACTTTGTTTGTTTTAAAGTTCCTTTTACTGAAAATTTTCAACTAGGTTTTAATGAACAGGGTCTTGGACCTGCAGTTGTTGAAGGCAACAAGATCAATCCTGAAATGAACAAAATGTGGATTTCCCCAGATGATCTCTAAAATAGGAATATTCTACACAAAAATTACAGGAAAAAAAAATTAAGTAGAGCATAATGGAGAAAACAACAACAAAAAAACATTGAATAGCAGGCAGATTTCCCCAGCAATGGCATCTGTAAATTGACAGAGATCCAGTTTAAACAAAGCTTGTTAGAAAGACCTTCTCCTCCTACATACTCTTTTTGGCTTCAAACAGTACAAATAAAGATGATATACCTGTTCCTTTCCACAGCACCCTGGACAAACAGTGCTGACCTTCCCCAGCATTTTCATGCATCAGTATTGACTTGCTCTGCTGAAACCACTAATCCTTGACTACTTCTGACTGAAATACAATATTAAAAGAGATTGCCTCCTGAGCCCAGTAAAGAGCTTGAAATTCTTCCAACTCTGCTAGCCTGTTAATCCTTAAATTATATATGTTTTTTTAATCTGGTCTAAGTGGGTGTCTCTGCTTTTAGTCACTGACAGACATGCCTTCATTTTGGTGACTGTTATTCTGGAATTTCTTCAGCTGTACAGTGAACGATAAGCTACCTCTTTACACTCATCATATGGCCATGATAAAAAACGAGACTTATTTTGAGAACTTATTTAGAAACAGTTTTGGGGCTGTCCAAAAAGACCTCCTGAAGATTTAGACTTCAAATGGCAACAGTCCTTTGAGTATTTTAGAACATATGCGCCCTGGGACTTTTTTTAGGCTAAAACTTGGATTTTGCTAACTTAGTGATCTACCTGTGGCTTGCAGGGCCGATCCTGAGGGCCGGCAGGCATTCAGTCCATTGGAAAACTGAGCCCGTTATCTAAATCCGGCCTGCAGAAATCTAATCTTAGCCAAAAGTTTGCATCATTTGTCAGCACACAACTCTTCCTTCTCCCTTCAGAGGTTTTCCAGATTGCACGCATCACATTTCATTGGGGTCTCCTCTTATTTTTTGAGTAGCCTTATGCTGGTTTTTTTTCATTGGTTGTTTTTGTTTTTGGCCAGCTCTGTCAAGAGATTTCATAAGGTAACTTCATTAAACTTAAGGAAGTTACCACACTGACAGTTTGCAGTGTGTTGTGAAAGGTGTAGTGACTTGGAAAGTCTGACTCGTTGTCAAAATGAAATGTGCTAGTGCTGTGTGTAAAAACCCACTGGCCCCTCAGGGAAAACAATGAAAATATTCAGCGAAGACACAAGCCTGCCTTTGTATTGTGTGTTTTCTGCTTCTCCTCTTCTATCTTTTTACCGTGGAGGCCCTCTGATAGAAAATTAAGGCTTTGGTTTTTTTATTTCCTTGGTAAAGCAGAGCACAGAACTTGTAGCAACAGCAAATCAGCCAAACATGGGAGTGTAACTGCTAAAAGTAGTTAAGCTTCTCTTATTTGCAGGGAATCTGAGGTGTCTGAAGTAGTTGTGTTCCACAGAAGCCTTTGCAAAGTTCAAATGCTGGTCTGTGCACTGACTCACATCAGGGCCTTAATTTGCTCCTAAGGATTCCCAAGACTCTGGAACTGAAGAACACATGTGCTAGGGCAAGTTTCCCCAGGACCTAGGTCTACGAAAATGTTCACTATCAACCTATCTCTTTTAAGAGGTTTCTTCCATCAGATGCTTAACCTACAAGGGTTTATATTGGTTCCTACATCTAAACATGTTGCATGGAAATGAAAATCATCTTTTATATGCCAGAGAAACTACCAAGGAAGAGGGGCAGTGGAATCAACTTGTCTATCTCATGCCCATCACCACCACTGTGGAACAGGAGTAGTTGTTGGTGTACTGTTAGCCCTTCCATGCTCTTGAAGCCAAGATAAAAACCATTTTTCCTTAAGAGTCTGCCTTTTTCTGTAGGTGATTCCCTGAATCTGCACAATGCACAGGGCTTTGCATAAGACTGAACTCTACTTGAGTGTACCTAAAAGGTATAAATATCACCAAGCTCCAGGAGTTCATAAAGGAGGTGGTTATTCCCTCTTCCAGTTTCATTGTAGAGTTGCCCATTATAAAGATCCATGTTGACCTTTGTAATAAGTGCTGTAGGACGGGCCATACACAGTTCTTCAGAGGACAGCATTTCACCCTGACTTATAAATTAAACATTTAGGAACAAGCTGAGAGATCCCTCAGTCAAAAAAAGGAGACAGTGCTGCATAAGCAGCAGCTTATTTCTCTCTTCCAGTCGCTCTGTTAATTTGTAAGAAGAAGATTGATTCATGCCTTCAAAGAGCAGGAAAATCCAGACCTCAGTGAAGCTAATGATAAAGCATGCCTTTCTTAGCAAAACCAGGGTGTCTCTTCTCTGTTTCTACCTAAGTGTATGAGGTACATTGAAATGTCATACTGCATTTTGAGACAAGAAAAACCTTCCTCACTGCAGTACCTGATCAGGTTGGACCCTGATGAACAGGGGGTTGCTCACTTGACTTTTCTTTCTGAAAATTGCCTTTTTTTTCCCTGACCTATATTAAAAAATACCGCATTTGTTTTGTCCAGTCTCAGATGGTCTTGTGGCAGCTCTCTGGAGGTGGGCATGGCGCTAATTGCACCCTGGGTGAACTAGAGGTCCTTGCATTTTAGCTCACATGTGCCTCTGATGGATGATCCACCATTAAACAAGGAGTCCATGCTGAATCCTGAAAGCAAGATTAACAAGTAAAAGTTCGAGATGACTGTGTCTGGCAACGCTTTCCCTGCTGTGCCATTAACAGACAAATAGCAGCACAAAATCTTCAGCGATAAGGCAGTGTGTTTTATGAAGCAGGAAGCATAAATTACACAAACATAACAGTGGACCTTTAAAAGCCAGTATTGTGAAAGACATGGGCTGTCTTCAAAACACATTCTCCTTTGAATTTTTCCTCGTCTTTTTGGTTTGTACTCATTGTTTTTAATAAAAAAAAAGAAGCCCTACCAATAAACTTCCATCAGATGGTGTTAAAACTAGCAGGAGGTCAAAGCCAAATAAGCCTGTTAGAAATGAATTTGTTCTTTTTTTTTTTTTTCATTAAGAAGCCAGTTATCCTCTATTGATAAAGCAAGAGGTTAACGCTACATCCCTCTGGGAGCAGTCGGTAGTTTTCTTTCTGTTGCACCCCCACTGCAGCTCTGGCTTTAAATGCAGCAGGTGCGCAGGTCTGCATGGTGTTCTCCCTTTATGCCAAGGCAACCATAAAGGAAATTTAGGTGGAGGTGAATAATACAGCTGTCTGTCAGTTGCTGCTAATCCACTAGAGGCCATTGTGACACTGAGTAAAGGGTGCCTGGCAGAGCATTGCACTCCAGTGCTCTTTAACCATCCTCTTTGTTCAGCTCAAATTGATAAGTCAAGGAGTTTATTTAGTAGCTCTTCAAGGAGCAGTGGAGTGAAGGAGTGATTCCTCTGGATGTTGTGAAATTTCCCATGTACTATGGAGGAAATTCTGCTGTGCAGGAGCATTGATTTGTGCATGTAGTTCATGTTTCAGCGATATTGAGTGTATATTACTGTGGTATTTTGGACAGGACCTGCAGTAGTAGACGATTATTTGGAATCTAGAAATCATCCCAACAACTTCTTTTCCTTTTTACAGTGTTTTAGAAAGTGGTTGCCTAAGGATTGTTGAGGAAATACTATGATGGCAATTAGAAGTTAACTAGTTTGCACTCTATTACTCATCTGTGAAAATGGGTGAAGGAAATGGTGATTTTTGAAGGAGAAATGTGTTTCTGGTGTGGATGGTGATCTTAAGAAAACTTAAATTTGCTAGTGATGCAAAGAGAACCCTGGTAACTGAGGAAAGGGAGAAAAGGAGTCAAATCAGGGCAAATACAACTGTCAGAAGAATAAGACAATAGTGAGAAAGGAAGAAAAAGAGATATCTAAGGAGGCAAGGCTTCTGGCCATACGAGTCTGTACATCTGAAGGCAAGACAAGTGATGATTTCTAATAAATCCTAGGCCAGCTCTCAGAAGAAAGACCTGATGTATTTTAGTTGTCATTTTCATTTATCCCTCTAGCTACCCAAAGACACAGCAACAGCATTTGATGAAATGTTTTAAGGCAGTCAACCAAGTCCAGTCTTTCATTGAAGAGAAAAACTTCCAGACTGGCTAATTAACATTAGTGAGATGATTCTTCATCTCTTTTCTGCTATGTACTATAGCTATACAACACACACACAAGACTTTTTAAAAAATAAATATGTATATGAAGATACTATTTCAGAAATCAGTATAGGAACATTTTACATCTGCATAAAAAAAAATACTAGAAGGTCAGAGACAATGCAGTTTCACGACACACAGATTGTTTCTTGTGGTAGCAATACCATAGTCTTTCTTGTGCTGGGATTTAGGGAACAGTAAACCTGATGAGCCTTTTTCTGGTCTTCCTGAGACTGACATAAATCAGAAAAAATTCCACTGAAGTCAACAGATCTGACAATCATGTAAACTGTTTTATGTGGGTGCAGGCTCAGGGTCCCTGTCTCAGGGAAAACATGAAGATTGTCTTTCTTTTATTTGAAGCACCTGGCAACACATTTGGGTGTGGAAAATACTTCTTGGGAAAACAGTATAGCCACTTGCATGTCTGAAGGGACTGACCCCACCTGTTTTTAAGGCAGTGGCTGCTCATTGTGTGAGGGTGTTGGGAAACGTGGTCAGAGAGTGGCTGTCAGCATGAAGTCAAAAATTAAGGAAAGCGAGAAACACTGATTTATTGTTCAAAAATCAAATCTTTTATTTATAAAATGCAAAAGTTACAGACACGTGTTTTCAGACAAGAATATTCCAAGGAGTATGAGAAACAGAGAGAGAGTGAGAGGAAAAAGGAATGCTTGCTAGATAGGCAGGATATTTTAAAAATAGAAATACATTAATTTAATGAATAAAGCATTGAGTGTGCACTGTAGGCCCTGTGTTTTTAAAGATTTAGAAAACTAATATAATATGAATCCAGCCATATAATCCTGTGTTCAAAAAAACGTGAAATAATAATAACAATGTAACCTCATCCTCCCTATTTCCTCATTTCCTTAGGGTCACAGTTTCAAAAGGACTTAAAAAACATAGCAACAACACATTCCAACACTTCCCCCTGATTATGGGAAAGCATCCTGCCCACCAAGCCTGGGTAAGTGTTGACGTGCTCAGTACCTCCAACCTGGTCCTCTACAAGCAGTTAGAGGAACGGGTCACATGTGTGTATGGTAGGGGTCAGGTCTTTATTTCAGCTTTTGGGCCTGGACCAGCAAGCATTTAAAGTTAGTCTTGGGCTTTGTTATCTGAAGAAGTATTGCCTGTTTTCACTGAAATACTGTTTAGTACTTAGCATTGCTACCAATAAGTTTTGGGGGAATTGAGCTGCTCTGAAAACTTGGATGTTAATTAGCATACAAAAGAGAATGCATTTCCTTTTAGGCTAAAAGGTACTCCCCTCAACTTGGTCTTTTAAATGACCTGTGAGGCTTTCATCCTGTGATAACACCACACTGCCTTCACCAGGCAGATTGCTCTATCTACACAGCAGCCTTGGACTCTTTCTGGGGTTATGGACGACCTCAGGGATCTATCAGCATTGAGTTTGCTGGAAGATGGATGGCTCAGAGAAAAGTGAGGGAAGAGTCAGGCTTTGTTGGAAGTGTTTAGCAACTTCTCTTGGGAAAACTAGAAAAAGCCTGAATAATTGACAGGAACAGGAGCAGGCATGGTCAGACCTCCAGTGCAAACTCTGACTAAATTTGAAGGGTCTTGTGGACCTCAGTAAACAACAAAGAAAATGCTGTCTTTAAGTAGTGATCATGAGCATTCTCTACTTGTGCTGAGTATTTCATTCAAGGCTCTTGGACAAATTTATGGGTATTTATGTTTTTTGTGGGCTTGAGTAAACTGAGGCACTAGGAAGCATTTGGCAGCTGACTATGTGCAAATCTGCATCTATAATCTAGCAATCCTGATCACCAGATAGCTGCTTCACAGTGCATCAAGAGGAGAAAAAATATCTTTTTTTAAGCAATATAAGCTAAAACATGTTTATTGTTGTGGTGTTTTGCTTTATTTCAAGATATTTGGATATGTTTTCTCTTGTCTTTGAATCTTCTAGGGCAGAATCAACTCTATTCCAGTGTTATCATGCCCTTGAGTATCTTCCGGAAACTAATTTAATTGCATCCATTCCTTGATTTTCAAAATCAGATGATGTAAAACTACTTTGAACTGTTGTTGCATTGACTAATTTTGGTTAAGGTAAACCCTCTGAGGGATTTGGTTGTGTTTTGATTTGGTAATAAATATTCAAAATACTACTGTCAAAACAGCCTCTCTCCAGCTAGGACAAAGCCACAGCATCACCACCACCACATTTTGGTGACTTCAGCAACACATGTTATGACAGAAGTGCTTCAGTGTTGAGAGTAGCTACTTCCCTATTTTTTTAATTGTCTCTTCATGCCAAGAATATTTGCTTTTCTTCTTCTTCTTTTATATACACAAAACAAAGTTCTCCATTACATTGTGCTTCAAATCTGCATTTTCCAGTGCCTGGAAAAGACTTCTTCTCAACCCACGCTGTGGCCCTCTGGAGTAAAGCTTTTTGTAGGCACTGAGGAGTGCATCATGCTTCAGCCATAACTGGAATGTGCACAGCTTTGTGAAGTTTCTCAGAATGACTCAAAGAGTGGAAGCAAATAAAAAACCACAGAGATATTTGTATCTTAAATGTGCTTCAAGTAACTGCATTATTACCACAGCACCTCCGAGGCTTCCCATTTTTGCAGATTGCACATTGTCACCACTTCCTAAATAGCTGTGTTTATTTATTGAAACTCAAGAGTTTTATATAACACTTCATGTAAAAAACACTTCTCCATATCCAAGTCATTTAGACCAACATCTCCAAATTTCGGTGCCTATAGCAACCCACTGTAATCCTTATTTAGACATGCATTGCAAGTAGTTTCATTTTTAAAGGGAACCAGCTGAAGCATTTGTGAAAACCATACTTCTAATTTCTTTGGTTGCCTGGCTTTGTATTAGGACCCAGCTCACCAGCCAGTTAAAACACCAGGTGATATGAGAGTCTCAAGTTATGGCAGGGACTGCAATCAGAATGCTCATGTAATTATGAATGAAGCATAAGCTTGAGTGAGATGCTGGATTTGAGGTTTTGTTGCCTACAACCAGCACACATGGAATTGAGGTGAGATTGCTGTAGGAATGCAAGGTATGTGCTCAGGTCTTACTGAAGGAGAAGTTAAGGGCATAATTCCCATCAACCTCTTCCAGGATGGCAGCGTTGGCACTTAGATTTGGAAATGTTATTGTGGACACTGTTGAGTGCTCAGTCATTAAATCCAAGAGCCACTGAAGGGAAATGTTTCAGGAGAAGCTAGGAGCTAGTTGGAAACTTGATGTGAGAAATATCAGAGATCTCTTCTGTTACAAAAGGAGAAAGGGTGATTTTTTTTTTTGTCTGTGAGAGACCACACACTTGCTCCCATCATCTTGCGTGCAATGTAACTGGTGTTGGAGGCTGTAAGGCAAGCATGCAGTGGGCTGTGTCCAGTGGAGCCGTGGCAGCAGCTGAACATCTGCCACGGGTGGCTGACGGCTGCTGTGTCGGAGAACCACAGCACTCCTGGTATGAGCAATTAACAGCAATGAGTTGGGGAAGTGGCACATTTTAGGTTTTAATTTTGCAGGTTTAAGCCCCTGCCAAGGCTATAGTGTCAGCCAAAACCACAGAATTTCAAAATGTATCTTAACAGCAAACCGAAAAATCAATATGCCTTCCTCATTTTCCTGGTTCATGAAAAGCCATTTAGTAAATAGGTGTCTGTCTGCCCGTCTTAGTGAGCATTGTGTAAAATCCTGATGGGTAAAAATAAACAGAGAGAAAATGAAGAATATACTCACATGCAGAAGGCACCTCTCCAGTAGGAACTCCTCTGGGAAGGAAGTAAATGGGTTTCATGCCATGTAAATAGATAAAGCCACAGTCTTGCACGTAAGACCTCAGCAGCAACGTATGTTAAGAACTACCTACTTAAGTTCATTTCTACATGGTAGATTAAGTAAGTAAATAAATGCTGAACTGTAAATCTTTGTCAGTTTACAAAAGGGCACAATGGTAGATAAAAGCACAGCAAATTGTGAGATGGACTGATAGCACCACAGAAATGTTGGTTGGTAGCTATACTTAGATGGCCAAGACCCTAAGAGCCCTTATACAACAAAACTATGTTCAAGGAAACATTTGCAGATTGAAGGGAAATGATAAGAGAGTAAATAATTTATGCAATTTTATTCAGCTACCTATAGTTTTGGTTTGTAATGAAACTAGAAGGCTGGATGTGATCTCTCTATGACCTCAGCTCCATGGAATTGGCTAGTAAGTTACAAATAATTTACCTGAAGATAAATGACAATGTTTAAATTATTAATTGTTTGCATGGATTAGTGTTAATTAATATATACACAATTTCTTTCACTTTTCACACATCCAGCAGTGGAAGTTTTGAAGACAAAATCAAAATTACAGTATCTTGAGCCAGACTGTTTCCACCACTGTGTTACTGAAATTTCTAATCATCATCTCATGACAATAGTTTCAAGGGATTTATGAAAAAGTAGCAAAGAATACACTTCTCTGTAATTTACTATTTCCTGTAATTCATCATACCATTTTTTCCCCAAATTGCTTTGACTTTTTTTCAGGAGTATCATATATCACAGTCCTACTAAAATGACCTTTTTATGGCTGATATTCTTCTGCCTTTCTGCATTGTTTATTACTTTCATTGCAAAGACAACTATAAAACTAAAAGGTAAAGCAAGAGACAACTTGGTAGGGTAGGATAGTTAACTAGAAGGTTCCCTCTGTGGGGCTTTGTTTGGTTTACCAAAATATCCCAAGGATTTAGTAAAGAACTTTTGGTGTCATTGACCTAGTAAGAGAAATTCTATAATCTGGGCTGCACAGAAAGTCAGACTAGAGAGTCTGTTCGTCCACTGTGTTTTTGTGATACTTGAATCTACTTCAATTCTCTTGAAAACACTGGCAAATGCTAAGCACAGCAACACCAAGTAAAAAAAAAAAAAAGCATAGGTAATGATGTTAAAGCAAAGACAAATAGAGATGGCAACATTAAGAAGGAAATGCAAGGTAACACATAATATGAAGGCTGGCTAAGGTAGGAGTCTGCATCAGCTGCTTCACTTTCACAGCTAACAAGAGTCACAAGCTCACACTTTTTGAGTGGTTTGTTGGCAAATCTAGAAGATACGAAATAAAATATTTGCAGGGGGAAGAGAGTGTTGCTACATATAAATAAAAAACAAATCACAATTTAATGAGAACAGGAACTACTGTCTACAGAGGACAATATGAACATACTAAAGGCAGTGTGGCAGAGTTTCTGGATGCCCATGCATGGATTTTCATATGCAATGTTACTACCACTGTAACTAAGCCACTTGAACACATAGATGAGGAAATACAGATCAGGGTGCAATACTTATGACATGTCTTTTTCAAATCTATACTTTCATGATGTGTTTATGTACACTTGGAATCACCTTTCAACATTCCCATCAGTTATTTGAGAAATGATATACTCAGTAATCTTCCTACTGTGGTAGAAAAAGCTAGCTGGGAGCTGGAAATTTTGCATTCAGTTTCCAGCACTGACACAATCTTCCTGTATGACCCTGGCTAAGTCACGCAATCTTTCTATCACCCAGTTCCTCATCTGTGCTTTGAGTATGTGAAAAAAATGAAGCATTATTATTTATGTGTCTGAAAAAGCATCTTTAATGTCATACCTGCCAAGTACATCCTGATCCACAGCACACCTATTAATGTCTTTCTGTGAATTGCACATTAAAGTCAGTCTAAGTAACCAGAACTCATCCACTCAAAGATTTTTAGCAACTTGTGTGTATGGACTGATGTAGTTCTGAACTCCCAGTCCACGAGCTCATGTTCCCCTGATAGGTGATAGCAACTTTATGAGTTTTACCGGTTTTATTCCAGGCTTTATGGAAAGAAATTTAATTGAGGCAGTTCTAGGAAATGGGAAGTGTTGTCAGGCATGTAGTACTTACACAGTTAGTGAGAGATAAGCACTTTGCTGAGTGAGAATGCACTGTTGTAGAAATTACAGCAGAAGTCCTCACCCAGCTTTACAGCTCCTGACAAGTGTATTTACAAAACATACCGGAGTTATGCTGCACAAGGTCTTCTCTTTGCCCCTGTTAAAATGTAGAGAATAAAATGAACAGCTGGACGAGCAATCCAAACTTTCCTTGGAGTCACACCTTTCTACCAATCCATCTGAGGAACAGCTGGAATAGAAATAAGAATGTAAGAGGCCTGAACTGAAGAACCTGCTTGGAGGTATTAGCATGATTTCTGAGAAAGGGAGACTTTCCTACTTTGTTGTCACACTTCTCCTTTTACACATTGTCTTAATGCCTCAGCAATAGTAGATACGTGGACCATCACTTCAGATTTGATGAAATCCATGAAATAGAAATCAACAGCACACCACTGCATTTCAAGGACTGCTGAAACCCTTTTACTGTATTAAAAGGCAAGAACTGGTTTTTCTCTATTTCTCACCTCTTCATAGATATCCAAGTTTCTCTTGTTTGAAACTGGCTTTCCTCCAGGACTGTGTGACCAATGTGCAGTGAGCACTTTTCTTTTTTATTTAATTCATGGAATTGCTGAAGGGTAATCACAGTTTTCTCATAATTACTGTGTTTTATTTATTCTCTGAATTGACTGGAAACGCCCAAAGTTTGTCCTGTGGTGCTGAGCTGTGACGAGTCACGGATGTCACATGGAGGAAGTGAGAGGCTGATCCTGCAAGGCAAAGTCACTGGGACTTGAGGGTATGTTGAAGATTTTTTCTTTCACTGACATGACTTTCCACAGTTATAGGATGACTAGTTCTGTAACATTAATCTGGTTGCTTAGTCTTTATCATCACCCCATGATCTAAGCCTGCTGATGTACACAGCCATCTCAGAAGACCAGTGATATCTACCTTAAATGTTTAAATTAGTTTAACATCTGAATCTTTATTTATTTTCAACATACATTAAAAATGGCCTTAAAAAAATTAACCTATGATTATATAATTGTCTTTATCTCTTTGTTACATTATCTCTTTGCCAGAATTAATTATCAATAACTTCTTGTTATTGATAATGAGAGTCATATAAGTGACGGAATTTCTAAAGCACTCATTTCACATGCACCCTAGAACCACTCTTTTAGGATTGTCCTCCTTGTGTCCAGAGATGCCCACAGCAGTTGTTTTCCTCTTGCTTTTAAGTTTTCCTGTCCATAAAGGAGTCTTATCCACCTCTTGGTTCAGTGGACTGTGTTTGTAGCACATCTTTGAATCCAATTTTCTCCATTCTATGTCTAGCCAAAACCCTATGAGAGACTCTAGCACAGATGAAGTACTGGGAACAATATATTGCTGTCAGAAGGGCATGTCATACCTAGGGAGACTTATTTCACTGGAAGATTATTGTCTGCACCCCTAAATGGCCTGTGAAGAGCCATTGAAGAGGCATCTTGCTAACTTGTGAAGGGCGATTGATATTCTGTCAGCATGTGAGAGCTTCAGAATAAAAATGCCAGACATATGCTTTTTCCATGTCCTTGAACTTCAAGGGGTAAATACATTCATTTCCTTTCATTTTGCATCCATCTGATTGCTTTTAAACATAGTTAGGATCAAATCTTTCCAACATGGATACCTATGGAAAACCTCCCTCTGACTTCCACGAGACGGGGATTTGGCTCATAAGAATTAGTGTCTGGGGAAGATGCATTGAAATAAATGGTGATTGTCAAAGCACATTGGAATTTAGAGCACATTTGTTGCAAAGATAGAAGCTCGCTGGGGTATCTGATTGTCAGAGTCAATTTTTATTTTCCTTGTTGCACGTATGCACGTTTGAATCATGTCCTGCTGCAAAGGGAAGTACCTCATTAGATTTCACTAGGGTTTCTTCAGAATTGTTTATAAACTACAATCAATAAAGATATTTTAAAGATTTTTTTGTTTAATAAAAGAAATACTGGAATGGCCTGTTCTATCAGGAAATCGAAGGAAGTGCATTTATCCCTGGTAAAGATGAAGCTCTACTTTATAGGGTGCAGAAGGTCTGCGATGTGTATTCTTTTTCAAATAGTTGGAAGATTTATAGTGGTAAATGGTTTCTTTTTCAGTCTCTTGATCATATTAACTGCAACAAAGCAAATGTTACAAATAAATACAAAAGTAAACCAAGAGCATTTCTACATTCTGTATTTTCAATTATGATTTTAACAGAAATGAATCACTTGTCCTTTTTTCATTTGGAAACAGTTTTACTTCCCTTTTCCCCACTGGACATATAATTTTGATTTATAAACACAGCAATCTGGAGCAAAGGGAAGTTTTAAGCACTGTACGTACTCCTGCTGAGGCATAGAATTATTTCGCTTAGCATTTTTATCTTCCTTTTTTTACATTTTTAGATAAATTTTAGTTTTCTACTTTAGAGATGAAAAACACGGTTGCAGATGACATTGTTTGCCCATTTGAAATTCACACAGGCCTAAGGTTTCATTTTGCACACAAGGCCTCATTTTATAAACACAGTGAAGGGTTCTTCCAGTTAAAATGTGCTTTTAACCGGGATAAACCTGTCTCCCCATGTTAAGACTTATAAATCTTCTCCACAGTGCTATTTACAATCCAGCTACTGCATGCTTACTTTATTGACTCTGAATGAATAAATCAGTTTTCCACATCACCCCATTCTCTTTGCTGATGTTTTGATTTGGTGTCTATCCAAAAGTCTCTGATCATAGACACATGATTATAAAACCATCTCTCGCACTGAAAACTATTTAAGGAACAAGCAATGGAATTAACTTCTTTTAGATATTGTTTTACACTGCACATTTGAACTTGGGGAAATACATTTTTCACAGGGCTCAGTTCAGGTGGGCAGAACACTGATAAGACTGCAGAAGCCAAAAAATTAAAAGAAGAGTTTTTTCGTCGTTCACTACTTGGCTTGAGTTTCCACAACACACAATCTGTGTCTTTAACTCAACTGGGGCTCTTTGAGTGAATGCAGGTGTCTCTGCCCTTTAAAGATTTTTAAAACCTTTAAAAGAGTTTCATGGGTTTGCTTTGATAAAATTGGGATTTTTTTTTCTGCTGCACCACTCAAGTGGAATTTTGCTGAACTATGAGAGAGAAATGGATTTGCCATTAGAGATTTACAATAAGGGGATTTTTTTCCATTCTCTAAGATCTAGGAAATCTAGAAAAGTATTTTCATTCACAACTTATCCTTGGAATTTTAAAACATCTTGTATAAAAGCTGTGGGAGATCCCTAGAAAAACATTTTGCATACTAAGATCAGAGACTGGGTTGTGTTTCAGCAATAGCATCTGTCACTATTTTCTCTTCATAACTTTAGGAAGAAAGAGACTAACACGAGCATTTCTAAATTTCTACTAGAATCTTCTCCTTTCCTTTGAATCCTGCATGGAATTAAAAACTAGAGGGAGCCTGCAGAGTGCAGGAAGCACCTAGTGATGGAAATAACAAAGACCAGCCTTGCAAGGCATTTAATCTCACAGGAAAAGAACCCCTGAGAGCGAAACAAGAACGAACTCAAAACCCATGTAAAGCCTTTACTCATTTTCAAAGACAAAATCCAAATCTTAGCCTACAGATTGTTCAGAGGTGAAAGGCCACTACAGTGCGACACTTGACAATTCCCCTTGTAGAACAGGTATAATACGGTTTGTAAATTGAGCCTTACATAAGCATGTTGTAATCAGAAGAGGACAAGTGCCCCTTCTAGTTTGAAAGAATGGTAGATAGCTGAAGAGAATGTGGGATGTGCAGAGATCTGCAGGTCAGCTGTCTTGGAAGATCTTGTTTTCATTATTCTTGATCTTGCAGGGATCTGTGGTATCAATATGGTCTATTCCAAATAACATGTCTTTTTGCTTATACTCAGCTAAGGCCTGTGCATCTAAACAGATTGCATTTCACTTCCTGAAACCAAATTCCTATATTTTATTATCTGGAATAGAGAAGTACCTCTCTTACCCACATTATTCTTCAGGGAATATTTTTCCAAGGCAATCAGATTTTGTCATGCATTAGCAAGTATGCCTGCCAATTGTAGCTTAATTATATTAAGCCCTTCATAACATACTTGGAAAAGAAATCTGTGCCTCTATAACTCACTTACTGAAAGCCCAAACAATATTTCAGTGTACATGGCTTGTTCACATCTCAGTGGCAGCACTTAAGGTGTCAAGGAATTGCACTGAATTCACCATTTAGTTTCAAGTAAAGAGTCACTTAAAGGTAAAACAGAACTGACTCAAGCTGGTGAGACTGCTGATCTTATGCTTTCTATGTGTTTCCCTGCTTTTCCTTTACTAGAATATAACACAGAAGAGAGATTCTGCTGGGATATTGTGCTGATCGCCCCCTCAGTGGCACCCTCTTTAAGAATTATGTCTTCCCTCTGTGGTTTGACTGATACCCATCTAACTCTAACCCTTTCCTGAATTGCCTTAGTTAGGAGCACGGTTGCACTACGGTCTCACTATGTAATTTGGTGGTGGTTTAGTCAAGAGAGAAGTGAGGGCAAATTCACTCACTTAAGATCTCAGTTGTCCTTCTCTCTCCACTGGTTTTACAAAAGAATGAGAAGGCACTTTGAGAGGCAGCATAAATTAGATGAATCTGGGCCTCTGTTTAGTATTCAATATCTTCCTGCAACAGCCATTAACAAACAGCATCAAGGCACCAATAATACAGCTAAAAAAGCTAAAAACCAAGCCAGAGAAAGTCTAGCCATTGTCCAGTGTAGAGAAAAATAAGAAAATTAAAATTTTGAGACACATTATCTCTCTGGGTCTATTTCAGATGGGGAAAATTAATCTGGAACAAGAGAATAGATCATTAAAACCCCCAAGAGCAATAACAGACAAGAAATTATCTTAAACACCTCCTAAAAATAAAGAATTTGACTTTGTCCTGAAAAACACTGGCACCAGCATGTGACCTATCACAGAGACAGGGAGATACAGTGCAGAAAGATAGTGAGGATACAAAAAGAATGATGATAGCACAAGTAAAACAACAGTTACAAGGAAAGCTGAAGACGAATGGTAAGAGAGCAACAGCAACAGATGTTTTCCCTTAAGGTCATAAATGAAAACAGAAATCCTGATGCACAGGAGCCTTTCCGGAGAAATATGTCTATATCAAAGCATGGAACACTAGTGAAAGAAAAACAGCACAAAACACAAAGAAAAAGCAAAACAATCTCTTTTTTTTGCAAAGAGAATCAGAGCAAATGCCCAGGTAGCTGGTGATGAGCTGTTGTTTCAGGGGCTCATCAAAAAAAGATGGAAATGGACTCATGATGCTGCTGGGTTCTGGTGATGTCTAGATGAGTCACTGCCCAAGGGTAAGGTAACTGGCACGAGATTTGGCCTGAGGTGGTTGTTGTGCCATTCTGTGCTCAGCAATGGCAAGCAAAAGGAGGATCAGTGGTTGCATGGGCTGGGGCAGAGAGCAGGGGTGGCACAAGGGCAAAAAGCTGGGCCCCCTCACCAGTACACTGCCAGAGCTTGGGAAGTTATAGGTATCCTGGCTGAGCTCAACCAGCATTGCACCAGACCTTACTACTGAACACTGACTGCTGGGACATTGCTGGATGTCTCTGCTGGAGCATTGCTGGATGCCTCTGTGCTGTGTTTCGGGCTGTGAGGTGCCCTTTGCAAGTCACAACAAGTTGTACATGAGGTGCCAGAGTAAAGACTGCGCTGAAGTGAATGCTGATATGTTATCCTATGCTAGCAGGCAAGCGCACTGCTGGCAGCTGTGGGGTGAGCACATCCACAACCCTGACTTTCCACGTGGATCTCTGCTCTTTGTTTTTCCCCTAGAACATCCATATTTGATCTCTGCTCAGGAAAAATGCAGTGAAAAGTGCTTTCTCAGACCACTGCTCTTTCAAGACTGACATTATCAGTTTGGAATATTCGCAGGGCTATTGGGTGTCCGGAAGGGGGAATGGCTGAGATCTGAGGGTACCGTTCAAGGCTAAACCAAACACCTTCCCAGATTCAGCTCAGACTATCAGGAAAGGTGATTTAGCACCTGGGGAAGATAGGGTTTGGAGCCTGCATTTGGCACGCCAGCCAGCCATCTCTAAATGGACCTACCAGATGAGATATTGTGTCACAAAAAAAGTTCATGGAGGTGTTAAGTGCAAAAGCATTCCTGAACCAATGGAAAAAAAAATTAAAAAATCCCACTTTTACCAGGAAAGAATTGTTTTCTGTGTGTTTTTCAAAATGTTGTTCATATAAATAGCCATGAAAGAAGGGTAACAGGGAAGCAAAAAGGTACCACTGTGATTTTCACAGTTCTGATAAACAAGGGGCGTATGCAGAAGAGTTTTGGAAACAATATGGTTGTACAGTCAGTGTAGTGCATGCTTTGCTGGCCCACAAACATACCTGCTGAGTACAGGAGCTACCAGAGCTTTATGCTATACAACCTGACTGACTATCAATGGAAACGAGTATTTGCATGTGTTTGCATGTGTGTGTGTGTTTGGATCATTGAAAGAGATGGGGGATGCAATTTTAATGAACCTAAGGAGCCTGTGCCCCATTTGTATAAGTCAATCCTTGGTGGAGATGCAACACAATGTCCTGGCAATGCCATAAGAAGTTGTCATTCCTCAGCCAAAACACTATAGCTTGAGCTGAGATCTCATCCTGCTCATGTGGTGTAGCTATAACCTCAGGAGAGCCCCCTCACAGTCATCATGAACAGACAACCTGTCAAGGGGAGGACTGTAAATTGTTTTGCTGCTATAATTCAGCTCTGTATGCCAGCACATAGGGTCCTACTTTGGTTCTACATGCATTTTTTTGAGAGGATTCCTAAATTACTTGGATAACTTAAATATTTTCTGGGTATTTGGGGAAGAAAAAAAAAAAGGGAATACAGAAAAGCTAAATGCTCACAGTTTGAATCAACAAGAAAGCTGACCATGAGCAGATTTGTGAAACATTATAGTGTTGTTATTGTGGGTTTCCAATTGTAGAACCAGGAATAAAACTGACACAATATATAATCAAAGAAGAAGTAAAGGGCTGGAAAAGAAATAGCGTTAGCCAGCACTGTTTTATGAACATCAGTCTCCTTCTGATTTCATCCTCTGGTGAGATTATGAACTTACTTGATAAAAATAACCAAATAAATATAACAGACATTGTAAGGCTTTTGACTAGTACTGCATGATATTCAAATTTCAAAAATTACACAATATAATAGAACATGTGATGTAGTGAATGGTATAAGGAGACAACTAAAATCAGGACCCTAAAAGTAGTCATCATCATGAGGGCATGAGCTGGGAGGCTAGGTGTACTAAACTCCTCTTTTAAATAGTAAGAAGAAATGACTGAGTGCAGAAATCTTTGTGTTTCAGGAAAGAAAAAAACTAGCCAAGTGTGTATACAGTCTATTAAATATCTGCAAACCGTATCAATCACCCAGCCTCAAACTCATTTACCTACAATGGCAATTAAACTGTCCCTCAGATATTCCTAAATTAACCATTTTGGGGAGACATTGAAGAGACATTGGGATTCAGTTTCTCAGACAAAAGGAAAAGACCTTTTAGTTTGAGGAATAAAAACATTAAAGAATGCAAATTGGTTTGCAACTGGCTCTTGGCTGTTCTTCCTTAAATCTGAACTTCTTGAATTCAAAGGCCAATACCATGTAAAAACCATTCTGCAAGAATATGTCTTCCTTGCCTTCATAATACTGTTGTACTTATGCTCTCTAGTTTTCCTTCAATATTTCACAGTGAGCAGACTTCTTGGTTTAGTATACTTCTTTCATGAAACATGAAGTAAATTTCTGCTTAACAGTTTTGCATAACCTGTGAATCATGAACTTCTTTCATTATTTTTATTGTTGCTTACAATACAAACAAAATGAAAAGGTTTTTATGCGGGGGAGAGCAAGAGGTACCCTGTGTTTTTATTTTAAAATAGTAAAAGATCCCTCCAACAGAAGAAGGTAAATCACATCACCAGTATGAAAATTCTGAGGATAATATGAGTATAAAATAAAGAGAAAGAGCTGAGTATTTCCAGCAGACATAGTGTAGCAAACCAGAGACAGTAATTTCAAAAAATAAAAACAATTTTTCCTGAGAAAGTTGTTTATTTTTTCTGAAACTATTTTTATTCATCATTTCTGTAACAGAAGTACTGATTTTGTAGTCTATTATGTTAATGTAGTATAGATGACATGTAATTCATAGGTTAATATTGTTCCTTGATGTTGTGCATTTCAGTGCATCTTTAATCAGATTTTATTTCAAGTTAAAACCAGGAAATCTGTGGAAACAAGGTGAAAATAATCATAGATAACTGAAAAAACAGCTGTATAAAAATCTTGCTTCGTAGCCTAAATTTTTGACAGAGTGCACATTTTATGGAAATTTTTAGGGGGAGGACCAAACAAGTCCTGGTTGTTATATAATGTGGCACAGAGTTTGTTCAAATCCGGTGACCAGGGAGGTTTTACTTGGTCACTAGAAGTGGCTGGCTGGCTGTCCCAGTACTGAGCAACAGTCCAAGGTGCTAATGGGATGATTATCCACTTGACTGATACAAGGGTCTGGGGGTATAATAGGAAGGTAATTTTTAAATTCAAGTTTGCATTCCTAAGGAGAAAGGAGGGCACTGAAATGAACACAGTCATTACAAATCCAAAAGCATCAGCTTCCCTAAAGCATCTGAATGACATACCACCATTTGTCATCAACCTTGCTCTCTCTTACAGTGAGCATTAAACTGATTAAGACCCTGTCTTTCAAAAAAATCCTCTCTCCTCCTCTATCCTGCTTTACAACATGGGCATCCTCAGGTGCTGCACTGAGCCCTATCAGGCAATACCTCAAAAGCGATTTGAGCAAACCCACTTGGTTAAGCAGTGTAACCTCACATTCCCTCCCTGATGCCTGCAGCACAGACGTAGCACCCTCACACTAGTTAGCACTCAATATTAGAGCCAAATCTTCCTCTATGTAACTACTGCTGGAGTTTTTAAGTGTTTCTGCTTTCCCTCTCACATCCCTATGAGCTAACCACATACCCTTGCTACTGCTGTTCTGTAACTGCCTTGAAAAAGAAAACAAAATAGGAAAAAAAAAGAGGATCAGAAATCCCCTAACTAATTTTATCAGCTAGGGAGCTGGCAAGCAGAAGTGTATGTGTTGTAGAACTGAAACAGGTGTGGTTTAAGCATTTTCCACATTTGGTCTTGGCAAAAACACGAACAGAGTGTATTAATTCCTCTACACTGATAATGGGGTCTTGGAATCTGTTATCTGAAATAAAAATTCTTGGCAGAACTCCTCACTTACTCTAATGGGCAAATAAAACTGAAAATTATGTTTTTATTTTTAGTTTGTTTTTTTTCATTAGGAACTTTTTTAACTATATAAATTTGTGTGTGAATTTTACTGAAGGATATTTTTGTTCAGTGTGCTTTACATGTGAAAGCATCCTTGTCCCTCTCTTAAACAGACATCTGGATCCCATGGGTTCATCTCAAACAAGAATGCCATTGATTGGTTTGCATCTCTGTGTACGCGTGTGTGCCTCCGTGCTTGCACACCAGCCCATAACGTGCGTGACTCAACCAGTTTTGGTGCACTTGCACAATAAAAAATAATATATTGTTGCCAACATCTCTCTGCAAATGTGAGAGGAGTTAGATGTAAGGTGCTCCTAATTTTGGGAGAGAACGCAGCTGGCGGAGCATGAGATCTAACACACAAAGTGAATGGATGGCTCATTTGGTGTTATAGGTGGCAAATTCTGCCTTTCTCTTGATTCTCCATTCCCTCAGCTCTGCTCAAGCCTCCTAATCCTGGGGAGACACAAAATCTCTATCAAGAAAATTCTGCAGTGCCTATGCCACCTGTGGGTGGTGTAGATGATGTACTATATAGTGCGATGATGGTATCCCACATATTTCTGCTCGGCGGAGAGCACAGTTTACTCCTTGTCTCAAACTCCTTCGAAGAGCCTCTCAATACTCATTGCTTCCAAAATGCAGACTGTGATTTGGCCAGCTAATAATCGACAGATGATGCCCACAAGTCTGCCTGTAGGAGTGCAGTATAAGTGAAATTTGCACTGGGAAACACGCAGCCAGCTCTCAGTGTGGGGATGAGACATGCCCTCACATGCCCTTGCTATTTGGGCCCTAGATCAGCCTGACTCTTGTACTCCCACACTCGCAGTTACAACAAATCTCAGCATCTTTGTTGAAGTTGCTCTCAGGGGCTATAGGAGGCACGGGTTTGTGTCTTACCCAGGTGAGAAAGGCCCTCAATTACAGGTCCCCTACTTTGTTTGAGTGTTCCAGGCACCAGACCACTGGCCGTGGGAACGGGACACTTGCTCTGAGTGTTTTAGTAGAAAAAATGGTACATTTCTCTTACAAAAGACAAGGTTTGTGGCTGAGTCTCAGACACTGAGTCTCAAAACGGACAGACAGCCTCTGTGCCATGCCAAGTGGCAAGGTTTCTCCTGCACGGTCTGTAATCTGCGTGTGGCCTTTCATCAAAGCTGGGGCTTTAGAGCTTGCAGAAACCAGTCAAAGCAGCCGGATGTTCATAGATTTACAGATACTCAAGAAACATGGTTCTTCAGACCTAAACTATGTTTCAGTGGTTTCTTCCTGTTAGATTTCTCTGTAAGGAGAAATAATACAACAGTAGTAAATAATCTTTGGGGTTTGGGGTTTAGGTTTTTTTTCCTATTTCACCAGTCATTCTTTGGTAAATAGGACCATAGTTTAAATAGTCAAATTGAAGTTTATACTCAATATTATGTTTATCCCAACCTGAAGTCTGAATATTTGAGGCATGGATTTTGTACCACAATACGTGTCATGACTCTAAGTGTTCTATAAACATTACTTTTCCATCCTATTTGAGATCAAACTTCTCAACTCTTTTCTGGAGTTCTTGAAATCCTCACATTACAACTCTCTTTTCAGCAGTATCATTCATTGTTACCTCAGTTTCTTTCAGGTCTTCAGCATCTTGTCATCTTTTTCGTAGTTTCATTAATTTATTACACTTTAGTTTTGCCTTCAGTTTTGTGTTAATTCCAATGTGCTTGCTTTGGTTATATGTTCTGCTGGCAGTATTCTCCTCACTGGTTGAATTCACCTGTGTCAACACAACAATTCCCGTCAATCACCTACAACCAAACTCAGCTTCTTGGTAGCAAGTCCTGTAGGAGAAGCCAATGGTAATTCTCAATGAAAAGCTAGACCGTGTTCATTTCTGCACATACAGGCTTCAGGAACCTCTTTCATTCACTGGTCAAACAGAACACACTAGAAAGCCCGTTATCCATAGATGGCCAAAGGATACGGGCTTATTCAAAGGCAGTGCTCAGGAAGGGTGGGGTAATGCCAAAGGCCTAACGTAGTGCTTTGCAGCGATGAAATCCCAGCAGGTTTTGCCAGCTGTAGCAGGACTCTGCTGTGTGGGCGCCAAGCCACTGGGCCACACACAGGCTCCGTGGCTCAGCACCCACACAGCCAGCGTTTTCCTAAAAAAAGTGAAGAAAAAAAAATGCTGAATCAGACTCTCAGAGCCTAACCGAAAAACATGCACATAAACTATAATTTTTATTATAGAAACTCTGGTTGGGAAGAGAGATATTGTAGAAAAGCTGGAGAAGAGGGGAAATATTCCTAATGTTAAAAGCAAGCTAGAGTTCATGGCATTTGACCACAATAGTTTTTTTGGCTGCTATGGTTCTGTGACTGATTTAAGAGGGTTTAAGGTTAACAAACCATAGTTGCATATTATTATCTGTACAGTTCTTGCACTCTTGCTAGCAACGCCATTTATTCATAGATTTATGATGATCATTATAGTAGTGTAGAGATTATGTGTTTTTTAGGAACATTTGCTCATGGAGGGAAAAAGTGAGACGGGAGAAGAGAGGGAGGGTTGATCTTCTAATCTGTAGTGCTGCTACATCCAGGTCATAAAAGTCATTGGTCCATAACCTGGCCCCAAACCTAGAATTCAGGGGAAAAAAAAAACCAACCAAACCACTAAATCTCCTCCTCACCTAACCTGCATAAACATAAATTCAAATGTATCAAAAAAGCATTACTGGTCTCAACACAACTGACTGATGGGTGGGTCACAAAAAGCACGGGTTAGAAGAAAAAGTAAAATTAAAAAGTTGTCCCTTGACAAAAGAGGTAGCCTTTTCCTTTAATAGATACCACAAATTGATTTTTTTTTAGGAGGAAAAAATAAGGATGTGTTTTTTTCTTTCAGTCTTTCCTTGCTTTAGGACTTTAAAACCATACCGTAAAAGCTGAAGGATATTAATCTGTCATAAAAAGCTTAACACGCAATGATATAAATGACAGAAAAATGATCTACAACAGTGTTAAACCACAGAATAATTATTAATTATTAAAACCTCAGCTCCAAAATATTCTAAGGGAGTTTTCCTGCTTTCTGTTTGTTCAGGAAGAGAAAAAGTAAGAAAGAAAGAAAAGCCTATAGTCCGTTTCCAGTCTCTCATGCTTTCTGAGCCCAACTCTGCATACAAATCTATATTTGTAAGACACCCTCATCTACCAGTTAATCAAAGCCCTGGAAATTCAAGGAAACCTGTGTTTATGGAAATCTGGCATTTCTGTAAAGTTTTGAATGAGAGCTAAATAGAGCAGTTCATCTCATTGAAACTAATGGCTTCTGCCAAGTGGTTTTGCAGCGCTGGGTCTTCTGGCACAGTCAGCATTTAGGAATTCATTTATGAGCTGGGTTAGCTGGAGACTCTGGAATTCAAATTTATGTCTAAGACTTAGTGGTTTATTCTTGATAGGTCTCTGTAAAGAAATTGTAATCAATTTACCAAACTCGGACTTTGTAATATGCAGAATAGAAAGCTGGCCTTTTTTTCATGATTTAGGGCTTGGGATTTTTTCCTTTCCCCTGTGGACAATTGCAAACTGTACACATGTATATTGTGTAACTGAAGGGGGCTTTTTAATCACCCATTCATACTTGCTTTTGAAAAAGCTTTGTCCCTGTGTCTTGACTTCCTACAGGCCTGATCCTGCTCTGCTGAATTTTCCTGCAGGGGAAAGAATCTTGCTTCAGATGAAGTCAGAGTTGCACATAAAAAGCAGAGAAAAGTGTGGCTTGTCACATGAGTTGATTTTATTTCAATCAGTATTTGCATGAACATGCAGTCAGGCTCTACTCAGTACTAGTGATTTGCTTAAAAAATATATGTATCCAGGAGCTGGCCAGCATATTTGAATATTAGCTTTTTTTTCTGAGTCATAAAAACTTAGACATTTTTAGCAAGCAATGAACAAGAATTGCTCTACGCTTTCAGTGCAACTATAAATTTGCTCCTTTTTTCCCCTTTTAGAACTCCTTTGAAGAACTCATTGAATAAATTAACAACTTGGAAAGCTGCCTGTGGTTTTTGTTGGCTTTGGGTTTCAGGGAGTTGCTTGGTAAACAAAAGTCAATGGATTCAAACAGTAACAAAGTAATTTAAATGATTAATCAAGTGTTAAAACTAGCTTAACCTCTCCTGTTTTACAAACTCTATATCACCCTCACTAAACTAATAGAGGAATAAGACACCCGTCTGGAAATCTCATCTGAAATATTAGATTGAGAATCAAAAATTCAGCCAAGCAGTGTGGTTTGTAGGGATATCCTGGCGGATAATAAATTGCATTAATCTTACTTAAATTTTCCATCTAAATCATGTCTTGAGACCATATTGCACTGAAGGGAATGTGCCTAGCTTTGAATGCATTGTGCTACTGAAAAGGTTATTAAAAGGGGAAAAAACAGATAATGACTTTTCTTGTTTTTCTTCTGACTACTTTTTCAATATTGAGGAACCTACGTTAAATATTCTGGCACTAACAAAGAAAGTCTGCTTCCTCCTGCCAGTGCTAATGTTTTCTAATAGAAGATAAGAAATTCATATATTTAGAATACTTGAGGCAATTTTTTTTCTGGACAGAAATTATATGTGTGGATAAAAATAACCCCAGAATTTTCCCAGCGTCGTCAGAGCTAAGTATTTTCCTTGTCCTGCTCATTCAGAAGAATTTCACTTTTCCAGCTACACAGAGTATGAAAACAATATTGGAAAAGCTCCATCAGGTTTTTCATCAACTTGCCAATGTGAAAGAAGTCCAAAGGTTGTGAAGTTCTACCCGTCTTTTCTGCTTCTGTCCCCCATCTACCACACCAGTGTCATTTTCTGTGTCTTAAATGGAATAAAAGATGTTACAATGAAAGGAAGAGTTACTAAAAAGCACAACCCCTTGGAAACTGGGAGTGGTGCTGTCAGCCATGCTGGTGGGTGGGAAGCAAAGCTCTGCAGGCAGAATCACCACTCCATGTGATGGGTTTGTCCTCAAGGCTGATGAAGGGGACCACGTCGACGACCTGAGTGTGCACAGATAAAATTGGGGCTGCAAAGGGCTGGAATAACTCCAGGGCTCCCACTCAACTCTATCAAGTGGTAAGGGCTGATGCCAGCATGGTGTTCAGGAGATCAAGTGGGCTGCCAGTTGGCACCAGAAAAGCTGTAGATGTATTGTAGGTGTGGGACACAGTCAAGGTTGTGTTTCTATATTGGGAGTCATGAGGGCAAACAGAGAAGATGGAAGCCATAAGTCCACAGAAATCAGCAAGATGGGACCTGACATGCTGGCCAGAAGAGGTGGCTATGTGGCTGTTGCCAGAGCTGTCCACTGAAAGATGCAATTCTCACCTAGCACATCAGGAACCACATAATTCAAGGCCAAGAGGAGGTTTATTTCCAAAGAGTGTTACACCATATTATGCAATGTCATGCTGATGAACAATTTTGTTCTCTTCCAAAGAAAATTTGACCTGGAAGCTCTGAAATTTTTCAGCAGTTTATCTCAGTATTTCAACCCAAATCCCAAGTCTTAGAGCACTGTCAGAAGAGATGTGTGCCAGGCTGGTCTGAAATGAGAGAGGGAAATGGTTCCTCTGATTTCCTTAGGGCTCACCTGGATGTATGTTCAACATGTTATGGTCAAGCAGGGGCTGAGGTGGAAGTAAACCTGTTTTGTCTCTCCCTACTTGACTTCTTCCAGACTTCTCCCCAAGCTTGACTTCTTCCAGATATGTACCTGTAGCCCTGGGATAACCAACTGTGAGAGAAAGGAGCAGGGTTAGTTCCTGTTGAAAATGTGATTCCTGCTCTATGTCCCGCGATGGGATCTGAGGAGCTTGCCTGCTTTTACAAACGCTGTCAACTCTGCAAATGCTGTAGCCATCACAGCAAAGGACTGCTGGCTTTTTGAAGCCCCACAAGAATCCCAAAATACTTTTCTTCACTCTTTCTGCAGCATCAAAAGCCCAAGCAAGACAAATCATTTTCCATGCAAATTTTTTTTGCACAACTAGGAAAGTACTGAACCAGCAAATTCTTCTTGGGAAACACATTTCCATTAAAATCAATGAGGCAAGCTTCCCACTTGTTTCTATGGTATTTTGTTATACATACAGCAACCTTATGAAAAGAAAATATTTCAGTTGTATTTAGAAGCATCAACACTTTTATATGCTGCTGCTAAATCACAAATCAAGCATAAAAATGAGTCATATGAGCTCCAAGCTTATACATTTCCTTACACAATTGTTGCAATCATCTCCAAAATGACTTTTTAAACTCTGGTAAATCAAAATTAAAGTTTTGCTTCAGAGGTAGTAAATACTTTCAAGGCACCTGAAGAGCCTTAATTCTTCCCTGAAGCCCAGGCACAGAGAAAGGGAAAAAGGTGGTTGGGGGGGGGGGCAAGGGGGCATTTAAAAAAACCCAAGGCTCTTAAAAATCAATTCATTCTCATGTAAGGTCATAAACTCTGAAATAGCATCCTGACTTGATTTCAGGAGAGAATTAATGTTGCCTGGGTGGTTTTACCCTTCCTTTTTTCCCTTCATGCATTTGGATTTGTTGTGAGTGCAGCCTTGACTGGGGTTTACAATGCTTCAGTTAGGCTATGACCATATTGGGTTTTTTATCCTTTGAATAAGGATACATGTTCCTAATCTTGGCTTCATTTTGATGTAAGGATTTGTTCTTTTTCCTGTCCAGGAAGGTATCGTAGATATATCCTTGCAAGGTTGGGCCACTTCTGAACTTTTCCAAAAATTCAGTAAATTCCAATTCAGAATTGGAACTTATCCCCTTATGAATAATGCCACAAATTGGACCCCATAGTCAAGCCATCTTCAAGCTTGCATCCTGCATTTGGAATTATCTTTTCTTTGACAAGTGCAGGAAGAGCAACAGGAATGCTTTCCACACCTGAATCTGCTGCACGTTGAGTTTAGGGCTCTTTTCACAGAGCAGGGGAATTCCTCCTCCTTTCTGTCTGTCAGTTCTGTGATTGGTGCTCCCAGCCCCATCCCCTGGGAGTGATGTATGGATAGGGTCGAACAGGGATGTGTATCAGGAGCTCATGTCTTGCATCTCCCACTGCACAGGGCTGCTCTTGCATCTAGTGGCAAGCGTAACAAAGCTCTCACTGATCTCTGGGCCACAGGATCAGCTTCATTCAGGCCTAAATTGCTCATCTGTTTTTAATGCTGAAATCAATTTGTTTTCTTTATGGACAGTGTGGTTGCAAAATCATGTTGTTTAAGATTAAACTTATTTCATCTGGACAATGACAGCAATGTTAACAACAACAAAGAGAAAAAAACATTTTCGAAATAATGAAAAAATCAAGAAACTTTTTTTTTTTAATAAAGGAAAGTAATTACATCCAGGCATCCAGGATGACTGCAAATGCCAAAATTGTGCTTGATGCTGTTTTAACTGGTTGAAATATTATTTCTAAACAAACAGAATTTAAAATGGAAATTCTGACAGAGCTTTGACTATATTGCTATTTCTATCATGTTAAATCATTGCTATTGTCCTAGTGGTGTCAGTGCATAGCTACAATTGCTTGGAGAATAATGAAAGCTCAAACCCCAAAAACTCAACTTCTCATATAAACTCCAGTGTATTCAACTAGAGAAGAATTACACCCCACCAACGTTTTAGCATGAAGTCACACCAGATTTGTTTTAATAAACAAGTTAATAAATGTAGCTTCTCTCCTAAATAATTTACATGCTCTACAGCTATTCAAGGAACTCTGGCTTATTTTTAGTACCCACACGTTATCTAGGATGTTCATCACAACAGCAATACTTGGTGAAGTGATTTAATACAGTGCTGTCCACACTGACTTAACTTTCTTGTTTTGCTGGAATTTTTTATTGGAACCCTTCAACAGGGATTTTTTTGGTTGTCAGCTTTTGCAAAAAAGCTTCAACAAAGTAAAAGTGGTGGTTTGATTGGGTTTGGATCATTTATTTGGGTATTAGCACATTTGTAAACCATGGAATTAGCTCAGTGAAAGTGTGATTATGGTAATAAAACTGCATCATGCAGAACTGGACTTTCCTAGCTGAAAAGATCTTTTCTTTCTCATGTGGACTCACAGATTTTTATTAGGAAAATTAAGTTCACACTCTTTTCATGTACTGTCACTGTGTAACATCTATCACAAACGATGGTGTCATCCAGCTCCTGTGTACAGTAGCAACACAAACAATTGGTAGGAATGCCCTCTAGTTTCTGCTGAGACACCATTTAACTGGACCTAGTAATTGAGAAGCACTCCACAAAAAAGGACAAAAAGCAAATTTCTGCCCCAAAGGGCTCCTGGTGATGCCTGTTGGCAGCTCAGAGCTCCACTGCCCTGGGCAAGGAAGTTTGGATCCACATTTGGCATATAAATCTACCACTCCTACAGAGACCATGATGTTACACCACTTTCAGCATCATCTTCTGGTGCCTCAACTGTGAAATAAACTTTTTTTTGCACATGCATGAAAAAAAAAATAATTTTATGAGCATGAAGATCTTCACAGGCTACGAATTTCAAATCTATCTGTAGGTTTAGGCATTTCTTTACCTTTAACAGCCAAATCACACTGTGTACCCAGCTCCTTCCTGGCACCTTTTAAAATCCATCAGGACCAGATGGTGCCTGCTGGTATGGTTGTCCTGGGAAAAGCCAAAAGAGAAAGAACCCACCAACCTCAAAGTTAATACCTGCTGTAATACATCTTGCTCTGACTGCCTGCCTATCTACTGCAAGCATGTGCATGCTACCCACCCTGCTCTGCTCAGTGGAGAGCTGAGGTGCTTGTTGTGCAAACTCATCATTTTAAGTGGAATGCTGACAGGGGGTTATTTATGAAAACCTGTGCCTGAGGAATATGTATATATATATATATAGAGCACAACACACAAAAACACACAGACAACACACACAGTGTAAAAATCATCCAACAGGCTTCTTGCAAAGCCAGTCTTTTTTCTTGGAGGAACAGGGTTTTGAAAGATACTTGGCAGTAGCTTGAAAGCTCACTTTCTCTTCTAATCACTGGTGAAAATGACTGTGGTGTCCAGGTGTTACAGCTGGACAGTTTGTCTTGCTCTGTGCATTGCTACTTCCTTCCTGAGATAATAACAAAACCATATCAGCTCTCTGTGATCACCACTAGGAGGAATTTTTCTTCCCCTTCTCTGTCAGTTGGTTATTATTTTTTGCCAGGTCTGTCCCATTATATTTACCACATTACATCCCTCCTCTGGTGTAAAATAAATGGTCTGTGGGAGAGTGAGAGAAGGGGTCAGTGCCTGATTGCCCCCATTACATATGAATTAGAAGTCAAGATAGAGCATGGGTGGACAGCACTCCTTGATGTCCTCATCTCTGGAGAGAGACTGGCAGACAGGTTTGGAAAAGAGAAGGAAGAAAAGCTAGAGAAACTAAAACTACCCCCTGCCCTTCATAATCCAGTATTCTAGTAATTTGCACTTGGAAATCAGCACTCATGGCCCTGCAGTACCACTCACAGCTCTGCAGGCAGCATCCCCTAAGGACTCCAAATTTGGCACATCCCTTGTCTCACACTTTGGGGAGGCTTCCCTGCAGCAGGCTGCATCTCAGGAAAGCACTAGACTATCTGGGCTGACTACAGGATCACAACTGTGATAGCAGGTAGAGAGTGTCAGTTTGCACCTCTGTTTTTCCACAAAACTCCTAGCACAGTCACAGATTCAAGACATAAAGTTCCTTGGGGTATGGACAAGGTCCTCCTTGGTGCAGGCTGGGCTCCTAGACCCCTGGCACACCATAACCTAGTTTTAGCAAGCTGTCAGTTTGTGGACAGCTTGTCTAAAATCCCTGAACTTTCTGTCTTGCTGAGCTGGACACCTTAAAAATGTGCTTGCTTCCAAAGTTGCTGACACCTGAAGTTTTCTCATAAGCTATTCCTTTTTAGCTTTTTCCCCTGAGCATTTTCTTGTTTCATCAGTTCAGGTTTTCAGCATTCATTCTTCTAATTTTGTTAGAGAAAGAGTTGGTGCTTGGCACAAGGTAGATAGAAAGTAAAACCAAGAAAAAAGAAAGGAATAGCTCAATTTCAAATTCTTTCAGTGAAATAATCCACAAGTTGGGTTTCCCGTTATGTCTGAAAAAAGGCCTGAGTTCTCATTAGCATGGTGCTATTCATGAGGTCTCTGATTCCTACTGAGTCTGTACTTAGGCTGGAGCCTAAGTACAAAAGTGCAGAGAGGTGCCAAACTGAGCGAACACATGGCAATTAGGGCTAGGTGTGATTCAGCCTGAACTTTGGCTGGAGGTTTGCAAAGCGGTTGTCCCTTGTCCCACAGCAATGAAATCCTGAATTGAATTCTTCTCCAGACTTCCCACCCTTTGGGTAACCCAGACTCGGTTTTAATCCTGGCTGCGATATTACTGGGCTGAACTAAATCCTGGAGTTAAAACTTCTGAACTCAAAGATAGTCTAAATGCAAATCTGGCTGTAGCTTTACAGTTAGGGCATGTCTGTGGCCCCATCATCAGAATACATGGTAATTGACAGTAGCTGGGAGAGGGGGTTTCCCTTCTAGGTCCAACACCATTTTATAAAAATGGACATACTGTTCCTCCTATTCTGCAAATGAGGTAACTGAGGCATAAGATTACTTATTTCAAGCTGCTTGTAGTCTGTAGCTCAACGGTCATTTTGGTAGGTCACACTCAGCCCACATAGGAGTCCTGTACAGGCAATAAAGCCGCAGCTCTTTATTTGAATTGATACTGCAATGGCAGACTGATTTACAGACTCCTCTGCTGCTGGGGTCAAAAATTAAGTCACTTTTCAGCCATGGGGGCAGACCTGCCAACTGTAATTAAAAGCTTTCTTTGAAATATGTGTCAGACTTTACACATGGTGAAAAGTGCTTCTCACAATCTGACCTTTCAGGCTGTTGCATTGAACAACATATATGCGGCTAACCACTTCTCTGTTGGGTCCCAACAGCATGTGTTCCTTTGCCAACATTTTCCTGGCATTCCACTGAAATCAGCATAGGGCCAGAAGCAGTTAAGAGGTTAATAGACTCAATCCAACTTCAAACGACTACGACTACAACTACGATGCAAACGTCAGAGGTGAACTGAACAGACGGCTATCAAATGAGAAAAACAGATAGACTCCGTGATGATTTGACTAATTGCAGAAGAGGTTGTCTTGTGCAGATGCTACTCTTCCCACCCTTTCTCCAAGACACATGCTGGATGGAAGGGGAGTCATCGATCACAGCTTGCGTGAGAGTCTTAAAACCTTAATTCAGGGAAGCAATCAAAGGTGACTGTGTCCCTGAGTCATCTAGGCCCTGTTGAATACCCTAGTGTCAGCTCTCTGTTCTGGAAAGAGCTACCTTCAAAATTTCAGCTCCTGCTGGGAAAGTGTAATACCATCCTGGCTGCCCCCCAGCAGCTTGCTCTGCCTTCAGCAGGAACTTTTCATGGAGCAAACACCTAACCCGCCACTTTTCAGGTGGATTAAGCTGTGTCTACATTCTCACAGAAGGCTTTTTTGTGAAATTTCCAGAGCACCTCATCTCCAGCCAATTCAGAAATACTACTAGCACAGCCACCTTGTGGCATTGGAGTATCTGCACTTTCAGTCCCAGGAGACAACAGGAAGTGTAGAGTCAAGCCAGAATGTAAAATAAATACATAAAAGTTAAGCAAATATTTTTGAACCTCTCAAACAGGTTTGGGTTTTGTTTGATTCAAAGTAATAATAATACTTAGCACTTACGGTGTACTTTATCGTTTGAAAACACTATACAGACTTAACTATTTAGATTTCAGGCACTGGTCTGGACCAGCTTGTTTGATCTGAATCAGTTCTTCCATGCCCAGAGAGTATATTTGAGAAGTCAGAAGAGAGAAACAGGAATATAATTTGTGTCTTCTGGGTTCTTCTTTCGATTTTTTTGGTGCTGAGCCTGTTTGTAGGAAATCATTCCACCTCTTTTTACCTCAGTTTATCCAACAGGTGTGTTTTCCAGCCTCATTTGCAGGCCTTTGTGAGATTTAATTCCAGTGATGCATCTAAGGTCCCCTCACAGTTACTATGCACATGCAGATGTTTCTTATTCTTCCTCACTTGCCTGGTGAAAATTAAAGCCAAAATTGTGAATGAAATATACGCTGGCAGCTAAACAGTTCAAACCATCCATGTTACCTATATTGTTCTAATAGTAATCTCATCCGCTGCCTGAGGCACAAGGGTTTTGAAAAGGTTACAGTAAAATATGTAAATAGATGAACCATACGCATGAAAAAAATTCTCTTGGGTCCCAGTGTATGTCTATTGTGGCTTGAGTTCTCCTTCCAAGTCTTGTTTTTCCAAGAGTCAACTTTAAAGCTCACATAGCTACTGAACCAGTTTATGATCTAAAGACATATTTACAAGTTCAAACCACTTCAGGAGCTAATTATATTCTGGACACGCTACAATATTTGGATGCCAAAATGTCCGTATTCTTTGAAATGAATGTTTAGTAGCTTTCTCAAGAAGACCTAGTTTCACAAACTCCAACAAATGAGCACATGTTCCTCTTTTTGTTTCCTCTTTTTTGCAGAATTTGAGCAAAGAAAAAAAAAGAGTAATCATACTGAAATGGAAAACACTTCATTTTCTCATTAAAAAGTACATTTCAGCAGCTTTTCATCACACTGCCCTGCCACCTTCAGCTTTCTGTGAAAGGAGCTGCTGTGAAGGAGACAACCTTCTAGCAGCCAGTACAGCATGCAGAAGGACACAAATGGTCACAGAAAAGCAAGCAGAGCCTTTCTCCATTAACTCTAGTGGGTGCAAGCAGAGGATCAGTTTAAGGGGTGTGGCAATCATTAACCAAGGCTTCTTGTTTCTCAGTCAGGTTATTTATTCCCTCATCTTGACACTTCCCATAGAGCCAGCAAGTGGACAGTCTGAGTAGAGGTGGACAGAGTTGGTGTCCCTGGACCTGGTCTTTGCCCTGTACACTATGTAGGGCTGAGCCAGCCACTGCTGCCTTGATTCCCAGTATAGTGCCAGCAGCCAGGCAACTGGTGAGCTTGTGGATCTCTGTGGATGTGAAAGTTGCTGGATGCTTTGCGGGACATGGTCAGGCCAGGGCAGAATTAGCCCAAAGCCACCAGAGAAAGGAATGAAAGGGCAGAGGAAATTCCTCACTGACTTCAGCGTACATTTGGTCAGGTTTGAAGTGTGAGACAGGACAGTAGAAAAAGTGGGAGCTCTGAGAAGAGACCATACAGCTGGTCGTGCTCCCAGGACAGAAGGCTAAAGCTAATGGTGAAAAGAAGCCCAGCCCTGACATGGTAGAGTGCGTCATGTCTCTGCATGGTGCCAATCCAGCTCTAGGCAGCAGCTGGTGAAAATGCAGGAAGCTGCTGGTAGAAGAAAGCTGGAGGCTGAGCTGTGTTCCCAGGACGTAGTGCAGTGTGCCTCGATAATGAGAGGCAACAAGCAGCGGATGACATGCCAGCCCCATGTGCACATGTCAGAACCACATCTGAGTGCAACCTATTTGCCATATCTAGAATCAAGTTTTTCAAGTTTTCCTTCTCACAACTGATCATTTACCATTCCTATGATTTTTCTTGCTGCTTATTCTCCATGGACATTGCCACCTCTTTGATCTCTACATAAATACATGCAGCTCTTGAGCGCACTGTTTACATAGATTAAAAGGTATCCTAAACCTTACATGTACACACTGATAACCCCAAATCTGATTTGTGATTGAGTACCTGAAAATGGCTTTTACTCTCTGGAATTTTAAGGTTTACAACAACAAGCCAGATGTCTTAGACGGCAGGAGCTTTCTCCTTTGAAAGTAGTAAGCACCAGCTTCCACAGTAAGGTCGAATTTCCAGCAGCGGTGCCTCTGAATACCAGAATGGCATTTGAGCCTGTGAATTTCACTGTGATCCACAGAGCTAGTTTTATCTTCTATGAAAAAGATCAGTTTATGCATCATCCTGACAGTGCAAGTCTCTTGAGAGAGGTATGTTGTGCTCTTAAACTCTTCTCTGAACCAGAGAAACCAGACTTTAAAACATAATGCTATATGGCGCATAAAGTAAGTTGAATGCTATTAAGTTAGTACTGAATTTGTACAACTTCTGTATATGTTCAAAACCTGATGGACTATATTGCTCACAGTTCTTTTCAGCAAGATAACCTAATCTTTGCAAAAGGATAGCACGAGAAATGTTAGGGCTAATATCAAGATTATGAAATTAGAGAACACCATATATAGTTAACAAATATATTAAGGCCAGTAACTTTCACAGCTTCTTGAATTCCTTGATTCATTGTCTTTATAAACACTGTTGCTGATTCTCAGCACTTTAATTATAATTTTAAAATTGCATTCTGAACAATGTTCTTGCCAGTAGAACTGCATACCAATATAGACTGCAGTAAAACAAGGAACAGCTTGTGTGCCTATACCAACACCAGTACCAAAACCACTCCAACTTACTAGACAACCTCGCAAACATTCATAGATCCATTAATTATAAACTGCAGTTATTGGAGGCTAATTTTCTTGTGTACACTAACCACAGGACTTCCCTGAGTGAAACCTTGCAGGTTTAGGTAGATCATTCAGAAAAAAAAGCACTGTAAGACCAAGTCACAAAGATTTTTCTGTAGTACCTGCACTGGGATTTGGGCCTTTAGAAAACAACAATCTGTGGGAGCCCATACTGACCCAGGGTTACAGGAGTCTTTGATGTGCAGGACATGGAGACTTTTAGGTGAAGAGGAATCTGTTACCTCATTGATAAATTTAATTTTGTACTACCACATCTGTACTGAGCACTGCACTGCTTAGTTCAGCTCATCTAAGGCACCATCAGCTTCAGGGAGCCTATGGTTGTTTTTAAAAAGCCACAAAAGCTGTAAAGAAGCTTCCTTCTACACATTTGTTTTTTCAAGCCTCTAAACAGGTAGAGAAATCATGGCAATGCAGGCATAGGAAAAATCTTATCAGCTACACAATTATTTTTGGGAATAAGCTGCCACAATGCACTGATCTAAATAATGCAGAACACATATATTGATGGAGTGTGGTGCGTGGAATGAGTTCACATAGAACTGCATAAAATCCTGAAGCAGACATACACTGAATAAAGAAGGCTGTTTACAGCCTGAATCAGCCCATGAAGTTACGATACAGTAAGTCACAAGTGCCTGGAAATTTACCTCACTAAGAAGAGATACTGTGATAACATTTAACAGATTATTTTTTTTCCACCTGGCACTTGACACTTTAGTCCTTTTCAAGTGTCTGACCACCTCCATGTGCTTCGGAAACCTCTCTGCCAATCCCAACAAGGCTTGAGAAGATCACAGGAGTTTTCACATACTTGGCTGCCCCAACTTATTAAGCAGTCTCCTTATAGGATGTTTTTATTTTTCAGCCTATATCCCAAAAATCTGATGTTCTTGGACAAGGAAATGTGATTGCGGGTGGGCCCAGGAGTTTCTATCCTGTCTGCTTTCCTACCTGGTCTGAGGAAAGTTCTTTAGACTGGAAAGAGGCTTCTCCCACACTTCTCTGGGAGGTGATTTCACAGCCCTAACTCACACTGATTGACTCTTAACCATACATATGGCCAGTCCTGATAAAAATGGGTGGAGTGCCAAGGTTTTGCCTTTTCCTGCTGTGTAGGACAACTCATGTCATCAAGGGCTGCAAAATCGAGATATACATTTCAGAGCTGTAATATATAGATCATTCACTAAAGTATCCAAGTGAGACCTGTAGATCTTTAAAAGCAGACTTTGTATTGAAAACACCTACATGGATCCAATTCTGACTTTGAAATAAAGAATTCCCTCTGTCCCACAAAAACTCACACATTTTTCACTCCACCTTATTTTCAAGGGAAGCCAAAACAAGGAGAGAGGCTTTGTAATGTGTTGAAGGTCAGAAAAGCCAGACACCCATTCCTGGTAATGCCTTGGCTGAGCAGATGTAGAAAATCCACATAGCCGTGCTAGTCTTGAAGGCTGGCTTAGAAAGTCAGAGTAAGGTACATTTGCTCTGAACCAGTCTTCTTGACCCAGTAATATTAACCTAAAAGGAAAAAGGCACTTCCAGAACATGACTTAAATCTTTCTGAGACAGATTATGAAGTTGGCCAAATGAAACATGCCCTCATACAACCTGTATCTCTATGAAGTGGTAAGATAGATGCAGGAAACTACTCTGTAAGACATGTTAAAGCAACACTAGATGTGTTAAGGTAAGTGAATCTCACTGAAAGAGAGTTTCCTAAAAATACCCATGGCCTCTGCTTTAAAGTAATTATAATATTGCAGAGGTTCAGTTCAAGAGAGACATGGAGCTCCTGGAGCGGGTTAAGCGTAGGGTGACAAAGATGATTATGGGACTGGAGCATCTCTTTTATGAGGAAAGGCTGAGGGAGCCTCTGGAAGAGACAACTGAGAGGGCACCTTGTCAATATCTCTAAGTATCTGAAGGGAGACTACTGAGGATGGATCCAGGCTCTCCTCAATGGTGTCAACCCATAGGACAAGAGACAATGGGCAGAAACTGATGTACAGGAAGTTCCACCTGAATATGAGGAAGATCTTTACTGTGCAGGTGATTGAGCACTGAAACAGATTGAGCAGAGAGGTTGTGGAGTCTCCCTCACTGGAGATATTCAAGAACAATCTGGACGCAATCCTGTGCCATGTGCTCTAGGACGACCCTACTTGAGCAGGGAGGTTGGACCAGATAACCCCCTGTGGTCTCTTCCAACTTGATCCGTGCTGTGACACAGTGAAAAGTTTAAAAAATATTTATTTTCTAGATTACCAGGACATGATGAATCCTAGAGCTTTCCTAAATGATGTTTCTGGCCTAGTGTCTTTAACTCACACAGTTCTGCTTTTCTGTAGTCAACTGAGGATGAAGCAAAGCGAGTCTGAGGACTGATGACTGTTGAATCCCTGAAAGCACAGGATGGTTTATGGAGTACCAGCTTTGTTTCTACAGCTGTTTTATTTTCAGGAAGCTGTCTGAGTTTCTTTATAGCCTACCTTAATCTTTTGTTCCTGCTTGGCTCCACTAGTCAGCATGTATGAAGGACAGAGGCAATACTCCAACTATCCCTACCCAACCTGTCAGTCTTGGTTCCCATCCATCTGTCTAGGAGGCTTAATAGTCTAGACCATGGTGGCTTCTCTTCTAGCTATTCCACATTGTTACCTTCCAGCAGAAACAAAGTACAGGAGTGAGAGTGGTAGAGACATGAGGCTTGGTATGTCTTGCTACTGCTTTACATCCATGAGCACCAAGTTCTGAACCGTACAGCAGTTTGTACTATGAGTCTGAGTATCTCAGAAGAACAAAAATGCACAGTTCAGTGCTTTAGGTTGGTAGTTAAAGAAATACCAGTGATGCTGCTGTGCGGCCTTATATTGCTGGTCAGTCCCCCATTACAACCTGTTCTGGTCAATACAGAGTCATCATCCTTGTTCACTCCTGTTGAATCCCTTCCAGCAACATAACAAGCCTGAAGAGTCTTTCATCTCAGGACTCATGGGTAGATTTCTCCTTAGTAATTCCTATTATTTGTTCCAGACTGGAAGAGTCTGGTGGGCCTTTACAGAAAGCCTCCAAGGCTGGTGAACACCCCTGTGTGACTGACCTTGTTTTGCTGTTGTTTGTTCACCAGAGAGTTGTTATTGAGTGAGTGATCTTGAAGGTACTGTGTGCATCAGAGAGACAGTGCTGCTGACTCCTCTAACTCATCTTTATCAATCCTATTTTGTATCAGTGGGATATATTCATCCAGAGAATGCCTGACTGTCAGCAAAAAGGGCAACTCTTCTTTCCAGCATGTCTTCCTGCAAAGATTAAGGACCTGGTCTCTAACTCTTTCTGTCATGAAGAACTTGCCCCTTTAATGTGGGTCCAAAGTCACTGCAATTGAACATATGCTTCCCAGATGGACTTAATTAAGGCTGTGTGGCGGCTTTTGGGGGTGAATAAATAGAGAAAGAGGAAACTTGCTTAGTGGGAGGTCTATGGAAAGAGCTGCAGAGGACTGAGAGCTGGGAGATCATTACAGTGATCAGCTGGTGTCTTCTCACTGAGAGCCATGAAGGAGTGGAAGGCTTGTGGACTGAGTCCTTCACATTATGGAGTTAAGCTTGATGGCCAGAGAACATGCGGAGCAACAGAAGCAGAGCAAAAAATAGATCTCATGGTGTGTCTGGAAAGAAACAACTCTGAGATATGGCAACTGAGACATTCCTGCAAGGAAGGACAAGGGAGCAGGTAAAGGGGCATAACATTTCTGTGTTATTCATGAGAGCTATAAAAATTGCAGATTAATACATTATTGCAATATTTGCCATGCTTTTAATACCTCTGTATGTAATGGAGCTGATTAATTTTCAATCATTCGTATGACTGATTAATGCTACTTCTGTTTTATCTCCTCAGAGAGTCATGTCTTCCTAAAGGGTAATATTGTAAAATTCTCAAAGGACTAAGTAACTAGATTTTTTCTTTCCTGCTGTAAAACAGTTGCTCCATCTCTTTCCCCAGATAGGGTACCTGAAAAGCTTTCACTCCTTGCTGCACTCACACCAGGACTCACTTTTTGACAAGCAGGAGTTGAGGATCTATAATTTTGGAAACAAGTGTCGGAAAGCATTGGTAAGTGTGAAGGAGAGTTAGGCTGACAATGAACTGAACATCATTTGAAATTACCAATGTGAACATGAAGGACATGAACAGCTGCAGCATCATAGTTGTAAATTCTTTGGACCAGTGATTGCTTTTGGCCATGGATACGGCACCTGGAAAAATGGGACTGCATTAGGGTTCTTGGAACTCCTGTCATGCCTCTAATGAACAAGTGTGGACTTCTCCAGACAACTGTTGCCCATTATCTCCCAAAGGAGGCCTGCAACTCAGCTCCTGCACACACATTTAGTTCTGACTTACAGACCTGCTGAATCCAGTGGGTAGAGTGACATCATAGCTGTGAAGCTAGGATTGGGTTTCATACAAAGACAGTGTTGCACAGGATTTTTTTGTTGTCCTGAAAAAGCACAGGAGTTGTATATTACCGATACTGTTTCATAGCCATTGCCACTTTACTGGAAAATTTTTGTTAGAAGTCCTGTGATCTGCCATAGCAGGATGCACTGACTGTCCAAGAGACAATAACCAACTCATCTCTTTACATCCAGCCTGGGTTAAGAGACAAAAACTGAAGACCTCAGGTTGACCAAAGAGAAAGTGATTTGTAGCCTTGACCTCATCTCATCCTTCAAAAGGTCACAGTCAACACAGCAGAAGGAGTGATGCAGTGGTGTTAACAACCTGGTAAGTATGCACGAAGAAATCTGAAGACTCTGGAAATGAAATAGTTCTCCTTGCCTGAGGAATAAGTCTTCCAGAGGGTGTTTCGGCAGTTTAGTGGGTCTCTGAGCAGAGAGATGGCATTCAGGAAGAGCTTTGTGTGTCTCTACCAGGTCAGAGAATAGTCTGATGATAAAGTATTGAAAGAGAAAAACAAGTGCAAACACAGCTGCCACAAAACAACCACAGCATTTCAGGCAAAACAAACATTAAATTGGGGGGGGAGGGGGGAAGTTGGCAAATGTACCTAGTACTTCCAAATGGGAGAAAGGTTTGCTTCTTTTTTTTTTAAAGTATTTTCTTCCCATCAAATCATTCCATTTAACCAAATACCTACAAGCATCTTGTGAGACAGCCCTGCAGATTACAAGTTTGTTTGTGTAAGAGCTCTAACACTGTATGCTTCACATTTCTCTCCTGCTACTCAGCACTCTCCTCCCCCAGTTCTGAGTGCTTTCCAGAGTTTGACTCCAGTCCCCAGATCCAAGGATAGTATTTTTTTCTCAGGGAAGACTCCCCTAGATCTCTAGGCTGCAACAGTTCCAGGAATGTGGCTATGGGAGAACAAAGCCCCAGAAGAAATATGAAGTTCATTTTTTAACTAAAATGATGATTTATGAGGAACAGCTGAATAGACTATGAGAGGTTTCATTTAAATAGATTTGAAGGCCACAATGATTTAGTAGTACTGTATATACCTACTCTTTTGTGAGACTTATACATTACATATGTAACTATCAGGCTCCTTTTCCTACTGTCTCTGTGTTTAGGCTTACATGTGATAACCATGCGCTTTCAGCACTTCACATACACTAATGTGGTTTTTTGCCAGAAAAACCCCTCAAGAACTGAGGGATGGAGAAGTTTAGTGAATATACTAAGCATGCCCAGGAAAGCTTGGGATCAGGCAGGCTGAGATCAGGCCTCAGGGTTACCACATCTCAATGTCAATGCCTCAGTTGCTCCCTTTCCCCCTCATTCTCTACTGCAGTAGCTGCGCTTCCTCAGCCAGAGGCTCATCATACATTTCTATGTTACAGCCACAAGTGTCAGCTCATCTCCAGGAGTCCCTCAGCTGTACCACAGGATGGTGAGGAGCAGGTTGGGGTCTTTCCTGGGCCACTGGAAAGCTCAGCAGTTGGCCCTGGGGCTGGTGGCCCCTGCCACCAGGAGTGCTTTGACATTACCGCCTCCATTGCAACTTAGATAAAAAAACCAGCTGAACTCCTGGCACAGAAATGAGTATTAACACACTGAGAAGAACTGATGTTCTTCAGAGAAACTGATGGAAATACCAGCTTAAAAAGTCACGAAAGAAACAATGAGTCCACTCACACAATTCTCCCCAAAAGGCAAGTGTACACACTTGGACCTGCCCCTATTTCATTGATTCCACACGGAGCCTTCCCTCCTATGACAGGCCTGCCAGGGACAACTATTTAAAATTTTAATAATTAGTTTAGCCCCTACCTCCGGCTAAACTGTGCAGAAAGGGGGTAACTTGGAACCATTTCCATTATTGCGAGGTTTTTATTTGGGCTGGTGCACTAGTTGTGAGGGTTTTGAGGATATTTTCTCTGTCTAAGTCTCCCATTACCATGGTTGAAACAGTTAGTCAACTTTGACATATTTTCCTTGGCAAAATACCTTTAAAATAGGTAAGAGTCCTGTCTTCAGTTTTAAAGGTCAGGGAAATGTGGGGTCAGCTTATGAATGTATTTTCGAGAATTTTAGTAGGTGTTGAACTGGGCTATTAGAAATCAACTGTAACTTGAAGTTCTCAAATCTCCTTTGAAATCTGGCTTAAAGCATGCTTAAGCATCCTATGTGCCACTTCAATAAGTGTGAATGAGCAAGGAGCTGAATACTCTTTTCTTATATCTCAACAGAAGGCACTAAAAAACAGATGGGTTTTCTACCATATAATTATAGAGAAAATTTCTCTGTAAGTTGCATTTGGCAGACTGGCTTCAGTGAGTGTAGGAAAAAACATGTGGCTACTTTTGCTATCCTCCTCATTTTCAAATTTAATTGTGTGTTGCTTATAGTGTTTCATAATGCAGACACCCAAGAGATATGAGAAAGTCTTTTTTCTTGCACTTAATAGATAAATTATCTGCTCTGCTGGAACATGGGTGAAGACAAACATCCAATTTTTTTAAATGAATCCATGTACTACATAACTATAAATTATGACATAAAATTATATAATATATAGTATGTTTCTAATCTTTCTATATCCAAATAGCTAATGGCTAATATTCCTTATTGATAATGATTCTACTCCTCTTGGAATGGCAACATAAAGCAAGGTTAATGTTTCAGTGTCACCTGTGTGTATTATCAATATATTATCAATAGAAAGTAGGGTTCAAGGTTGTATGGAAGTGGTGTTTGCACCATGTCATGTAGTGGCCAGCTAAGACTAGTAGAGCTTTAATGAACTCTTTCACAGGAATAGGATCAAAACCCATTTCTTCCCACTCCACCATCCATGCTTCTTCTCCTGAAAGAGATAAATCTAGATCTCTTCAGGGCATTGCTTGTATTTTATTAGCATTAGGGTCAGACCACAGGGGTCAGTTGTATATCCTAAGTATTTCAAGTCCAGCAGCATTTGGATGTAGAGTTGGTCTCGTATCAAAGAAATATACCACCTTGAAAAGCTGTGTTCATATACTAATCTCTTTGCCAATATATACAAATACATTTGAGGTAAAACTCAAGACTTCATAGATGTGTAGGCCTGGAAATCACTGTTACTAATGAGTTCTGCATTTAACCTGTAGGTAGAAAGTGGCTCAGCTCCTAAGGCCCAGAAAAAAGTCACAGTAAATCCCTGTGATTTGAAAATGTGATTCATTTAGAGGCACACATGCACACTGCAGTGAAGAAATCCTACTTCACACATGGTAAAATAAAAGCTGGAGGGGAATCTTACTGCTAAGGTGAATTGCATATGTGTTTTTGCAAGTATGTTTATGTGGAGTTTTTAGATTGCAAAACTAGAGGCCTTGCTCAGGAAAAATCCAAGTGGCTGAACTGAAAATGTTGCCTTATGCAGTCTGCAAAGTTGGACTGGGAGTCCGTGTTTGTACATTCTCTGTGCACGCTAAATGTCAAGGAAAAGGTTGCCAACTTCTTATTTGTGTCTCCCTCCCCAATACATTGCCAAGATGCAGGTAAAATTCCCATAACATTCAAAGAGGCTGCAGAATTTGGCCCACTGGCTATCAAAACAGCTCTGAACAGTGGAGTACAGCTAAATTATTCCAACACCAGACAAATGGGTCTGCCTAACCTAAGCCATAACATTTGAATTATTAATGTTCTCTAATAAAGGGGATAAAGTGTTTGTAGAACAGAGTGTTTCAGAGCTCTGTTAAAGATCATGCCTATTTTAATTTAGAAGTTCAGCTTGAAGGGAGACAATGCTGGCATTGTGTTACAGAGATTTAAAACAAGTCTGTCTTGAGGATTTTCCTCTGTCCTTATCTGTAATAATAGAATTTAAAAAAGAGTCAGAGCAAGAGCAGCAGCACTGGAAAATATCTTTCTCAGAAACTATAGCAGACAGGTCACAACATTTTTAAACAATGATAGTAACATTTATTCTATCAAAGCCATTTTATGTTTTATTTGGAACTCTGGCGCCTTTATTTTTTTAAGCTCTCATAACATGACACTAATTACAGACATCAAGATGCTCTATAGGAGATACCAGGCAAAATCCAGATGCTGCTTCTTTTCCTTTCTCTGCACTCCCACCCCAGCCCTTTTGTGTGCATTACATCACCGCATAGTTTATTTTAAAAGTGCCTCAAATATGCAATGATAGTAATCGTAGACAGAAGTAAATTTATGGTGAGCACCTCTGGTCTGCAAATTCCTTTACAGAGCACTCCCGCTGCTCATCAGAAGGCCTTCTTGTTAGCAGAGAATGTACAGAGGCTGGAAAATACAGTTTGGGTGATGCATTAAAAGATTGTTGGGCTAAAGTAATTTTCATCTTAGGACTGTACATACACTCTTTCTTCCCTCTGTCTCTTCCACTAAAGGGAAATGACTGGATCAGTCAGAGGAATAGGTAGAAGGGTTTGTGGTGTTTCCTCTGGGAGGCTGATCTGCTACTGCAGTGCGTGGGACCAGGTGGGAGCACTGCTTGGCTCTGGCTCCCTGGTGAAACACCCACATGTGCAGGTTTGCAGTGAAACGTCTTTAGAGAGACCCACATCTCAGGGGTGTCAGCCAGCCCGGAGAAACAGAGAACAGTGTGCAGGCCACATTCCCTTTCTGTCACAGCTGGCTGCAAGAAGTCGTTACCATTTCATGGGGATCTAGTGATCTCTGTAGCTCTACCGGCTGTGGTGGACCTCCACAAAACACCCACAGGTAAAATAAATAACCAAGGGCCTTCAGCCACCTGTGGCAGCACTGAAACTGAAATACCCCATGGGATTTTAGAAACTGCCTGCAGTAGGTGGTAAAATTACCATCCAGCCCTCAAAATTGTTGAGTTTCACCTTGACTGGGCCACATGAGCATCTGTAGGCTATGTGTGGCATTTTGGTTGTAGTGGCATCATCCAGAAGAGCATCTCAGCCATGATCTGACCCTCTGTATCACAGGGGTTCCCCACAGCTCACATCATGTTTCCCTGGGCCTGGCTGGCACCACTGAAATGGCCAGCTTTGATCAGGATAACATGGGGTCAGTGCTGCTGCACATCATTGATCACTTAGCACATTCTCAGAGCTTTGCAGTGACACATATGCACAGCCCTGCCATGCTGCAGGGCTGAGACACAGCCTCCTCCCTCACATTTTCCCACAGGCAGAGCTCACAGGATGAAATCCCAGCCCTGTTCAAAGTGTGAACCAGGATTTCAGCCAAAATGTTGCAACAAACACATTCGTCCTGCAGAGTAAGCAAATAAAGTGGCAACCCTACACCAGTGGAGAGCAGGAAGCTTTTGATGACACTGGCTCCAATTTTTTAGCCTATTAAGATTTCCATTACCCTCAGGCTCATTATTCACCAATAAGTAAACACCAATAAATCTGAAATAACAAGTGGAACACATGCACTTAAGCAAAAAAATAATCCTAGGAAATGTTCTTTCCTTTAGCACATTAGAAACAGTCAACACGGTAATATGGGGGTGACTGTGAAGCTCTAAAATACATTCCATCCTCCAAAACAAGGGTCCCATGAGCCAGCTGAGATGCAAGACTTGGGTCTCAGGAGGATCTTAGGATCTCAGATGTCCCATCTCTACAAGTGTTAAAGGCCAAGGTGGATAGGGCAAACTGACCTAGTGGAAGGTGCTCCTGCCCACAGCAGGGAGATGGAACTAAATGATCCTTAAGGTCCCTTCCAACCCAAACCATTCAATGATTTTATGATCTTAAAGATCTCGGAGAAGAAGAAGGGAGGATCCATGGTTGGAATTCTGTCACTGATATCCGTCATGCCCCTATCTGAGAAGTTCCTTTGCAGCAGTAATGGCAAGGACTAAAAGAAATGTGCTGCTACTCCTTCCCCATTCCAGTGCTGTCAAGATGGTGCAATCTGCACACACCTCCATGTCTACACTGTGCTGTCAAGTACTTGCACTCTACTTCATGTGTATGAAAATCATGCGTCTTAAAGTACTACAAAAGTAATTTTCCCAATAGAAAAAGGATTATCTTTGTTGCCACTGTCTGCGTTAAAATACCTTGTGGACCTCTGAGCAGATCCAAATTCTTCCTTTTTCATTAAACTGTGAAAGGTTTATTCTACATTTCCATAAGTAGCCATTTTAACTTTTCCATTTTCCTTTTTTAAACAGGAAACCTCTCCACTGCTTCTCCACTTTCTCTAAGCTCTTTGTTTATATTCTACTTCCATTACCAGAATCATTCTTACATTTTTCCATCCCCTATTCTGAACAAACATTTACACTGACTCTGAATGACTTGTATTATATAAAAAGGGAAACAACAAAGCAAGAGGGAACAAAAGCAACATCTCTATGAGAGGATGAAATGTGGCTACTGCCTCCTTGATGACAGCAGTCTTGGAAGGAAACAGTTTGCCAGGCCTCAGCATCCCTGGCCACAGGACCATGCCAAAATTGCAGAGATGCATGAAATGCAAAGCAGAGTCATCTGAATCATGCAGTCAAAAGGGTCATGGTTCACAGGAGTAAATTACCGTCTCACACGTGAGTTTTACAATGTGATACAATGATTAATATATATCTGCCCACTTCGGCAGAGATAAAAATATCCAGCCAATACAAGGTTTATGGTCCTAATTTCTCCTTCGGGATTGCAGCTCTGTCAGCCCCACATTGCCTGAAAAGGGAGCGATGGACAGGTGGGAGCAGGTGGGCCAGGAGTGTTGTCCTGGTTGTCTGGGAAGAAGCAGCAGAGAAGCAACACCACACTGCAGAGCAGGAGAAGCAGGTACATCTGGACAAATTTGATGACCAGGGAGGTGTCCATATCCACAGGGACAAATGGCACAGTGGTACAAGAGGTTAGATGTGCTCTCTAGGAGAGTCTGCAGCTGAAGTTCAGCAGTTTTTGGTTACCTTGATCCACACTTAAAGTATCGGGAGTCTCATTTTTCCAAGATGTGTCAGAGCCTGAGCCAGGCTGCTGAGCACTATCAACCTTTGATTCTGCACTTGCAGCACATGATGCCTACCAGCTGTACCAAAGATGCAAGGACTTGTCTGTCCAAGCACCTCACAGAAAACTTTTCTCATTCCATGAGAGGACAAGGAAGGCTGTCTTCAAACAGTTTCTTTTCACAGCATCCCTCCATTTGCAGCAGGTAGGAGTTGGGAATGGGGACTATGTCTTCTAGTCTCCAAGTCTCCAACAACATGTCTTGATACATGAAAACCACAGCAATCAACAGAAAGGAAGAGATTAAATTCTTTCCTCTCCTTGAGGTGGAGGTCTCCCTTAAAACAAGCATCCAGCTGTACATTTACTAGGTAATATGTCTATTGCACTGAGTACAAGACCAGAAAACACCTCCCTTTCCATTCTTCTGCTGCTGTTTTGTGATTTGTTCTCTAAATATTCTCTTAGTATCTTATTCACTGTGATATGATAATCTATAAAAAGAAGGGAAATTTCCATGTTTGTTCATATTTCTCCACCTTTTTCCGAATAGTCAGTTTGAAAAGTCTGTATACACTGTAGGCCCTTTTCCACAGATGGTCTTTAGAAACTTTATTACTATCCATGAGAAGCAAGAAAAGAATCTGCTTGGAGGTCCCAAGATGGATTTTCAGGCCTGGTGTTTGAAAAAATGAGATGTTTTTACTTGAAATCAGAATATATTTGTTCTGTAAATCATTGCCTGACAATAAACCCACGCTCTTTTCAGAGCTGCTTTTTGCTGTAAGCATTTTACAACCTAATTTCCAGAGAGATGTTTGAGTAAAAGATCATGTGATAAAATTTCTTAACATACTTTATGCTTTTATGTGTTATTTTCAGTTTTATCTCCAAATATTGTGACAATTCTGTATCTCATAGATCTGATTTTATTTCCATATTCCATACTTTTGTGTTTGTAAAATATGACTTACAAATGTCTAGATATTAATTATACCGAAGTTGTGTTACAGCACAGTCTTTTAACTGAACAGCCAATGTTAATCCCGCCCACACATTCTAGTAAAGGAACACAACGGGTTTTTAAACTCTGGCTCAGCATCTCATCTCTTCTGTGGTGATGAAAATTATTATTGCATCTATGGTGAGGCATGTCAAGCTCTCTGTGGAATTTATTATGCTCTCTGCACCAAATGTTCTACCAGCAGGTCTGCCCCTCGTGCTATTCAGAACATGTATAATTAGAAAAGAATTCAGCTAATGCTGGAAAGAATGACTGTCCATAATTCATCAGGTTAGAAAGCTGGAAGGCCTGGAGTAGAAAAGAAATTAGTGGAATATTCAGCTGAAGGGGAAAAACTCGTTTTCTTACATAGAATACCTATTTTACACATAAGATGAAGTTCACTATCTTCTCTTTGAGTAGGCAACCTCATTCTTGATGACAGCAGACACAGGACAGTGTCAATGTTCCTATGTGGACCACAACACAAATTTTGGATAGCTGGAGGGGCAGTTCTTGCTTAGCAATGCACTGTCCTGTCCTGGGCTTGTTATGTTTATGTTTTAAGTCCATAAAGGAAGCTCTACCATGTATGGATCCCCAGGATCTCTGGAAACCAATGCTAAAATGCAGCGATCTTGGTTTGTCCCCTTCAAGCATGCCCTATACTACTGACAGCAGAGAGCTTTAGTGGTGGCTTACACACAATAACTTGAGGAGTATTTCCCTTTCCCATATTCTTACATGAGACCAAGATTACTGGAGTCAATAGAGAGATCTCTGTGATCAGCTTGAGCTGTGAGGGAACCCATATTGTTCCTAAGTGTCAAAGACCAGGATCCTTATTCTGAGATAATTAACTGTAGTCCTTGTTCATGATTTCAGGATTTTTGCAACCTCACAATGTCTACTACATTGTAACTTACTCTTCATATCTAACAGGGTTCTAACAATGAGTATCATATTTTTGCATTCTTCTTATGTCTTTCCCAAGTATCCCAGCTGCGTCAAATTCCTTCCTCATTATCAGAACCTTAGCACTGATCTCTTCTTATTCTTAGCCCTTCTGGATTGTGATTCCATCTGCAAAATGGAAGCCAACTCCTTTGGGAAGAGCTGGCTATTCATAAGAGTAGCCTTCACACAAAACTCACTTTTCATTTTCAAATTGAAAACATCTGCATTAACACGGTTGACATGTAAGATAAGGTTTAGGGTTCATTTAAAAAAATTATTTTGATGATTTTCCCAAAGAATCATTTTTCTTCCCTTCTAAGTAAAAGTTTTGATTGCTGTTTTAGATCTTGGAGATTTCCAGGGAAGAAGGAGTTAGTTTCTCTGTATTTTAAAAAGTTGTTAAAGGCATGAGATATCCTTTTGCACATTTGCAAAAGTATTAATAATTACATTTTGAGTGTGTGCATACTTCTGCCTGTCTCACTAGGACCAAATCCCTGCTTGTTTGATTCTTCTTAGTATTTTTCCCCATCTGTAATTTCATGGAAGGAGGTGTTCATCATACAAGTCTGTCTTCAAGGTTCAGTGGTGCAGGCTCTTTGTGAAGGGGGAGGACTTTCTGTGGTAATACCACTGACAGAAACTGGTCGATATAGCAGATGGGGCGCAGAGCTTTTAGTTCATCATGATGAGTCCAGTCTTCTGTGTATGTGACTAAGAAGTGTCCTACTGCTTACAGGGACCAGGAACAGATGTTTAGGGAAAGCACAGAACTAGGGCACATATCACAGAGTGACTCATCCCCATTACACTCAGTCAGTTTCCGAGAAGCAATAGTTTTGGATTTCCTGAGGTAGTGGTTACACGCGGGCAATCACTTTGAAGAGTCACTGGTTGACCTATCCTTAATGAATTTGTGTTATCCCTTGCAGAATTCACTAGTACTTTTGGTCTCTATGAGGTCCAGCAGCCAGGAATCACTCCATTGCTTTTGCAACTGCTGCCTCACACTGTTGCCGGTGCTTGTATGAGTACGTTGCAGCTAACCATTTCTTCATGTTCTCTGCCAGCTTCAGCATTTCACAGGGGTCTGTCAGATTCTAACTCTGCCATTTCTTTTCTGAGATGAAGAGAGCAAGGCCTTATAACCCCAACCGCTAGAGAAGCCTCCAAATGTCTATACTACCCTTCTCCCTGCATTTACTACATTACTGGATAATAAAAATAACAGCATACTCCCTTTATTGTACTCTCTACATCTTTCACTCCATCTCTCAGCTGATTGATCTCTCTTGATGTTTTTTGGCCTTTTTCTTTTTTTTTTCTCATTTTAATTTTCCATGAAGACACATTCCCTCTATTTGCTTTTCCAATTGTTCTGTGATGGGAGTGGGAGAGATGAAAGACATTGTCTGCTCTTCATGTCTGCAGTTGAAACAATACCCTAGAATATAAATAAAGGTATAACATAATCAAAGCATAAGATTAAAAGGCTTAGTTAAGAGGTGATCATTAAAAATATCTGTATCTTAACAATGGGTACTTATGATGCCCCCCCTCATTCCTTGCATGGTGAATAGGATCATTTCTGTGTACTTAATCAGAACACATTGTAAATCACACAGTATACTATACTTTGTGGCAATGTGTGATGGCCAAAGTATATAAAATACGATGAAGTTAAGAAGTTGCAGCTGAACTAACAATATAGTTCTCTGGAAGGAGACATTGAATAAATTGTGGATGTTTTTTGATAGCAAATTAAAGTTCTTCTAAGAGCTCTGCTACATTTCTCTGCATTCATCTGTCATAACCTTTTAAACAGTTATTTCCAATTGTAGATATTCCCCTGAACTTCCATAGTATTAGTAACTTAATATATATCTTGCAATGACCAATTAACTTAATGAATACAAACTTAAGAGAACATTTCTCGTCAGAAAGTAATAGCTTTGTACAGGTTTTTTTTGTGACAATAGTGATTTCTGTTTTGGGAGCAGTCACATACACATGTTCACATATATTTCTTCAAAGATTGACAAAGTTGATTTAGAGTCAGTCACACATTTTTCCAATAGAAAGGACACAGATTTCTGTAATGGGAAAGAAAGAAATCTTTTCCCCTCAACTTTGTCAAAGGCAAAAATGTAAGCTACAAACAAAACAGTTTCCAGCTGCAATATTGCATAATAAGCATTAATGAGCAAAGACAGAAGGTATGATCTGGTAAACCATTCACAGAGAAGATTAAGAAGCAGCTTTGACTTTTACCTTGGAGTTTGTCATTGAGTCATTAAGAAATTGAGTTTATCACTGTGGACTAGATTTCCAAAAATACCAGATGATTTTACTGATCTCATTTTTTCATCTGTCTGCACCATCAGAAAGGCTCAAGATTTGACATTAAAAAATTCAGCTTCTAGAAAGCCCTCTTGAAGCTGTAGATTCTCTGAAAAATCTGCAAAGCCTTTCCTAAAACCTTGATCAACCAAACGACTTTAGCTTATGTGTAAATATGTCACTGCTTTTTTTCAGTGGCTGACTCAGAATGGTCAACACTTCACAAGCCACGTCTGTACTTCCCAAAGGCCTAGGGTAGCCATGGATTGCCTTGGAAGTTGCTTTCCACCTCCTTGTCGCCTCCCCCTTCCTGCCTTGAGCACTCCTAAGCAGTCAGAAAATGTCTTGCAGCTTTCACCCCACTGGAAAATTTTGGGATGCCATTTGGGAGTTGGCCAATTCTTGCCTGCAATCTTTAACTAGCCACTTCTTTAACATTAGCTCTGGAATTTTTGCACTTTATTTCCCCTAGAAAGGATTGTAAAACTGGCCAGCTTCATATCCTATGCAAAGGTCAGCTAGTGCTTGGACAGCTTTGTGATCCAGAGATGAAAAACATACAGCAGTGAGAAGGCTTATCAGATGGCTACAGCATTGGAATATAATTATTCAACTTGAAACTCATCTATAAAGAAGCATGCTGAGAGAGTGAGAGTAAACACAGTTGTATGAAAGCTGAACTCATCCAACTGTTTCAGTTCAGATTATATTAACTGCTCCCCCTTTCCTGAGTCATCATCATGCATCAACCTCAAGCCAAATTTGTTGTTCACTTGTGCCCATGCAAAGGGCCTCTCTAATGCTGCCTTGCCAGCTAAGACTGATCTCATTAATTTTCTTATTCTTTACTTGTTTGTGAAAAATATTTCTTCCTTCCCTCTGGGAGCACCCAGGAAGACAGCAGTTAAAACTTGATGCAGCACTGTATTTCTCTGGTTTATCCAATCAAAGCCCATCTCTCATTGAAGAATCATATTTGTAGTCTCTCATCACTGTGGAGATTATTGGCTGCAAGCATCACAAAGACCCACACAAAGTTTTAGCCATATCCATAGTTAATTCTGCTTTTCATCACCCCTGACTTCACCTACTCTCCTACAGTTTGATTCACAGACAACATTCTGCACAAGTGAACACAATACTACCACAGTAATTGCCCTTCTTCTATGTCTGAGGAGGCATTTCAGAGCCCCTTTTGCAATAAAAGCAGAAGTATTAAATTTGGAGGAAAAGCACTCTTCCTAGCTGACTGTAGTCCTGAAAGCCTCAGAGCTGACACCTGTTATCAGTGTATCTTTCCTTATGCATTTTTTTAAAAAAACAAAATCAAAACAAAAGAAAAAACCAAATAGAAGAAAAATCTGATTACTGGGATTGTGATCCAGATCAGAAATAAATTACAAACTACAGCTGGTGATTTTTTTCTATTCATGTGTAAATGCAAATGGAAAATAATAGTCTTTCAACATTGTGCATCAAGTTCACTCCTTCTCAGAGTGGCTGGCTTATGGTTTCCCATCTCCACAATGTGCCCTGAGAGTCTGGTCAGACCAACACTGATTTTCAGCAGGTATCTGAGTACATCATGGCTGTGCTTGCAATGGAGGCAGTGAAAACTAATGGTGCAGGGATCCAGAATTGCCTCCTTCCTGCCCTGCTTGCATAGAGAGCTGGGGGATAATTTCACATCTGCACTTTTAACACGGACCTGGATGTATCTCCAGATGTGCTGACTGAATCAAACAAAGTCCTTTCTAGCCCTTCAAGATACCACTCTCCTCACTCTTCTTGGCATCAGCAGCCACGCTGACATCCCTGAAATACTTCCTGACTTTCTGCATTTGCTCTCCCTCTCTCCTTCTCTCTAGGCAAGTGTGAAGATTCCCTGAAGTGATTGTTGTGGAACCATGTTCCTATCACAATCAACTAGTGTTAATGCTACAGCCCCTGTCCAGCTCCCTGCACCTCCCTCTATCACTGTCAGCCCCTCTGCATTGAAACCCAGGGTCCTTCCAAATGAAGCAAAAGAAGGAGAAATGGAAATATTCCCTGTGTGGCACCTTTGCACACAGCTGCAGGGCCCTGGAGAACAGTTTGGGAGAATCACCCTGGTTCAAGGCATGAAAGCTGCCCTGTCCACCGGCAGCTCCCACCTTCACCCCTACCATGTCACATCTTCCTGGGCTGAACCTGAGGCTCTGCCTGCCTCCACCATGGCCTGGCATTCCCACAGTAGCTGTGTGGCAGGTCAGAAAACCTGCTGCCCTCCCACATGACCCAGCTGCAATACCCATTACCCACCTCAGATCACCTTCTCCTGAGCCTCCACGCTCTCCAGACACCACTTATGACATGAGCATTGCAAAAGCAAGAACCAGCTTTTTCCACACCAGAATTAAAAAGTGCATAATCTTGACTTAGAGGCTGTGAGATTGTCATAAATGGAAATATATTAGAGGTGTTTTCATTTTCTCTCTGGGTTTTCAGCATTCCTGGTTGTCTTTCCAAGCTTTCTGTTTCAAGAACAAGGATTAGAAACCATTTATATTCCTGTACAGCTGAGGTTGTGTGGTTCCAGGAGCTGGAGGCTTGGGAAAGAAATGGCAAACATCCCCAGTAAAATTATGAATGTCAGCAACACTCCTCGCATTTATGAAAACCTTAGCAAGGCCCAGGAATGAATAAAGATCATAGAAACATATAATAGATTCATAGCATGATTTCAGTTGGAAGGGACTTTAAAGATCATCTAGTTCTAAACCCCCAGACCTGAGCAGGGACAGCTTCCACTAGACTAGGTTGCTCAGGGCCCTATTAATTGTTATCCATTGATATCCATATACAAGATGGAACTAAGACTACAATGAGACCTAAGAGATCAAGATTTGACCCTTAATTTGCCACAGGATTTCTGTATAACTCCAGGGAAGTGTGTCCCACTTAGTTTCACCGAAGACATTGAGTCTGCTTAATTTGGGAAAGCTAGGAAGAGAGCACTCACCATCTTGTAGGATGGAGCCCTCAATGCTTTAGTGTCCTATATATAAACCTTGGACAAAGTTACTCTTTCTATCCTTCTGCTCTTCAGTGAGCTGAGTGCTCTCTGCAGCAGGAATTTTCCCCCTGAACTTGTCGCATGTTCAAAAAACACTCAAATAACTATTAACCATAATTAATCCTATGCATTAATTTCCGCACTGTCATTGCTCTGAAGGGATAAGGTTTTTTTGTGTGGGAAAATTACATTCGTTTAAAAAGCACCAAATATTGGCATTACTGGATGAGTCTGTCACCGATATATATTTCAGGGACAGCATGCAAACTCTGTACCTGGAGGATCCCGCACACAACAAAGCAGACAGTGATATGGAACTGAAAGAAACACGATTTGCTAATTTACAACTAATAATTAAAAGGGCCTGTCTGGGACCCAAGCTTCCTCAGCATGTGTTTAACATTACTTCTGAGAAGGTCACTGCTGGCTTCTCCAGGAAGGGAGTTCCGGAGAGGGTACAGTAAGTGCAAAGAGTTTAAATGAGCAGCCCCAGCACAGACATTTCACAGTCTTCAGGGATGCACAAACAATTCTGCCTCAGCAGCACAGAAACAATGCCCTGTATTCACAAAGACTACAGGAACTTCAATATTGTGTGGAGGGGAGGTGGGGGTGAGGGAAGCCTTGAAATGCGGATAAATTGGTATTCACCAAGTGCCATTCCTTAATTTACAACAGTCTTTAGCTTCAGAGGCAATTGCCAAGGTGCTCATAAAAAGAGAAATGATGAATATTCAGGATGTCTTCTGAATCCATTAGGCAACTGAGGATGAGGTCTCCATATGTACGACTTCGGCTGTTTTCACATGCTGGTAGAGAGAGTGCCAAGATGGCGTCAGGAAGAAAAATGACTCCTTAAGTTGCCAATGGGGAGAGAGGAAAGGAAGAAAAAAAGTGTATATCAAGTGAATGGAAATGAAAATTTGTTTAAGTGTAGTAATTCAACCTAAATGTGCACTGCATGGCACGGCATGAACCTGGCTGTTGGAGTTATCTGGCACGGCCAGCTCTGTGGACAGGTGTGCGTAGGATCAATGTCAAGCTAAAAACAGTCACTGAACCATTTTCATTTTCCACACCATCCTCTCTAAGGGTCTCAGAGGGCCTGAGGACAAGGAAAGTCTCAGGCTACACCAAGAAGAGGAAAAACTCAACCTACAGAAGCTGAGAGAAGCTCTAATTGTCTGGTCTGAGTGAAGAGCAAGTCAGTGATGGATCAGGCTTTCTCCTTCATCCTCTCGCTCAGCTCCCTATTTCCTTCCTTGACAACCTTTACCAACATCCCAGATAAGGAAGATGAGGCACTTACAATCACAGTCGGTAACTGATGAGGAAAACATGCTGTCCAGCTCTTACATCCCAGAAAATTACATCTCCTGGCTGCCATGAATCATGGAGGATCACAGGCCATTAATCACAAAAGGGTGGAAGGGACGAGTTTAAAGTCATGTGTACCAAACACAGCAATTTCTCTGGGGAATCTCAGACCTGGCATAATTCATTTTGCTTTCTCAGGGAGGAATTGCAAAGGGTGGAAGAATAAATAATGCCACAGCCTCCTGAGTTCATCTGGTAGCAAGGCCAAGACTCCTGTTGAGGAGAGGGTTTGGTCCTAGCAGGGGTGTACTACCACAGTAGATATTAGGGTGCCCCAGACTTGGTGTAAAGGTATTACTCAGTCCACCAGGTCTTCCTCAAAAGACTGTAGAGAGTCAGTGGGATTCATAGGAAAAGCGGAGGGTGACAGTCTTCATTATCCATGTCTCTTGGAGTTGTTGGTATCCTGGTTTGGTAATAACTCAGGTTCACAGCCTGTCCCTGGAACCATTCCAGGTACTTGTGTGATGGAATATCCCAAATGCAGCTTTCTGGAAGAAAGAGGCTATCCCCCGTGAGGCTGTATTGCCTATGCACAAGGGACAGATGTTAGCTACCTGCCTTTCCAGCCGTGACCGTAAAATGTGCAGACACACAGAGAGATCTCAAGGGGAAAGCACTTGGTGAATTTTAGTAGTCTCTGTTGCTGGTCTTTAAGCAAGTTAAAAACCAGCAGCTGATGACCAGATAGTTCATGGAGCTCTATCATAGGTCCACACACATAGGTGAGCAAATTTCAAGTGTGTGATTTACCTCTCTCCTGCTCCTAAGTATGGATGTGGGGAGGAGGATGTACCTCACACCTGAAATCAAGAATGATTACAATATAGTCATGGCTAGTTTAGTTGCTTATGTTGCTGTTGATATTGTTTCTTGGGTTTTCCACATCACTTTCCCATCCACTTTAAATAAAAAATGCCAACATCCCTGGAGCTGAACAAACAGCTGCCTTAATAAAGGCAGTTATAGGATGCAATTCTTTAGACTCACAGAGTTTGAGTTCAGTTCAGTTCAGAATTTTCCACTCTTTGCAATTATTTACAGAACACTCTGTGTTCACACAGCTCAGCTTTCTAGTGTGCTTTTTATTTTTTAAAACTGTTTTTTTTCCAATCAATCCCTCATTATTTTGCATGAGACTGTTCACCACTTCTGGTCGGGCTGTTCCTCATCTGTGATGAAAAGAGTAAAACCGGATAGATGAGAGAGGGTATTTCCATCGTTAATCCCCAGCATTTACATTCACACACGAGTACCTTGCCCACATGCAAGCACAGGCATTTGAAAGAAGAACAATGAGAACTTGGCAGTAGGCTGAGCAGCCCCCCATTTGAGTGTTTGCAGGAGGCTGTCAAAAAGGAGGAAAGTGGTAGAAACATGCTGAGCCCAGAGTGCTTCATAGAATTGTTCCAAGGATGTTCCACAATTTTCTTTCCTCGCTCTGCTCTCAGCTGTAATCACCAAAAACATGCACAGGGGTATGGGCAACACAAGCACATGCTTTTCCTACTTCTTCTAAGGTTAATATGAATGATGTTCAACAGTCTATTACTGTGGAAATACTAGAGATCATCCTTCAATAGTAAGCCAAAGAATTATAGCTACACATTAATAGGAAGGGACTAAACAAAGCATCTCAAAGATAGCAGAATAACACCACCACAGTGACTAGCAGGATGGAATAGCTTCAAGTAATTTTTCCCTGATCTACTGTCAGCAATCATCTTTTATGCAGCACCCTGAGGAGTTCAGCAATGTGGTGTGTTCTGGGCTGGCAGCAGCAGAGGCTGCACTGAGGCGAATAGTTCAGCCGGTGAGCTCCAGTCTGTCAGTGGCGTGATTAGCCATGGGCTGAGAAGGTAGCCAGCAGTGTCTGCATTCCAGACCACAACTAAGAGTCTCTTTCACAGTTCATTGCATTGCAATGAAAATTAATTTTCCTTCATCATTTTATTCTCATGAAATGAAAAAGAAAATAAAAAGGGGGAGGGGGGAAGGAAAAAAAAAAAAAAAGGAGACATTGAACAGGAGGGAAAACCCGCAGGGCACTGAGCTGAAGGAGCTCTCTGAAAGAAGCTCTAAAGATGGAAGTCTTGTCTGTCATCTCAGCTGCTCAGTAATACCAGTGGCGGGACTCCTGAAAAAATCAGTACAAATTGCACTGCAGAAGGGACTGCTGCAAAGATGTTTCTGTGTAGTTTTATGGTTGCGGTGAAGACCAGTGGGCGTTAAACTTGTCTTCAGGGGTATAATTTGGGTAAGTCTCAACTTTCAAGTCTTCAGACCCTGAACTTAAAAGGCAGATTCCCCACTAACCGCTGCCCTGCTTCCAGATCTTGCACTTACAATGCTGTGTGCAGGTATGTGTGCCACCAAAAATCATGGCAGCTATTACAGAAATGTCTGTATCCAGAATGGTTGGGTACATATTTTGGAAGCTGTGATGGTTTTCCCAGGCCTTTCTTCCTGAGGCAAAATGAAAAGCACCAGTTGGAAACAGAATCTCTATACTTTTCCCTTTCTGGGAATACAAAGTTCATCAATTTTTCTACTTTTTTTTCCATCAAGAAAAGTAACATTCCATATGATTTATGGCACATGCTGGATGTTGCCAGTTAAAAGCAGATTATTATCCTATTGCCTGTGTTCTTTAGCATCTATTATCATAGTTTAGGATGTTCTTAGCTTCATTTCTCGTGGTTACCTGTGACCAAGTGCAGTGAAAAGTCCCACATTATCAATGCTGATGGTGGCATCCATCATTCTCATTTATCTATTGTGGGAGGTTCAGATCTGTATATTTGTAGAAAGGTGAGTGCAGGACTTCAAGAGGAGTAGAACAAAAGGACTGCAGTTCTCTGCATCCCTGTTCAACACCAACCACAGCAGTGCAGACTTTCCACATTGCCATGTCAAAGTGCTTCAGCACTGACCACCTCTCAGGAAGAGTTCGTTTTTTATGCCTCAGGATCCTCCCTGTCCATTCCCCTTTCCATGCCTCAGTTGTTTTTACTCTTAAATAGAGAAACATTATGGAGTCAACTGCAGAGAATCATCCATTTGCACAGACGAAGGGTTAACTGTGACATTGCTGGTGTTTGAATCTCTGGATTTAGGGTGTTCTGTTTTGAACAAACTAGGCTTATTAAAAGACAAAGTCATCTATTCAAATGCAACAAGCTTAAGCTTTTTCTTTCTTCTAACAGCATAACTTTATTCATTTCAATGGAATTGCATTTGGTTTACACAGGTGTGAGAGGGAAATCAAGAAGCATATAGAAATGTTTTCTTTTGAAATATTTTTTGGAGAAGAGGGGCAAAAAACCTGCTTTTAGACCAATGCAAACATTTGCATGGAAATTTTCATTAGGGTTAAAATTTTCTGGACAAAAACTGGAAATTATTTTTTCCCCCTGTAAAATACTTTGATTTTCAAAAATCCCACAAATATTTAAATGGAAATCTAAATATTTTCACAAAAACTTTAATTGTATTTTTAAAGCTTTTGGTTTCCTTTTTTTACCAAAAACTGAAGTCTTTTGTCCAAAATACTTAGAAAAAGTAACTTATCTTTTCAAAATTTCCCATAACAGATTTTTTAAGGAACTCTAATGGAAAGATTAAAAGAACTATAAACATAAAACCAGCAAAAAACTGTCACAACTGAACTAGACAAACTAACTGTGGAAGTTAACATATATGAATGGGATGAGCAAGAGTTGTTTAATCTACAGGTTTAAGATGTTTCTGCTAACATACTTCATGGAGTGGTAAGTGAAGGGCAATGGGAAGGCATTCCCTGAATTTAGGTTTTATAAAATTCACATAAAACTAAGAAGGAAATTAAAGGAGAATGGAGGGTGATGGAATAAAAATAAAAAGGAATGCCAAGCAATAGCTGGTTTTGTACATTTTTAGCCTCCTCAAGATACTGATGTCCATAGCGTGATGTACTCAAGGATCATCTATCCCATGGGTTCCAAAGCTGTGACACATACCCTGCTGTCGAATGAGATCGTGGCAACTAAGCCACAGACAGACCAGTCCACACATGCAATTGTAAAATTCTGCATTCACCAGATGAAAGTTCCATGTCTGTATATGTGGCTGATCATGGAAATTCCCAGGACTTCAATGTTCACTTTGTCCAGAAGAGTTAGAAAACTCCAATCTAGCTGCTGTGTATATTTAAGCGCTATAAGAGAGATGCTCTGGAACAGGGTAAACAGAGCAGTAGCTAAAGCTAGGCCTCCTTCTCATTTTCCACAGCAACAAAGAAACTGAATAGATGCCTTCCTTTAAACAGTGATTCAGCACAGGATAATGCTGAAATTTCATTTGCCTAATTGTAATGCCATTGATTTATAATACAGAAGAATAAAGAGTGGCATTCAGAAAATAAAGAATTAAGCCCTGAACAGAGACCTGGAAATGTGGTTTTCAAAACCAGCTCTTCCAAATATGACAAGGAAGTTGTGACTCTTTTGTTCATGAACCATTTCTCTAGAAAGACCAAAAGAATTAATTATGATAAAACAAGAAAGCAGAGTTTCATAAGGGCAACAGAACAGGGATCTGAACAGGGATCAACCCTACAGGTCTTTAAGAGTGTGGTTCATGAAAAAAAGGAAAGAGGAGGAAGAGGACATCTATTCAGTCTCAACCAAAGGCTGAATTGCTCCATCACTAAGATAAGCAGGCACACTGCCAGCTATCAGCAGGTAGTGCTGGCTGACTATCCTGGGGACAAAACACACCCCAAAATTCCTGGACACACCTGGCAGAAATGAGAGGTGACTGAATTTGTTACACAACTTCTTCCCCAGTCATACAAGGTTGGAGTAACTACAATTTAAGTGATCTCGCAAGCTGAGTGAATGTGAGAGGAGCAAGAGCAGGTAGAAACCATTTGGACAAGCATTGAAAATAAACCAGAGAGTGTTCATTTGCTGTATTGTGTACACAACAAATAATTTTTAATAATATAATATTTATAACGCTGTAATATTCTGGAAAATTTTGTAACATCATCTCAAGAGGCAGGACGTGACTGCTTGCATTGGATTGGACGTAGCAAAAAAACACTGAAATCATCATTTATGTTAAAAAAAAGAAAAAGGAAAATAAAAGAAGATATGGAGAAGAAATTGAAAAGGGAAGGGAGGAAATGAGAGGCATCACACCATATCTGTCCCAATAGAATGAAAATCCAGAAGCTGTTTTCTTTCAGGGAAAAGAACCAGGAAGGAAGTTTTCAGCAAAATAAGGACAGTGTAAGGGAGGTCAGGCTTCCCTCTGAGCAAAGAGGGAGAATTTCTTTCATGGGGTTGCTGTCTGAGTCTAACAGGAAGAGACTTAAGAGGTTACATCTGCTAGGGTTCCCCAAGAGATCGCTGGGAGTTGACTTGACTGCCCTTTAGCCATCTACACAAGGAGGAAGGTTTCCCCTGTCAGACAAGAATATAACAAGGTCTAGGGACTACAAGATGAAACCAGCAGAATTTAGGCACACCAGTTATAACAGGGATTGCTTTTAGCAACATCCCAGGATGTGTGGCAGATTCTCCTATGATGTGAGGTCCCTCAATCAAGGAAGTTTTGAAAGGTATGTTTTAAACCTTTTAGTTTAATCTAAGGGTACAAATTTTTATTCAGGGTTTACTAAATTAAAACTTGTGGCCTTTGTTTGACAGGAATCTAAATTGGATAACCAAAATACAGCCATTTCTTCTGTCTTAAGATCTATAAGATTGCAGAGGAACAAATCTTATGTCATTGTCTATTTGCAGAAGTTATTTTAACAATCCTTCTTTCACAAGAAGATTTTGAAGCATTTTATGAAACATTAATAATCCCAAATAAGTGTCATTAAATCTGGCATTTGGGAGAAAGCCCAAGTGTCTCAAAACAAGGCCTTTTCCTTGATGAAATTGAAGAGCACTTGGTCTGCAAGACTACAAATCCATTTTAACATATCAACCAAGAATAACCACCAGAATTTATTACGACCTCCTGAAGTAAGTAGAAAAGAGACCAAGAGATTCGAAGGCTGTAACAGAAATAATTGTGAAATAGGGAAAAGAAATTAAAAGATTCAGTCTTTTTTGATAGAAAGAACATGGCTAAGAGTAGAGTTCTCATTTGAAATCCAAGAATCCAAAGGTTTGCAATGGACACAAGACATAAAAAATTCAAAATTAATCAAGGAAAATGTTCTTTCACTGCAAAGTCCATTGCCAGTCCATGGCTGGCAAATTCTCAGGGTTGTGTGGAAAAATCAGTCAATACCTGATTCTCCTCCAAGGCCTATGTTTGTGAAGTCTCCTGGTCATGCAAGTCTATAATCCTATAGGTGTCAATCGAAGGTGGAACATCGTGCGCACATTCCATGTGTTTGTGCCGTACTTGCCTTGGCCTCCTTTCTACAGGGCAAACCAGCTCCAGTGATCCACTCATAAAGCCTTAGACTCAAAAGAATATGTATTTTCTGTGCTTTAGGTCATACTATTTATTCAGTGCAACACAGACTTCAGACTGATCACTGCCTCAGTCATCTTACTTGTGCCAAGGGCCGGCTGCAGAGGACTCCTCCTTCAAAGTCAGATGCCATCAGCTTGAGAGAGAAGAATTGCTGGTCTAAGCATTCCCAGAGGGCTGTGGGAACCACCAAACAGACCTCAAACAGCAAACCAAAAGTATAGCCAAAAATCCTTGAAGACTGAGGAACATATTGCTGAGCCAGAATGCAAACCCAGTCCTAACCTTGGAGGCACTACCAATAGCTTCCTCTGGTTTTGGGCATAAACTCTTTACTGACTGAAAGTCATTGGGAACAGTACTCCTATTTAATGGAATTTCCATAATTACCTGATATGAATTTCTTTGCACCTTTTCATAGATCCTCTGGTGTAGGCAGCAGCCACTAATATGACACATAAAAGAAAATGATCTGATTTTCCCAATTATTTCTTCTGCTCTTTGCCTCTTCTTTGTCCTTAGGCTTGGAGAGAGACTGTGTCCACCTGAGAGTTTTGAAAGAGCCTGCTGAGTGCAGATGCTACCGCAAGTGTCATCATTATTTTTGCAATTGGAGTCATTATTCCACGCTCAGATGCCATGAAAGAAAATGAGGTGTAACTGCAGAGATAGCTGGCAGAGACCGTAGTAGATTATGGATTATACAGTGTCATAGACACAAGTAATACTCATCTAAAGTAAGATTTTAATACCTTTAAAAGCTGTGATAAATTATAAAGAAAGGTAACATAAAATGTATGATCAAGTGTAGGCTCATTTTACTTCAGGCATTCTATCACATGGGGACCAAAGGAGAGGGAGAGAAGGGATGGATTTTTATTGCTTGGCTGAAATGTCAAAATTGGGTTGGTTTAAAATATTTATGACATGAGACAAAGAAAATCTGTGAATTACTCAGAACTTAATGTACATACTCTCAATGTGTTTCACATTTTCTTTATTTGGGGACAGCAGAGTGGGGAATTGAGGATAACTTGTTTACTGCCAAACAGCTCTCCGTAGTACCTAGTTTTCCTATGTACTAAAAATCGTGGCTGGGGCCAAGAATGCCGGGGCTGGAATTAAAGACAGGAACACACAATAACTTTAAGTAATGGCAGAGAGATTTAAATAGCACACATCAGCAGAAAAGAATGGGAAAACCTACAGTACACTGACTTCATTGATACCCCATTTATCAGCAATTACTGACTCCATTAAAGGCAGAGTTTACAGCAGACAGAGAAACAGAGCCTAAAATATGTCCCAACAGATGGACGGAGAGTGTCAGTGATGCCGTATTTCAAAGGCATCTGCAACTTTGTTATCATTGTACATGGAGTCAGAAAGACAGTGAAAAACACTGGAGTAAGGGCCAGCAAATGATTTACTTGACCCTGCATGGGCAGAACTGACAGCGAAAACCTCATTAATTCCTCAGGTCATTCTGGAAGACATTAATTTGGTTTGGACTCGGGACGAGGGGAGATTTTCCAGACATACACCAGGAATTATGAAATCTCTATAGCCAGAGGAAAGTATGTCCAAATCACTTTATGCATAAATCAAGCTGACTTTCTGAAGAAGGATAATATGCCTAATCAAGGGAGTTATGGAACTTCTTGTACTTATTAGACAGAAAATAAAACAGTATTTTATTTGATAATCAGCTTGGGGAAGATTTCCCCCTTCCCCCACCTCCTTCTTTTACTGCTGTCTTCTCTTGCCAGAGATGAGCTGGAAAAAAAAGACTCTTATGAATAATTTTGGGTGCTGTGATACTATTTGTTTGTTTGTGGGGGTATGCACATTAAAAAAAAAATACACATATGAGTAGTATATGAGTATAATTTCAGTCAACCTGCTGTATTTGCACATATTTTGGCCATTTAATTCCATGCTGCCGAATGCCAGGTACCGTCACCTTCTCGCTCTGAGTCTGCTTAACTCTTATGTACCCTCAGCGGAAAGCATATTGGTAAGAAATTGGAGGGTAAGAAAGCAGAGCTTCTTCTGGGGTGACTGCCCTCTTGCCACGCTCCTGCTCCTGAATGGTCCCTTCTCCAGCCCAGCTCCTACCAACACTGAGGGGACCTTTGCTTCAGCAAAGACTGTTTAAAAATGGGGAGTCCAGCCTGCAGGACTCAGTGCAGAAACAACTTGGGCTGAGCAGGAGCCCCTTTGAGCAGGGCTCTGGTCCCAGCTATGACTTCTCCAGTCTGGCCCTAAATTTCTTCTCCAAAAAACATCCCTGAACAGAAAAGCACTGGCAGGGTGTCCCCGGCTCAGTGGTAGAGAGCTCCAGACCCAGCAGGGTTGAGCAGGACCCTCCCCTCCTGCCTGGCTGATCTCCATGGCAAGCCTGGTTTGGCTCCAATAGCAGTCCCCAAAGCCCCCAAAACCCCTGGAAATAGCCAGGAGCTGCACAAAGTCATCCCACCAACCCCCCCGCAATACATGCTTTCCAGTGCTTATACATAAGCCCTTTCCACACAGGGTATCTTCCTTGGTAAAAGATGCATTCATCATGTTTAGAGAAGGGTTATCTCTCCCTGGAAAGAACATGCATTAGTACTTTTTACTCATTCAACACTGGACACTCCCTATCAACAACAGCCTGCCGAAAGGGGAGAAGGAGGTGAATTAATCACGGAAAGAGACAATTTAAAGGAGTTTGGCTATAAAATGGAGTTCATTAGGAGGCCATAATGTATTTGGGACTAACAAGCTGCAATTTCCCCACCTCTGCTGTCCCAGACAACAATAAGCAACACTACCTGCATTGATACCACGGCACAGGATGGCCACTTACCCTCTCTCGAATCCTTCTATAGAACAGTCACAAAAAAAATTTGTTTCACCTATTGCAAACAAGAGTTCTCTTTCATAATGCTTAGCTTCTTATCTCCTTTGATTGAGAGAATACAGTATTAAGTGGTCTCCAGTTTTCGCTCTGGAGCTGAGGTTGTAATAATAATCATGTTACTTGGCTCTAAGATTGCACTTAGGGAGATCTCAAAGCACGTTACAAATGCACATGGTATAGACAGCATATCACTACAGGCACAGATCCAGTTGGGAACACAGCACAAAGCACTCATTCCCATCTATCTTCCAGGATGCAACAGTATCCATTTTTTCTGCGTATTCCTGGTTTGGCTTGTTAAAACGTATATTGCGTTGGCTAGGAATTTTTTTTTTCCTGGGCTTCAGATTTCTCTCAATTTAATTTCATATTATTATTATTATTATGCAAAACAGTCTGTATGAAGCACTACCAAACCCACTGTCCCTGTAGGGGGTTGGGTCTAGGGCAAAAGGAGAGGTAAAACAGGGACTGAAATACGTGAGGGACACAAGTTTGTGCAGTGCTGCACGTCTGGACTTTTTTGACCAAGTCAGAACAAGCCAATTTTTATTAAGACTAAATAAGAGCTCAGTTCTTCATCAGGATGTTAGCCAGCGACCTTAGCTCTATACAGCACGCTAGAATCTAATACAAAGTAAATATTTCATTTGGGAAGCCATTTCAGCCCATCAACTGCGAAAGTACCACAGGAGGCAACTCAGTTGTGGGGAACTATGTGCTCTCCCATCACCTAAGTGATTTCACTAGAGAGGGTCATGTTCTTGCTGCTACAAGGGTGAGAGAAATCTTGCCAGCTCAGCCTGGAGGTTCAGGAGGAGGTAAGCTTGGGAAGGTAGATCAGCAGCTACGAATCATTTTGTTATGAGCAAGGTAAATGACAGAAAAAAATTGCAGTGCACAAATAATATTTCTTTATTCCACTGATTTTATTCTATTTACCTACCAGTTTAAAGATATGAATAGAAATCATCTGGAGATTCATTTTCACCTATGCTTAGACTATCTCTCTAGCAACTAAAAGGAACTGAAAATAAAGGTGAATTATATGTATGACCAGTTTGCCTGGCTTTGACTGGAATAATAGCAATTGATCTTGGCATAAATGAAAATCAGACAACAGGAAGGGGTCTGTTTGGTCATGGTGACTTGATGCCTGAAACCAGCTGAAAATTATCGTGTTTCAGATAACAGTTGAGGTTACTAAAATATTAATGGTTGTATTTTTTACTCCTTGCATTCCCTGCAGTATCTTTTTTTTTCTTATTCCCTTTTTCCCTTCTTCTCCCTTTTTCTCCCTTTTCCCTTCTCTTTATACAGTTCTGACAGCACAAAGATTGAACTGTAGCTACCTACTTTCAGTTCAGTTTCCAGTCAATCCCTGCTGAATTTTGCTTTCAGATTCTCATGCCCAATAGAATTCTAGAAAATCTAAGTTGAAAGTACAGTAATAACATGTTTGCTTGTTGGTTTTGTTTTTAAATATTTCCCTGGGGATTTGTAACAAATCATAAAAATGTTTTCTACTGGTCTTAAATATTGTAAAAGGTTATTTAATTTAATCAAAAGTTAAATATTATGCCAAACTTCATTGCACAATGTGTTCCTTTAATGGAAAGAGCTAATGAAAAACACACTAAGCCAAATTCTCTCCATTATCTTCACCAAGGAGAAATTCTTCTTTATTGCTAAGGATCTTTGTTTTGCTTCATTTTTCTGGGAACAGTGTGCAAATTTGTATAATCGGACCGTGTTCTGCACATATTTTTCATGGCTATTCTGAAACAGTTCTGTCCTCATCTCTACCCCTGGAATGGCTTTTTTTTGAAATGTGAATCTTGGCCGGATGACTCACTGGAACACCAGCTTTATCTTCATCTGTTTTACAGTAATTGGACTGGAGCGATTTTTGTGGCTGTATCTGAGATTGTTTCCTGCTTTGAACTCAGCACTCACACTGTTGTGTTAATTTTAGTGATTACACAAACTAGACCCTAGCCAATAAAGTTACTGTAGTCAAAACCATGGCTCTGATCCAAATCACTCTTACCCTATCTGCGGCAGAGTAACTGCTGCTTCACACTATGAATGGAATAAAATCAAATAAAAATGTTCACCACAATAACTTGCTAGCAGAAAAATGTGTAGTATCACTTCTTTTGCCATGTAGTTGTGAATCTTGTACAGGTCCATTCTGCTTGAAAGTCTTCTATCTCAGCTATAAAAGGACATAATGTCCTTTTATATTCATTCTGTCAGGAAGGGGGGGAAAAAAAGTTCGATATTTTAGATTTCATTCAGGTAAAATCCCAGTTCAAAAAGGGCGTGAAAGTATGTGCTGGAAATGAAGTGTGTGCTCAAGTCCCATTGAAGCCAGGTAGATTGTAAGCATATGCTGAAATGCTTATTTAAATTGGGCCCTTAATTATTATGTGCTATGAGATTGAACTACGTTTCATATTATTTTCATACATCTATATTTATATGTGGGTGGGTGGGGGGGTGGGTGTGCAAGGATATATGTAAGCTGTTCACTAAAGAATATTAAAAATGAAAAAAAAAGGAATCCCCCACACCCATCTGCTTTAAGTGGCAGATTATTTGATGTTTTTGACAAGAAAGTTTTTAATGTTTGGCTGAAATAGCCACTTTTTCAATGAAAACAAAAAATAATCAGAACTTGTTTTTACCAATCTTTCTGGTATTGCACTTCAGGTATGCTGTGTGTGCAGACAGGGCTGCAGGGAACTCAGCCTATCCTTGCAGATCTTTGCAGAGTGCATCCCTACTTTCATCTGGAGTTTTGTATTTTAATGAATTAGCTCTCAATTTTATCTGTGCTCTAACTGTCGATTATTTCTATCATTTATGTATATCCAGTTTAAAGTTACACATATCTACTGTTAACCTAACTGTGCATTTTCTCCATGATAGATCTCTGTCCCATTGATTTACTAAGGGAATAGCTTCACAGAGCTTTATCTGGTATCACTGGCCTGTGCCCTACCAAGACAAGCTGGTGTTTCTGATATTGTGCAAATGCAGGAAGATAATAATTTTTTTTGGGGGGGGAGGAGGGTGAATAAAAGATCTTAAATACACTGATTTAAAATATACCACCAAATGTAAGCTAAGGAGAAAATGAAGGCTTTGGGAAGGATTTGGTTTAGAGGGGCAAGATGCTTGGCTCCAAGCAGAGAGAAGGAACAGGCACTAGTGAAACACCGTGGACTATCCCTAGAAAGGCACAAAATCTGGTCCAGGAGGAGAGTAGTCCACTGGTAGGAAATGAGGGAAGGTGAAACAGAACCCTGAGGGGTTTTACAAGGCCGGAAAGTGGTTTGGAATTGAATTCAATGACAGATAAGAAGGTGACAGGGGATGTGAGCAATATGATCCTATTTCTTAGAATGAGAAAAAGTGCAGCCACGAAAGTCTGTATCCGCCAAAGTTATGAGAGTTGGAATTTTTTTGATCTTTTTAAAATAAAAAGAGGATTTGTAATTGCTGAGGTGTCAAGTCAGGTCTGTGTATGAATAAATTGCTGTATTTCTTGTAAGATAGTGACAGACCTGTCAGCAAGGAGATGCAGTCAGACCGGGAAAGATTGGACTCCTTAAGAGCATATCGTCAAAGACCATCTAACACAGTAGGGCCCCATACAGCTCTCAAGGGATTCAGCCCACTGCCCCACATCCAGAGAGAAAGCAGAGCAGGGAAATAGGGGTAGGAGAGGCAGAGAAATGTAAGAAACGCTGCAAAATTGGTTAACCACAGAGCTCGGGCTATGCCCCCATCTCAGGCTCTTGTTCAGCACACGGTCCAGCAGGGCAGGCAAGATGGTGACTCTGAATTCTCCTGGTACATTTTAGCTCCCATGTTCTTGCTGACTGAAGCATTGTGCTGCCCTCCTATCTTCTGGTTGTACTTTGAAGGTCTGCCGTGTCCATCCTGTGGGCAGGTGGAGACAATAGCAATGGCAGAAATTTTTTTGTCCCGAAGCAGAAAGAAAGAACATAAATGCACAGAGGGCAGAAAGTACTCGTATGAAGGGATACACTGTGTACTACCAACTAGCAAATAAGAAGCCACTAACAAAGAACAAGGTAGAAGAGAGATTTTTCTGCTTGCCTAAAGACAGACCTGGAGCAAAGGCTAGGATGCCTGTGACTCCTGGGCTCTGCAACTACCCTCAGCAGATTTCTTGCTAACTTTGTCCCGATTCAGCATTAATAGCAGCTGCCAGCTCCCATGAATGTACCTCCCATATGAGACATAGCATTTGAAGCCCAGCCTTGGCCCTATTACCCAATAAGCAAAAAATATGTGTTGTCACAGCTTGGTTTTAACACAGCTAGGCTCAGTAAAACCCCCAAGCTGGTCAGTGCAACACTGTCTCTCTTAGCATGCAGAAGGCAAACAACTGCAGGAATGTTTTATGTTTCTGTTCCATCCCTGAAGTTTCCTGTTGTTTAGAAACCTCCTGGATACAAGGGAGATGAATTACTGATATGTCAGCCTTGGGAAGGAAAAGTAAGGCAAGATTAGAAAAAGGCAAGGGACTTTTGTCTGAAGTAAACTGTATAAAAAGCAGGACATTCAGTTCCCAAGGAGCCACACACAATAAAGAGAAATCAGGCTACCATGGTCCATGCAGTTTATAAACCACTAATCATGGGTGATTCAGTGCATACCTCTGGTTTTGCTGTGTGCATGGCTGCCTGTGGGGAGTTGCCCTCCAGCAGCAGGTGATGCCAGGGAGCACACACCACAGCCTCAAGCACCGAATCCAATGCACAGCCCCGTGGTCAGGCTGACACCAAGGGCCTGGTTGCAGGTGGACCACACTGTTGCAGCAGTGGTCTGTGTGTGCAGCTCACACTGCATCCCCAGACTAAGGCACCATGGCCATGCCTGGGGTGATGCGGGCCCAGTCAGAGGCCCAAACACGCAGGATTTCTCTGCTGGTCCCCATGTTTTACCTGCAGGGATCTCCGTAGGGTTACTGCGAGCACCACACACAGTCTCCAAAGCACCTGTATCCATTAATGGGCATAAGACCTCTCTAACCATCTTCCGGCAGTTTGCCAAGCCCTCGGAGACTGCTCAATTCCCAAGGTCCCCGCTTCTGGACGGGGTTGAGAAGAACAGGCCCTTTATGTCAAGCAAGGAAAACAGCTGTCCAGCCATGCAAAAAAAAGCACATCTGGTGTAGAGTTGATCTGGAAAAGGACCTTTTCCGTTGAATTACCCTCCAACAGGTGCATTCCTCTGAAGCAATACCAACTGTGCCCTCAGCAGGGGCTCTGGATTAGAACACTGGAGCAGAGTAATCAAGCTGCCTTGCTAACATCTTGTCCTGCAAGGATTCTCATCTATGGTTTGATTAGCTCCATTAACTAGGACAGAGCATTTCTGCATGATTAACGTGTGTGGCATTACACCACGGGTATCTCCCTACTTCTCTAAAGATCCTATATACAGCTCACCACTGGCCACTTCCCCTCAGCTGTGCACGCTAAATGCAGGCAGGGAAGTTGCAAAAACACTTGCTCACTCTTCCATGAAATTATGTCCACACTGTTCTTAGAAAGTAGAGAGTCGCTCTCTCTAAAACTTAGCGGGGTGTGAAGAGGTACCTGCAGCACTTGTGTCTCCCCATCACGCCAGGGCAGGGCAGCTGTAAGGGTAGCAGGCGAAGCATCAAGAGCAGAAAGGGGACCCAATGCAGTTGCTGAGCTGCAAAGCAGTCACCTTCCCTCTGCCTTCATCCCAGAAAGCCTAAACAAAAACTAGTCAAGCTGAGATATTTGTGGCTGATGAGTGTAGCTGGAGAACAACAGAAAGGCCTGTTTGCCCAGAGAGAGAAGCAAAAACTGATCTTTCAGCTCGCTGACAAACCAAAAAACAAGAGAGGAGCCCAAAGGGGAAGGACGGCTTGAAGTGAACCTGATATCTGTTGGTTTGGGGTTGGGCTTTTTTTTTTCACAAAACTGAAAGCTTGGAGGAAAAATATTTGAGTTGAAGGATGTATTTTAGTTCCTTCATGAGCTTTTAATGTCATTCTCAAGCAGTTTCAATAAAACTGAAGTAAATCTGAAACAAACATTGGCATTGAATAACGCTATTGAAAGGCTGTCTTTAAAATGTCAGCATTAAATGTGAAAATATTTTCAGATTTGTTTTAACTACAACAATTCATTTCCTTTTACAGCAATTTTGTATTTATCCTAAATACATGTTCACCAGTGGAAAAGAAATGTGGCTGAAAATTGTTACCCTGCATTATTTACCAGTACAAATTTTCACATGGAAAAAATCTTCCCCAAAAAAATGTCATCCAGCAAATAATTGATGTGATTGGATGCTGCTTGTAAGGATGGACAGGAGACAGAAAGTACCATGATATCCCTAATTTCAACATTTGGTGAGAGTGAATGGAAACCTCCTCCTAAAATAGGATAAAAGATGTTTAAGATTTGCTTTGGCCTGCAACTCTATGAGTAAGATAACGAGCCTCCTTGACAACACAAAACCAGGGCAGTCAGCAGAGTCAGTTAAAAAAGAATAATTGTTGGTCAAGAGCTTTCTTTGCCTGAATTTTCCAGTAACCATTTGTTTTCCTTCTCAAAAATAAATAAGGAGGAGCAACAGGGATAATGAGTTTTGCCACTTTTTAAGTGTTTTGAGTGTTTGACTTCATAACTCTAAGAACTGTTTGTTTACATAAAACAAGTACCTTCCTGGGTTGTGAAAGAGTTGTTAATCAAATGGTATGTTTCCAATTTGCTTTTTTTCTGTGGTGCTGAGATGTCCCTTGTCACTATGTGCAGGCTTGCAGTACCATCGTTATCCCCAGTGACAGTGTACCTCCTTCAGGCTGGAGGAGGCAGCCAGCAATGCCAGGAGCCAGCCAAAACGCCTGGAACAACCTCCGGTAACTTCACGTGCCAACCCTCAAAGAGCTCGACCACAGGTACGAGTGTTCATGAACGAACCCAGCACCAAACAAGAGGGACACAGCAGGACTGACCAGTGCTGCATCTCTGCTGTTCAGTCTGAGGTCTGGCACACTCATTAACTCCTCAGCCTGCGTGGTGACCCTCTGTGTTCCCCCTCACCAGCCTGGGCTGCTCCCAGCCTCCTGGCCAGGCCTCCCACTGAGCAGCAAGCTGTGGTGGTGGGCGTTCGCCTGCAGCCCTGGGAAGGGCAGGCTGGGAACAGCCGCTTCTCCTGATTAAGATAAATGGAGCTGTGCAGATCAGCAGACTATCTGGAGTGTCCATCACGTACCACTCGATTAGCTGTAACAAGCTCTGGATGAGCCCACACGGAGGAGTTATGATGCTTGATTTGTTGGACCAGCCGGGCTTGAAGACCACAGAGGAGGCAGCAGGAGCCCGGCAGAGCATACCTAGCAAATCTGTGGAGATAGGAGCTGCTAATTAACTCTGAGTGTTTATTTGGAAGGAGAGCCAGGCAAAGAAAGGGTTTTAGCCCCTGTGATCCTGTGCGTTCAGTTTCCTGCCTCATCCTCACAAAACAATTTTTCAGACATATTGCTGTCACCATTTCTGCATTTTATTTAAATCCTGCTCCTCGCCCTTTTGGCAAGCACTTGATCTCTGACTCGTTTTTCTGCTTGGAGTTTGCCATATACTCAGCGGAGATTTTCAGCCTGACCCTGCAGCACAGCAGCCTGGATGGCACAGCAATCCTGGGATACTTTCTGAAGCAGCTCTCGGTAGCAGCAGTAAACCGCAAACCATCTCAAACATCCCCAGACCAGACCGGCACTCTGTGGGGATATGCTGAGTATTAGACCCCAGAGGAATTCCAGTGCACAGACACACAGGAGAGAGCAAATAAGTCCCACCTTATCTGGCATGTGGACAGCACAGGCGAGCTTATCTCTTGCGTTTTATAATGAGAAAGTGATGGGCCAGATCTCCAAAGGCATTTAGGTGCTTCGACATTTAACCTCCTACAAGGAAATTAAGTGTGTAATTATGCTTGGAGGTCTGGCCCTAGAGCTCTGCTTTCCTGCATTGTTTATTTCTGCATCATTTATTGCTGCCCACGAAGGCAGTAGAAATCATCCTCTCTACCCCTTGACCATCTAGGTAGTGTGAGTTAATGTTACAAGACTCTGATCCTGGTCTCTCAACACACCTTCAGCTCAAAGCTGTCTGCATGGCCATGTTCACTTCTAGTTCATCGAGCCCCCTGGCACTGCTTTTTTACATTTTGCATGCACAGACAAGTGTGGGCATGGGAGGGAAGAACAGGGACAACAGGACTAGAAACAACAGCTCAGCAAAAGGCCAGATGTCACTGGGGTAGAAAATGTTGGGCTTTAGCATGAGCTGCACAGGAGCTGCCAGAGAAGTTTGAGATGTCATGTTCACATCCCTGCTTTGCAAGGCATCTTTGGCAGTGTTGATGGCAGGAGATATACAGCAATGACTGTGCACAACTGGGAGAGTCACTCCAGAGCTCCCATATTCCGGAGAGATGGAGAAGACGGGGAATCCCTCCAAGCAGCTGGGAAAGGTATACAGACATGAGGAGATGTCAGAAAGTACTCCCTAGCCCTGGTTGCTTTCACTGAAGAACCACATATGGGCTCTACCCTAAGTCCCTCCACCATCCCAGAAACCATGTGCCAAGGGAAGTGCAAGCATCTCCTCTGTCCCTTTAATACCACTGTCCTTTCCCAGTTACAAGCTGTGCAATGCGAACTCTCCTCCACTGGTTAATCATTACTGGTTACCTGGTTCGTGATCTGGTGGCACACTGACTTGCACAAGCCTATTATCACTGCTCTATCTGTACAGGTGTTGTGGAACACCCTTGTGCCTCTGCCACCTAGTATGGCCTTGGTGGGTGGTGAACCTCCCAGACTGACTGGCTGTCAGGGGAGAAGGGTTGTCCTCCCAAGGTATGATGACCATCTCTCCAGTCACGTGGTTTCAGAGCCCCAGACATCCAAAAATGACTTTCCTTTTGCCAGGGTGTAGGTATGTCCCCTGGCACCACACAGGATTTGTCCTCAAATTGTTGCCAAATTCTTCACAATTACTTAGAAATGAGGAAATTCTGACAGCAAACTTTGACTGACACTGCCCTTTTTTGATGTGTGGACATTGGTGATTTTGGAGATAGTGGGACTGAGGGGCAGGCTTTACTGTAAAAAGGTTTAAGTATTTCCTACAGCAGAGTTTGTAGCTGAGGCCTGTTCCTGATCCTGTCATTGGTCCATACAGTTGGATGTTTTCCTGCTTCAAGCAGTGGCCAAGAAGTGTTCCTGTCCACAAAAAAAAAAAAGAATTAAAAAAAAAAAAATTAAAGAATAAATTTACTCCTTGTGAAATAGAGGTCAGTAGAGTTACACCAGGGAGGAATTTGGATCAAGATACCCAGCTTCGATACAACCTTTAAATAGAAAAAATATTTTCAGTGAACAGGGAACTGTAAGAGGTTTATAAATGCGAAAGAGAAGAAAAAAAAATGGTGCTGCTCCCCCGCAGTCTCCTAAAAATAGCAAATTACACACCTAATAAATGTATCAGCAGCCCATGAAATTGACAGCCTGAAATTGAAGAACAGACTCGTTTTGTTTGGAGAAATAGTCTTTAAGAGTGTGGAGGTGAATTAGAAAAATAGCAACTGACATTAAGAGTGCAAGATTAATTCGACCGAGCTTTAATTGAGACAGCCTGAATGAGCCAGAAAAAGAGAAAAAGAGAGAGGATCCCAGCTCTGTCTGGCTCCATAGAAACTCCACCTACCATCTCTTTTCAGTTGGAGCTCAAGTTACAACATTACATCACCCCAAAAACGTCCCTTTGGCTGATAATTCCCTGGGAGCTGGGCATCGATGCTGGGCTCAGGGTTACGGATGCAGCCGCGGGGTGGAAATGCACCCTTTTGGGTTCATCAGTGTGGGGACAGGCCAAGGGCCACCCTTGGACAGCCTTCAAAACCCTCTCCCTCTTCAGAGCCTGGGAAACATTGGGGCCACCGTCTCTTGGGGCAATATCCCCACTGTCCCGTTCCTGGCTGCAGCTTTTCCTTGTGGCCAGAGGAGATGGATCTGGCTGGTGCTGGCAGGGCAGAGGGGAAGATGTTATTTATATTTCAGAACAGATCTGCGTACTCGACAAACCCTGAAATCCCCAAGCCTGTAAAAGCATTAAGCAAGCCATCCTGACCGTGAGCCTCACTCGGGTTTCCTGGCTTAAACAAGAAAGTCCTTCTCATAAGCAAGGAATAAGCTCTTGCACAGGCAATATTTCAAAAGCCTTGCTACTACTGAGTAAATAAATGTGCGTAGCAGATACAATAAACATTTTCTTCTGTTCTGAAATCAGATCTGCAGATCCCAAATCCCCCTGTGCTGTGCAGACTGTAATTACAGGATATGTTAAATTTTCTTTATAGCCAGTCCTGATGGTTGTTAAGTGACCGCACCGCCCAGTACAGCACCCCTCTCTGGTCTGCTACCATTCATAATGAAAACCAGATGTTTGTTTAAAGTTAATAATCAATACAGCACTCATCCCAAGTCAAGTAGGGCTAAACATTTGCTTAGAGAAGCCATGTCAGAGCTGCGATAAGCAGTGGGCTCGGTGCAGCACGCTGCTTCAGACCCTGCTGGGGTGTGAGATAAACCATTCAAATTCCACAGAGTGAATGCAGGGGCCGAGGGGTTGATCTGAACCTCTATGAGTAACCGAAGCAACTAATATAAATGCAGGCCTGGCTTCATCCAGAGCAACCCAGGTCCCTGACAGGCACTGGAGCCCTGCTCCCAGCTCACTGTGTGCTCCCAGTGAGACCAGAGTCTTGCTTTGTGCTGGCTCCTCTCTTGTACCTGAATAGAGTAAGCACGTAGGCAAGGGGAAGAGTGCGGTGCAGTTGAAAGCCACAGTGCTGATCTGATAGGTGGTGAGTGCTTCCAAATCACTGTAAAGGCAGATCGAGCTGGCAGAGAAGAGACACCTCTCCACAGTCAGTTGAGATCAAGGCTGACATTTGCTGATCTGTTTAAATCCTAGGTTAGCCAGTAAATTGTATAATTGACTTCTGACTTGGGCAGAAAGATGAAGGAACTATTAGGGCAAACTCTTTTTGTGATCCACACACCTTCTCACAGGTGGCAGTATTCGAGCCTTCATCTCAGTGAATGGATGAGGAGGAGGAATATTGGGAATACTGGTGGGAACTTCAGTTGGAGGTAACTCCAGCTGGTCTGCTTTGCCCAGACCTTTTCTAACCTGGTCAGGGGGACTGTCTCCTTGTCAAATGACCTCAACATCCAGTCCAAGAGCTGAGACAATGCATTGTTATTCAGCTGCATGCCTGCACACGTCTCTTTGCCACCTCAACTCCCAGCCTGTGAACAGAGAAGTTAGGGGCCATCTTGTGAGCTTAACTGGAATACCCACCACACTTTACCTTTGTATGGTAATATTATGATGAATACCAAGTGAATTACAGAGAGTCCTGACCCATAAAATTTTGCCTGATAGTGGAAAAAGAGAACTCTCTTAATTTAGTCTTTTCCTTTCTGACACAATTTAGCAGCAGAAACTGAATGCTTACCTACAGCCTAACTCGGTGACAGAAGTCACTGGTAAAATATACTGGTGTAAAAGAGACTTAAGTTTTAAATCTTAGGCTTTCCCTAGGAAAACTAACAAATAAAATGGCAAGAAGAAATTATGAGGAAATGTATATGACTCACAGAATCATAGAAATTTTGGTTAGAAGGGACCTCTAGAGGTCATCTCGCCTGACTTTCCATCTGAAGCAGGACTATCACCAGCAGTATTTGACTGAGGCTGTATTTCAGAGAATGATGCGTGTGTTTGTTCCACCCTTTTTTCTCTCTTTCCCTATCCTCCCTCCAATTTTTATATGCAACAGCTTTTCAAAATCTTTGCGTTTAGTTGCATGTAATACCCTTAACTCATGTGATTAGGTTGAATATTTTCCATAAAAATATTTATGTAAAATGGCCAATACCTAAACTCTTTAAGGTTTTTCTGCTCTAAATAAAAGACTTTTTCTCCTTTGAGCAGGACATCTACTGAACTGAGGTGCTATCCCCACTGGCTCTGGCAATACAGTCATGCAGCTCCTGAGCTGTAATTGGAGGAAGGACAGGAGATTACAATTCATAAGGTGCAGGGAAACTTACACCAGTGTCACCTTTCATTGTGCAAGTACAGAAAGGGAGACACCGAGGCATCAGAAACACTCACATGCCAGTTCTACTTCTGCGCTGTGCTGAGTTGTTAACTTCCCTGCTTCCTCAGCACAGAAATCCCCAAGTTAAAGTACTCATTTAGATTACCCAGAAAAGCTGAAGATAGATTTGGATCCCGTTGAAAGCCACTGTTTTGTAACAAGCCAGAACCAACCCTTTTGGCTTCAAAAAAAACCACCCTCCATTCCACTTAAAACAGGTTCAGTAAATGATCTATGACCAAAAACAAAACCAAGCACTAAAGGCTGGATAAAACTGCCTACCTCACCTCCAAATTAAATGAATCTGACCTGCACAGCATGCACACCAAAGCATTCCTAGAGCTCCATGGCTCATGAACATATCAAAAAAAAAAAAAGTCATTTATTAACAAACAGTCCATTTGAAATCATTCTAATGGTGAGTTTTTCTGAAGAGGATTCATCTGCATTCCCAGGTCATGCCATGCCTATGGAGCTACAGTATCCTCCTAATACACTGCGTTGTCTCTCCTTCTCCTTCACAACCGGACTCCAGCATGGAAAAACGCTTCCTCGCCTCATAGCCCTGGGTATGCTACAAGGAAAGCGACGACCCGGGAGTGGTGACTGTGTGTCTGCCTCCTCAGGGCTGGTTTGTGTGGCGGACACCCCCTGCAGCAAGCTCCTGCTGTTGCCTCGGGGTTCTCTTATTCCAGTGGCATTGGTCCAGGGAGAGCAGGGCCATCCCTCTCCTTGGCCTTCCCCGTTAGCCGAGTTAGGTGGCCCAGCTGCCACCCGGCCCCAGCTTTCGCCACATGTTGTCTACAGATGCCTAAAAGCTGGGCTTTGCTATGCCTAATTCCCAAGTCTTGCCTCAAGCAGCCAAGTCAGCCCACACCATAACGCTTTCAAAATAGCAGTCCAGTGTCAGCCTTTGTGCCAAAAAACCACCTTTCCCTGGGGAAAAAAACCTCCAGTTCGGGTGTTCCTGGGACCTGGTTGGGTATGGTTCTTCCATCATTCTCAGGAAAAGGCACAGGATTAGGCCGGTCACTGGTGTATCTGGATCCAGCAGCATATTCTCATCTAAAATCTTCTTTTCCTGGAAGAGATACTGCTTTTCTTTTTTTTTTTTCTTTCCCCTGGCTTTGTAAGTAATCCTGTTCTTCACTCTCTGCTGTCTTGGCACCTTCCAAGCAAAATCTGACACTGAGGAATAATTTCTTTTTTTCAAATAATAAATGGAAATACATTTTTGCTGCAGCCTTCCAATCCGCACAGGCGACACTGTCAAAATGCTCTGAACTTTTTTTGGAAGCAGCAGATGACTACAGCTGGTTAGCACAATTATAGCCGTTGTGTAATGCTTGGATCCTCTGTTGTTTCATTCATTCTATTCATCAAACTCTGCATTAGGCTGTGGGGGGAAGATCTGCCTGATGGTAAATTTACATTTTTTCCTATGTTGCTGCTATTTTTCATACTTAAAGGGACACTAGCAAGTGACACATCACTTTTTAACATTGTATCAGAAATTGTTTACTCTGTAATTTACAGTATCCTCTTAGAAGCCAGAAGAATGGAGAGCTTGAGCAATCTGGCATTTCCTCACTCTTGAGGAAATATTGATTTTTGATTTTTTTCACTGTGGGCTGGAGGAATCTCAGACACTTTCTACTTAGAGTGGTTCACAGCAGATTTAAGGACAGAGGCCACCAATTTTCACAGCACTTCCAGAGGAAGGTAAGTATTATCTGAAAACTATCCCCATTTCACAGGCAGGAGGAAAGCAGCCTTTGCAGAGATGGGGCCAGAGCTGTGCCAAGTTTTGTACAGAAGTGCCTCTGTGCCAGCCATGAGATTTGGTGAAGAAGGAAGAACCTGCCCTAAAAAAAAAAATCTTCCAAAAAGACAGTCCACTCCAGATGTCCCTATAGGGTGTCCAAGTCCCACCAATAAGGGGGAAAAGGGGTACAAAGCTGACTTCTGTCCCTCACTTTATCCATGATTATAGCAGGCCAAGGTGCTGAATTTTAGTTCTTGCACACATAATTTTTTTAACAGTACATAATATCATCCACATTATATCAACATGAGATCACAATAATAAAATGGGTACTGATGCCGATATTAATTTTTTATTCTGTAAAACCACCACTGTGTTTGAGAATTCTTGATTTTTCTTCAAGGTAGAAAACCAAATTGTGTTCGAAACTTTCTCTTGTCATTCTCAAGATGGGGATTTTGGGGAAATGTTGCAGACTTTTGTGTACCTCAAGCCTTTCACTGGAAAAGTGAAGAAAGGAATGAAAAAAAAATATTTCTGAAGGGATTTTAATACTGTTATAACAAAAAAAGTAAAAAGAAAATAATGGGATGGCAGTGAAGGAAGAAAAAGGGAAGAAATATAGTTTACAGATGCTGTTCCTTATTTTTCTTCCTCTTTTTGGTCTTCCTATATTAAAAACAAGCAAATGAACCAGAAATAAAATTGAAATGTTTGAGTTTTTGTAGCTCCCCTCTATGTGATTTTCCCTTATTGTTACTTTTCTTTCTCTCCATTGTTCAATCCGAAAGACTGTATGCTTAAAATTCATTTGGGTAATTAAGTTAGTGAGAACAGCAGAATCTCATTAGGCTGAATCAGAAAGTGGCTTGAATGAGCATCAGTGTTTTCACACTGTTTTCAGTGAACACAGTGTTTCACAGTGTTTTCACTTCTACCCCAGGAAGGGATAGAAGCACGGTGTCACCCAGCATCAGCCCCTCAGTACTGGGGGACCGAGGAGCCTGAGATGAACTATGCAGACCCAAAATACACCTTACTGTGCCATGTGAAGCAGCCATCCAGCGTAGTGACAAGTAGTCACTAGCAGCGTTCCTGGATTCCACTGCAATAAAGATTATTTATGCACCATGGCTGCTAAGTGCTACTAAACACAAAAACAAATGACACTATAGTCTCAGACCACTAAATTTGTCTCTCTGCTCTACATATCCTTTGCTTTCCCTTTGGCTGCCTTTTTCCTAGCTGTAAATTGCATAATTCATTCTCTCGGTTGTTTTATAGTTTTGTGGTGAAATTCAGATTTATCATCATTAAATATTGTTATCACTGTTTACACAATGACGCAAACTGTCTGAAATGTGTCTCAGACTCAACGCTGACATCTAACCTCAGGAGAAGATGGGACTCTCCAGATCGACTCAAATCCAGCCTACAAGCCAAGTAATTGGGACAAACATAGAGAAAACCATTGTAATCCAGGACATTGGGAGAGAGGATCATTACTTGTTTAATTCTGCTTCTCAAAAGTGCAATGCACAGTTTGTCAAGAAACAAGCCACTTAGGGCTTTTAATATTGTTAGTTAGCAAGGATTATTTTTTTCCCTTGAAACACATAGAAACCGAAGATAACTGTAGAAGAAGGGACTGTGTCCAACAGGGGAACAAAAGACTCATTTCTCCTCTGCTTTCTATGGTCTTCTCAGACTCTGATAGTATCGCAAACTAGAAACCTTTCCATTTTGCATGGTTATTTCATGGCCTGGGTGCTGGGGACCTGCTCTCTGTGCTCCAGGTCCTGCCACCCTCTGATTCAAAACCCGAGAAAGCCACTGGTGTGTGTTAGTAACCCCCAAAATAAAGACCATGATATCCTGTGGTGACGGGATGCTGGTTTGTAGGTCAAGAGGAACACTCTGCCCCTCTGAAATTCACACCATGTCTTGCTGTACTGGTGTGACCTGCAGGACATTTCATTTAGCCCCACTTAAGCAACATCACGGATTAGCAAGTCTCCAGGAAAGCCATGAAGTGCTGGACCGTCGATCTCTCAGGGCTGTCTCTGCCTTGGCTGGTTCATAATAATGTCATCATAGAAGATTAAGATGTTGCAGCTTGGCGAAGAGGAGCGATAGTGCAATAAATCCCTCCATTGGGGCATTTCCTCTGGCTGGTTGTCTGTGCAGCCATTTCAGGCTGCTCTGAAATTAATTTCAAGATTCTTGTAGGCACTTATCTCCCCAAAGTGAGATTTCCTGGGAATCGTCAGGGAAGGAATGAAGACAGAAGAAATACAGCTAAACCCCAGCACTTAAGACCTGAGCCCTCTCTCTTTAATGCTCTTCGTGTAAATCAGGAGGAATTCCACTTTCATCGGGGGAATTATGCCAGTGATATACTGTTAGTGAGAGGAGACTCAGGTGTAAGTCCTTTTAGTTGAGCTTCCTTCATTCATTTTTACAAAAGGAGACCCTGACTCTGCAGGAGATCTTGTGGTGGAGAGGTGGGAGAAGAAACACGATCACTGCATATTTAGACTTTGTCCTGTATAGAAAAGTTTTAGAATCAAAGCTTATTTACTTCAGAGGGAAATTACAGTCACAGTCATAGGCAAATGCTAGCTCAAGAAGGCTTAGAAATCACATGCTCTTAGTAGGGTAGATACTGCAGATAGGACCTCCTTTCTATTGAGGAAAATTATTTTTTTCCCTCACTTTCAGACGAGTAAAATTTAGTCCTGAAGCCTAATGCACCTAAAAAAATGTCATGATTTGCTGTATCTAGTAAGACATAAGTGATGGGGACCAAAGGTGGGGGAGGGAACAGTGCAGGCTAAAATATTTGGAACAAAATGCCATGGTAGGGAAAGGCATTCTGCAGTGAATACAACCAGCTGGGTGTCTGGATGCTTTGTAAAATTTTATTGTGAAATGCACAGATGATGAGCACAGCTGCAAAACATCAGGAGTGTTTATCATGATCTCCCAGAGCGTTCTGGGTGTGTTCCCCTTTGACACTATTTATGTAGGCTTAACCTAAGCTGATTTCAATGGAGACATCAAAATTGTTTCAAGGTGCATCCTATTATATACAGGATAAGCTTGTGGCTTAAGGTTTCTCTCCCCTGTCTTATGTAGTGTTTATCAGCATGCAAAAGACAACTGAATGAAGAAGTAGCTGATAGCATCTGACTAACTGGCTGCTGTTGCTGAAGCAAATAAAAGATGTTTCTGGCACTCACACAAGTATTAAAAAGGGGATAAAGCAGATTTTTGGGATGGAATTCAGGCTGAAAAAAATCTGTAATCCCTCCTTCTAGGCCTAAACATTACAGCAATCTTCAAGCAAGGGTCCTGAATGTTCTCAGCATTATTTATTTTACCTGAATTTGGGTCCTTCCCAGTGACATGCTGGTGTGCTGTAAGCATAACACAGACAAGAATCAGTTTCCCCCTGCGATGTGCTTCAACTGCTTGTGTTCCCAAAGGTTTATACATGATCACCTGCATCTCATAACATACAATAATGCTCTAATTCAGTCAGATAATTCGCAGGCATAATTTTATCATGACTGTGGTACAGATCTGTCATACTATAGAGGAGGAGATAATGTAGGAGCCTATTTCAACTTCCATGAGGTACCTTGCTGTAAAAAAAATAATAAAAAAAGAAAAAATAAATAAAAATAAAATAAAATTGAAAAGAATTTCTCTGCATTTTATACTTCCTGATTTTGACAACCAGTGAAAGCATCAAAACACTGCTAAGGAAGCTGGTTTTGTAAGTTCCGGCTCGTGACCAAGGGAAACAAAGGGAGCAAGAATGTCAGACGAGAATAAATACTGACAGCTACCTGCCCAAAGAGAGGGTTTACATCAATAATTCAAGGAGTAACTTAGGAAATGTTGTTATAAAATGAAATTACATAACTATTAAAAAGCTAAAAAATTTTGTTATACTTAGGAAAAATTTCTGAAAGGAAAAATAAAAGTAATTAAACCACAGTATTAATCTTAACAGCAGTCCCCCCCTTTCCCCAACTAAGACCTTGTGACAGCTTTACTTAGTCTTCATTAAGCATTTTCAAACAGTTCATTGCAAACAGTGTCTGATATAACTGTGAAATCCCTGTAGCACTGTCCCAGCTGCAGTGTCAGATTTTAAGAGTGAGGGAGTACTAGGACAGACACTGTTTGTAATCAGTAACCCAGGTCTCAAAGCTTTTCAGATTGCGCTGTTTACATTGTACTTTGGCAGATTTTTTTCCCCACTGAGATTCACAAATTGCTTAGCAGAAGTCACAACACCTTTCTTTTTTTTTACATCAGGAGCTGAAATGCAGAGTACAGAAAGGTTTACTAAAACCATATTGTTAGAAAGCTAGGATTAGAAATCAGAACTTCAAAATGCAATCTCCCACCTAATCAGCAGAGACAACAACTTCCTGGACCTAAAAAAAAAATGAAGCTTCCACTCCGTTCTTCCAGAGTTGCACAGAGAAGGATTTTTGGTTCTTCTGGTCTTGAGAATGGCTCCTTCTGAAGGAAAAAGCCATTTTCCCTTCAAAACACCTCAGCCCAGCTAGCTGCCATAGGTATGACAGGCATCAATACAGGCCAGCCCTTTGCAAGGCAGGCGCTGGGACTGCACTATGCGCAAGTTCCATTGATGGCAATGGACTGCAGGTCAGATCTTCACCACTCCTTGCTGTCAGCTTGCAGTGGTAATGCTCATCATAGAGCAATAAAAAGCCAAAGGCAGTCCCTGTGTTTGTGACAAAACCTCTTATTAAAGAGTTATAAAAGTTTGAGTGCAGGAGGCATATTTCTGTAGCCTCATCATAAATTTTTTGTGTTTCTGTCTTTGCAAAGTTGTTTTTATAAAGCCACATATTGGCTAGACCCCAGCAGCTCTTATCACAAATCAAATTTTGCATTTATTTGCACTTTTGTCATTGGAAAGGAGAAGGTTTTATTAATAGCAGTACTGATGTTCATATCTGGAATTCACTTCTGGATTGAGAAACTCCTGTGCCAGCGTTCAGCCAGGAGTGAACTTTATGATCATGTTATCAACTCTGAAAACAGGAGATTAAGCAACAGCCGCTGAAGTGGTAACAGATTTTTAACTCTATCAGAATCAGCTGCCCACCTTTCTGCATTGTTTCCCTGTAGTATCAACCTCTCATATTTGAAGGCTTCCCCAACGAAAGAGAACCACCACATTGCACTATTTGTAAAACAGCTCTGTCCTGAAACATGATAGTGCATGAACCCAACCTGATAATTTATGAACTCACAGCTAAGCAAGAAACAGTTCCCCTGCAGCCCAGAGTAACATGCTAAATCTCTTTTTTAAATGTAAAATCATATTGCCATTCAGGTTTGTGGCTTTCTTAAATGTGGTCGTGCTCGGAGAAGTGACTATAAAAACTACACACTTTTAATCAATGGACCTGCTGTCTCCTGCAGGAAATTTGAGTAAGATATGTTTCATTTACTGACAAAATAATACCCTAGTTTTGTATTTTCTACTCTGCTAGGAGTGTAAAAACCATACAGCCCTGGGAAAAGTAGCCAGCCCTCCTCTAGTTCACGCACCATCAACATTACTGGTAATTAGTTTTAACCACTGAATTTTGAATGCCTGTGCAAAGAGATTAGGTTGATTTTCATATCCAGGACTGGACCTACTGAGCTACTGGCTAGAAAAACTGGGCCACTTTTTCCGCTGATATGCAGCTCCCTCAACTGCAGCTGGAAATTTGACCCTTCATCTTCAAGTAGGGATCTCTGCTCGATGATAACAGCGCCATGCAGCACACAGATTTGGACCTGGCACATGTTCCTGCACAGGAGGATGAATAATACCCCTGGACCAGCAATGTGGCCAACCTGGCCTGGTGAGAAAATGATGTGCTTGAGATCTCAAGTACCCACTGGGGCACATACTCCTGGCTCACTCCAGCTGCAAAATAAAATACATGATTATGTACTGCCAAGACAGCTGGCTGGTAGATCATCTAGGTGGCAAACTCTGGGGTAAAATGGGTCTCCAACCACCAGCAACTACACAGAACAACCATTAGGCTAGTTCATAATGAGCTTGCAACACTGTGGACATGTAATCAGTGCTAAGTGGGGTTGGTAACCTCCCTCAAGCCGTGCCATCCCTCTTGCTGACACAGCCTTGCCATCACCTTCCTAGCTGCAAGAGGTCTCCCACATCTGCCATGCATTCAGCTATTTTCAGAAAGATTTAGTCAACAGGTGGACTGCACTGCCAGTGCATTTCATCTGGTCCTGGGTCATTTTGTTTACAGTGCCAAAGCAGCTCAAAATGAAATTATCCCTTCAAACAGTTTCCAGACTACACAATCTTCCAGCTGCAAATGAAAGCCACACTGCCACCCAACAATCCAGCTGTTTGTTTGCAGCACTGGAAATAAGCGTGCTGAAAGCGGACTAGAAAGCTTTCAAGTTAGTCCATTGTTGACTACAAGAGACGATGAAGCTGCAATTGCCTCACATTTTCCAGCTAAACCAAAGCAGGAAGCTCCCATTCTGATGGCCTGAGTTACAGGAAGGGCAGTTCTGCATGAAAAATTCACATTTGTCACAAGCAAATATACTCTACACATGGTATTTTGCATGGAGAACACGGTGAGCTGACTCTGAAAAGCCGAACATCAGTACCCTTCTGGTGAGGATGAGGAATGGTATCAATGTTTGCCAAACACCTTTGCAACTATGAGTCTTTGCATGAAATCATCAGAAAGGGAAAATTCAGTTATAGAATAAATGTTTTGTAGAGGATCTTAATTTAGTAATTGATCACAGCCAATGAGGTTGGATCCACACGGACATACACCTTATACAGAAATTGCAGAGTTTGACATTAAACACAGCTGTCTTAGGTAGCTAGCTCCACTTTTCCCTGATATTTCATTATGACAAATGGGATGTATTTCCATCACTTATCATAAGATCAACACTGCAGCCAAGCAAGTGTTAGCTTATTTATTGTCAGCCAGGGGATGGATGGTCTTAAGTGCCTCCTTAATCAAAGGGATGATTCTTTAACAATGTCTTTTCTCACAAATGAACTGTCAGTCTTCAGTCTTTGTCCATCAGTCTACCAAATTTTATCAATCACACTGATTGTGGTCATGTGCAAAATGAATTTGTTCAGGCTGATCTGGCAGAAAAACAATATCAGTTTTTAGTTTTTTCTTGCTTGTGAGCATTATCAGTGTGGTTTTCCTCCCTTAATCTGACAGGAGCAAATGTCATCAGGTGGTACTGCCATCCTGTCACTGCATGGCATTTACACCACACCAGCATGGCTCTTCCTCACCTGTCTGCTATGCTTGCGGGAGGAAGGTGGGCTGAGTGTGGCAATCACACAAGAAAACTCTACTTGGCTTGAATTGTCGGGACCTGGCCAGACTGGCGGAGCTGGGACTGTGTGCTGGGTCCCCGTCCACCTCTTCTAACCCTGCACCCTGCTGTACCAGGACTGGCTTTGAAGCGACCATGGAATTACGGCTTCATCCTATAATATTTTGGCCAGGCTCAAAGAAGATGCTTCTCCTGTGAAGGGCTTTCCCAATATTTACTATAGTAACGAGCCCACAGGCAGTTCTCGCTGGCCAGGGGAGTTTGCATTAGCGGCACTGCCACCATCGCCCGATAAGCCCCGACCTGGTGTTGTTTGTACTTCTCAGTCACCTTTATTTGTTTAAGAGGCCAGACAAGGCAAACACTTGTGATGCCTTGTTTATTCTGTGGCTTTCACTGGAGCATATTAAACTCATCATTACTTCATATAAGCCTGAGATAGGCATTTTTTTGCTGGCAAGTGTTGACAGTAAGTAACAGACACTCTGCCACAAGGTAACATGTTTACATACTGGTGCGAATGCCTGGTGGATTTTATTCCTGTAAAACTATCACAGATAAAGAAGCTACTATCAGATAAGTGAGTATAATAAATGGCCACAATTAGTGCTCTGCTGATGAGACTACTCGGTGGTCTCTCTGCTCTGTTTTAGACAAACCCCAGGCTCAGCTTGCTTAGTATAAATGGAGACAGAGACCATTTAAAATAACATCAGCCTCTTCTGATTTCTGGGGGTGTTTTACCAAAATACTACTGTTAACTGAACAGAAATCTCCATGTATTTATCTCCAAAGAACATACAAAGGGGAAAATCTAGTCAAATAAAATAAAGATGTCCATTTACATGCACAGACACACATGCACACACGCACACACATACTGGCTACTTGCAGGTTTCCCTCTTTTTTAGGACTTTGGATTAAACGGTGAGGCTTGGTCCCAACTGGCATTAGTGCTTTTCTTTTTGATGTCGCTGGAAATAACAGCGAGAGTCAGGGGTTTTGGAGAGGCACCAACATGAAGGTGCCTGCGCCTCACTGGAGTTGTGTACACCCTGCTGCTGCCACTCCAAGTGGGGAGTGAGGGATGCCCAGGACACTCATACTCCCCAGCAACATGTCCTCTCAAGACCACAGAGGAAGCAGTGCCTCCCCCTTTCTCCCCATGCTCATGGGAGCTTGCTGAATCTGTATGGGCACTACAGCTGAGGCAGTGCCATCACAGTGCAAACCTGGGCGGTGGGTGCATCTACCTCCAGGCTAACACCCCTGGGGACAGATGCTGTCTGCTGACAGCCTTATGTCAAACCTTGGTAGCAGTCCAGAGGGCCTGATACACCTTCAGGGATCTGCTTATATTTTGTATATATTTATATTCACACAGCCTCTCTGAAATCAGTGGATCAACTTCCCCCAAGAGGCATATGTCCAGATGAAATCCTTTCCATTGAACAACCACAGTCCTCCCCAAAACACCTACCTATCACATATATGATATCAATCCTCCTCTCACTTTTGTCAACAAGAGAATGCAAAGAAAGAAGTAAAAGAAGCAGTGCCACCGTGGAGTTGTAAAAGCCAAGTCCCATCCAGAACCAAGCTTCATATCCTTCTAGTACCCCATTGGTAAAAATACTCACTCCCAAGCCATGCTCAAGGGCTGTAACAGTGAGAAGGGGCTGTACTATCGCTGCAAAACCTCATTTCTCTTCATCAGCAGCTCTTGTTTGTAGACTAAGCTTGTGCTGCTTCATGAAGTTATCTTATAGTCACTGTTTTAAAGGCATCTCTGTTGACATCCAGACAGATCTTATTACAATCAGGACTCAAAAATGTCTATAATTCAGGCATTTTTGCTGAAAAGTTCTTGTAAAGATATTAATACCCTTGCACAGTCTAGACATTTATAGAATTACCTGTATTTACCACAAAATGGTTTTACATATAAATATACATTCAAATCACAGATATGTATGGATATCTGTATGAATGCACTGAAAGAGATTTCTGATATACTTCTACTGTCATTAAAATAATGATAATAGAAAGCTCAAAAGAATTGGTTGTAAAACACAGACTGTAATCCTCTTGAGTTATTTTTCATCTGTAACTACACATTTTGTTTATGTAGTGTCAAAATGGCACCATCCAGCACGGTCTCCTGAAGATGTCTCCTGATCTGTCTTCTACTCCCTCCTGAAATGCGATGCCTTCTTCAGAACTGACTAGTGGAAAATGCTCTTCCTTAAAAGCATGCTCCTACTGGGGTTTATACTTTCTATTTGATTTAATATTTCCCCATAAGAGAAATTGCACTGCATGGCAGCAGAACCCCTCCACACACACGCCGCACCCCAGTAATTAGGTGCTTGTGTGCAGTAGGATTTATGGTGGTTCTTTGTATTCCCATTGCCAGAATATCTCATAAACTAAGAAAAGTTATGCAGGCATCAGTCTGTTTACCTTTTCATGAGCTTAAAGCTGATTTATTTGACCTCTGAAAAACAGGATAATACTCAATGGAGTCCAGATTAAAGGAATACTGTGAAGTAGTTTAAGCCCCAAGTCTGAGTTGCCTTTAAACATCATAATTTGAGTACAGTCTTCACTTAATTCCACTGAAAGCCAGTATATGATGTTTGCCCGTCTATGCAATCTATACATGTGTGCTCCTGTAGACTTTTGCATGTATTAGGCCCCGGGGCTCCCCGATGGAACAGTGACTCAAGTAAGATGACACATTGTAATAAGTTGCTACAGAGTAAACACTGCTCTAAGACACAACAAAAAATAATCCATGTGGGGCTTTGCACCCCAAAGGCAATGATAACTATTTCAGTATCATTACACTGGTAAGAATTTCCTTAGAGGAAGCAGGGTCTTGGAGCAGAGCAAACAATTTCTCTCAGTGATTTGTCCGTATAGGCCATTATTTTTTGCTTTCCATTTGCGAATGGTTTGTGCGCACGAGGCAGAAACCTGTTTAGCTGTTTATGACAACCTACAAATTTTGAGTGCCCCTTGACCTGCCAAACATTTAGAAGCTGTGGCCTTGTGCAAGCTGTGTTGATGGCAGCTAATACCAAGCCCATTGCATTGCTTCTCATCAGTGAAGGATGCGATTAGCCAGTACAGTACAAATCACACACACAAAATTCTGATTCCTCTGCTAGGAATTTCCACGTTTAAAATCAATATTTTTAGTGTTCAGTGCAACCATGCACAGGAGCTCACAGATTCAAAAAGTGAACAAATGGGAAAAATCAATAGGAAAAATTAATTAATTTCCTCCCATCCTGGCCCCGGTCTGAATTGCATACCAACACATATGGAAAGTTAATAGACCCATTTATTTCACGGTATCAATTTCAGCTGTGACAAATGAGCCACAGATACTTACATGCGACCCCAAATCCATTTATCTGTGACATCAAATCTCATTCAAAGTACGCAGAGGTATTACCAGCCTTCAGGTGCTTAAATAGATCATTTCCAGTGAAATGATCAATTCAACTAAAGAGTACTTCTAAAGACTAAAGACCTGGATCCACAAATAAGTGACGTACTGAGGGGAGAGGAGGGAAGGGAATGCAGGTCCCCTGGTAAGTAAAGACATGGGTAGCCAGTTATGCTAAATGAACACTTCATACAAAATACCTTGAGGCAGTAGTGGTTGCAGTATGTGGGGTATTGTCAAGGTTATGAGTTCACAAGAGGAGTTTCATACACGTGTGGCTCATGCCAAGCCCTCCCATTTCCATGGAGGAAGGACATGACTTCTGTAATCAGAAGAACACCTTGTTCTTAGATGAAATCAGGACAAAAAACAAGGATTACCTGTACTGTTTACACCCTGCAGTTCTTCCTCATCTACAAAAAGGAAATTGTTTGACTTAATCCTAGAACTGCCTGTTATTTCCTACTCCCAATTCTATGGCATTATTAGTCCCCATGATTTTATAGGAGTGATCAGATATACAAATCCTTTCAAAAACACCTGAAACTACCAGAAAAAATGTAATCAAGTAGGACAGACAAGATGATAGGAGAGGACGGGAAGATCTTTCCAAGTAATGGAATGAAAAAGCTTTATTTTTTGCCTCTGTTTTCCCTAGTCTGGTCATTCTACTTTTTTAATCTTCTATGTAGGTATTTCTGAGTCAGCGTTCTGCAAAACCATGTTTTAGTAAATTAAACAGCTATTAAATATAGCTCCAGAAATTAAAATATCTATTGCATTCCTCCAAAAATGCCTCGTTAAGTCACAGTTCAGGAAAACATCATTCACCTTAATGGAGAACCACTGTAATGGAGCAAGAAGCAACTTGGAAGCAGAAGCAGCGAAGACGGGAAGACATGGTTCAAGTTCCCCCTCATATTTTCTTAGGAAGAAAAACCATCTTTTCATAAGTAACTCACATGCAATTCCAGCCAGGTCCACATAGATTTAAACAGGACTTGGTTCAACCTCTCCTCTCTTCTCTTGTTTTTAGGTTAAAAAAAAAAATCCTACAAAAAAGTGTATTTGGCAAAGCTGCATTCATATATCTTAAGACACAGAAAGAACCATATTAATGCTGCTGGCTGGGTTAATTTGTTCTTATGGGGACTGAGAAAAGGTCTCTTCACTCAGATCTGTTTCCTAGAGTTTATTGGTCCTCACTGTAATCTGCTGAAGGTTGCAGCCCAGTTTGAACCCCGGGCTAATTCACAGTACACCACAAAATGTAATGATATATCCCATTGCTTGAGTACAGTAAAGGCACTGTTTAATAACTTGCCATAATTTCAGGCTTTAAGTAACGGTGGCCAGAGAGGTGTCCTTTTCATTCCCAAGCCAGGCTAACCAGGGGAGGTGAAGTGTCTCTTTCTCAGCACCAGCCTGGTATGTTCTGTTGGCTTTGATTCTTGGACTGGTTTTTGAACACCAAGAAGTGTTTAAAATCAGTTAAATATCAAAACAGATTGCGAATGTGACTGAGTTTAAACAACAAATATGTGTCAACAATATTTATTTGTGCTGCAGAAGCTTCATACATTAAAAAAAAAAAAAAATCCCAAAGACTGCCTTTCGCAGTCTGGACCTTGTTGGCTGATTTATTAGCTTTTCTGTTTTCATCAACATGTTCAAGTTGCTAAAATCCATCCTGTTAAGCCTAATGTGTCTGGCATTCATCTTAAGCTCAGTACCATCTGCAATAACAAGCAACAGATCCCTGATCTACAGTTGTAACGGCTCCCCAGGAGTATCCCCCAGTAGAAAAACTAAAATAAAAAGAAAAGGATGAGCATGATGAGCCTGCCTCCATCTTGGGGCAATTCTTCAGTCCCATTTTCCTTGATAATCACAGTAAGCTGTTGCATCATCTGCACTTTCATTTTCTAATGGGATGGGTGAAGGAGTTTCAAGGCTCTTCTGTTTTAATGAGATCATAACATGGCAAATAACAGAGGCTTTTCCAGTTCCTGTGGGAAGTATCTGTACTCTTTATTTCTGCCATAGTTAAATGAAGCTGTGAGCGTCGGGTAAACAGTTAGAAAAGTGTCCTACAGGCATTTACCTCCGTGAAGTTCTTTATGTTCAATGACATTTTCTTCCTACGGCATCTTCTCCATTCCAATCTTGGTGGAAGCACCACCTTTCTGGCAGTAACATGAGTGAAAGGGGCAGTTTTTATTAGTATGCCTGTGAATGAGCATCTGAAGTAACATTCACCCCATAACACCACACTAAAAAACTCTCTCAGAGCTTTCTTACAAGGACAAACACCCTGACCTCGAGTTAATACCTCAAGAAGGACTGCTGCAGGCTGCCAGGGAGACAAGTGTAAAAGTAGGGTAGGTGTAGTAAACAACCCCTCTCTCATGTTCTCCTACCTCTACCCACTTCTAAGACTTCCCATGCCTGATGTGTTCATGTCCTTGGTGACCCTGTGTGATTTTCTGACATAAATTAGTTGTCTCCCCTTGAGTTTGTTATCTTCTAGCATCCACCATAACCTTGAAAAGGAATAATCCAGCTCATCTTCTCCTTTCCTTTCCCTTCATCTTGGCTCCCGCTGGTTTCATTTGATGGCTCCTTGGCTTTGCACAGGAATGTGTGTCTCTCTGAGTCATTTCACATTTCTGTACTGAAGTGATAGCACTGAAGTGCAGCTTTAGTCAGACTCAGATGATCAGGCTGTCTAAGACATATTAATGGCAAGGGAGATGATGGCAGCTACACCACATGAGACAAATGAACACTATATGTGTACCCCACAGTCTGTGAGCTCACAGCTAGGTGAAGAATCACTTTTAAATGGGAGAATTGCAGACATTTGTCCTCATGTACAGATATCCTGCAAGCAGAAAAGGGAACTCTAATCTCCGAAACTATTATGTTGTAAGTAGTTCTGTGTGCAGGTCCATTAGCAACAAACATGTTGAAGGAAGTTATTATTGTGGTGAATTTATTGACAGAGCTGGAAAATCCCTTTGTATCACTTCTCTTATTCTCTTCACTTTTTGCTTTGTTCTGCATACACACAATATTACCTCTCCCAGTTTGGGCTTCCCAGGCTAAGGCAAGCAATACAAGAACTGCAGCGACTAAAATGATGTAGAAGAACTGACAATCAAAAAAGCCCTCAAGAGCAATTACATTAATACCTTCACTTTTTCTTTTTCTTTTTTTTTTTTTTTTATACAAGGTTTCTCAGAAGGAAAGGTGTGAAAAATAGTTAATACTTGAGTGGAGAGCTTCAGCTGTAAGACAGCAAGAGCCCATCTCAGTGGACTTTGACAATTGCTGAGATCTTAATGAACATTATTATATGAGAGAAAAAGAGTGTAAATCCACCTTAGCGGAATTTGAAAGGGAGCATCAGAATTGTTTACCTTTGCTTCTGACTTTATTAGGACAAAAGCTACCTGCTGAGATGTGGTTAGATTCCCCTTGAGTCATATGTAGTAAATATGAGTCTAAATACATATAAGTGATGGGGATATTCTGTGACTTCAGTGCCTGGGCATATAGCTGGGGGGATGTGTTGCAGCAGGGCTTTTGGCCATCCAGGAAAACCAACAAAATGCAAGACAAATGAGTTACCTTTGAAGTGGAGAGTTCCTGAGCTTTAACAGCATAGGAGTAGACTGGAACTAGATAGGTAGAAAACTGTTTTACAAAATCAAAAATATGGATTTGGAATAGAAGCACTTCATTAAAAAAGTGCCAAGGGCCTCTGGTAAACAGCCTGAAACTGGATAGTTGCAGCACTTGTGGATAAAGTTTGTGACAATGAGTTTTGTAACAGAATTCAGAGCAATTTGGAGTTTTGAGCATTATGAGATCTGATGAAAAGCACAAGGAGGGAGCCGAGTGTATAATCAGTGTTGTTATTATTCTTAAAAGCAATATTACAACACCGATATTGTTACAAATAAATCAGCAGATGGCAAATGCCTTTCAGGGAAGGCAAAGGCACAATAATGTGTCTGGTAGCAAGAAGTGAAGCTAATGATTATGTGCTAAATGAAACAGCCATTCAGCATGCTGATCAGGAAAAAACATTTGGGAGTCATTGTGGAAAAAACATGGAAACCATTAGCCCGGTTCAGAATAGCAGGGAAGGTAAAAGCAAAGGAGGCTCTGTTGTTCCTGCACAATGCTCTAGTTGGGTGCCCTATCTCTGAGTTCTTTTGTTGTAGATATGTGCACACTGACCACAAAAGCAAGGGTCCCATTCAACTGGGCAAGGTGTTCCTGTACCTAAAAGGAGAGTGCCTGCTCCAAGGCATTTAGGGCAGAAATCTTGAAAATGCCAGAGGAGATACTAAAGGACGGGTCCCTGATTGTTCCCACTGAGTGCACAGGGCCCTCTTGGCCAGTGGAAGCCAGAGGAGCTCAACCTTTCTGTCTCCAGCTGTATAGGAAAGCCAAAGCAGCCAAAGCAGCAAGCAGGACCAGGGGTAGGTCACAGCTCAACAGCTCTAGGCTGCCTCTGCCTATGGTGTGAGATGGTAGGATGTTGTCTCACACCACCCCAGCCAAAACGCTGAGCTCGCACCATCCAAGAGCCACATGGTCTTTGCCAGGATCGGATGCTTCATTTCTGAGCCAAGCCTGTCAAGAGGGGTGGGTGAAGCACCTCTGTGAGAGTATCCTCAGGGGAGAGCAGGACACAGGCTTGAAGCTGAAAGGGAAAGAGGTAACAGTGAGGGAATCCAAAAGTTGCTTTTAACTGTGTGATGGAGATTAACTGGACAGCATTCAAAGGCTACAAACCAGGGCTTCATTTTTTATAGTATAACACAACTGCTCCATCTCTAGCTGCCCAAAGCTTCCCCCACTTTAGCAGCATTTTCTACCAAGCCTTTCTGACTGCTGAGGCTAGACCCAAACCATTAGTGCAGAGGTGGATGGCTTTTGTTTGCTTTTCTCCTGATCCCTTTTTTTTTCCAAATGAGCTCTACTGCTGAAGTGTAAGTGTGCTTTGCTCCTTTAAAAACAGAAAGGTCTCAGTCCAGTCATCTCTTAGTGACTCCCTTGCAGCCAGTTTCCCACAAAAATAAGCAAACTGGAGAAAGGAGTCAGAACCTAAGCCCTTTATGGGAGATTGATTGTAAAGCTGGTGGCAACGTGACAAGCTGATTTGTAGTGGCTCCTCATAGCTTGTTTGAACTGTAAACCTCAGTCACATTTATTTATTGTATCAATACAGATTTGTCACAACCAGCCTGAACATAAATGCTGGTGTCTCATGCCCTGATCATGGAATGCCAGGCACAGGGAGAGCACAGGTATGTGGTTTGTGTGTGGATGTGTGTGCATGCATGCATGTGAGACACACTGTGCGTACCCTCTCAAAGCCCCCACTTATCCTCTTCTCTGCTTCAGTGAGTGTAGGATCAGGAGCTTGGCTTGCTGCCCCATTCGGTGATGCCAGGGCTTTCCATGACAGCACCAGCCTGAGGCTTCCATGGCTCCTTCACAGAGACCTGGACCCCTTTGCAGGGCTTAATTCCCTTCACTGTCATCTTTTCCAATGATAGCTGGAGCAGCTGTTTCTTCTTCCTCCAGAGCATGTGGATTGCCAGAAAGCCTGAGGGGCCCACCAGCTAATTTCCATACTTGGATCTAGGTCTGTATCTGCATCATATTTTCTTGAAACAGTAGTAGCATGGTGGGTCTCTCTACCTTCTACACAAACATGATTTAATGTCTTCCTCAGGAGCAGTGAGTTCATCTGCTATAACATGAAATTGTAAGAAGGATTGGCTTTTCTCTCATTAATGTAATCACTTTAGACTAGTTGATATGTCCTGTATACAGCTTACGGTGTAGAGTTTTATGGCATATTACTGCACCTCCATATAAGTCTAAACTGGTCATAAAAGATAATCACTTACTGAAGAAAAATATATTAACGTTGCTGAAACTAGGACACAAAATAATTTTCATAGCAACGAATAAATAAAGGCTTTGGCAGTAGTCCTTTTTTTGCACAAAAAAATGCAGATAAAAGGGAAAGCGTTATACTCTTCCACCACCTCTTTCTCACCTTTTACTCTGTCCTTTTTCCTTCAAAGTATTCAATCAACCACGAGCAGAACCACAATATTAATAGTGGTAGAAGGGCTCCAAGCTTCTTGCTTGGTACAACAAAACTTACTGTTGCCGAGGACCCATGGATCCACAGGAAGAACATCCTGTGACTCCAGTGGCAGTCTTGAAAATGTTTTGACATTTTTCTTAGACATATCAGCCCACTAGGAAAATTAATAATGTTGAGAAGCAAGACTATGCTGTACCTACCTCAAGTACCAGAAAGCAGCACTGAGGCAGACTCTGATGCTGAGTAAAGCTTGTCTAGACACAAAATTAGATCAGGTTAAAAAGACTACTGTATTTCTGCTCTCTTCTGTTTATATGGCTCATATCAACACAGTATTTTAGTATGTAATGTCTATTTATGTATTTAACAGTTGTTAAACAGCTGTGCAAAGCACTGTCTGGATATTTTTATTTTAGTTTAAAAGTGAGTCAAAATACAGTTATATGTGTAGCATGATTTAAGACTACCAGGGCTTTCAATTGCAAAAGGCAAACTCCAAGACTGTTTATTGAGAAATTGTGGATGGCCTCCCTCTAGCAGTGTTCAAGGTCAGGTTGGATGAGGCTTTGAGCAACCTGGTCTAGTGGAGGTTGGAACTAGATGATCTTTAAGGTCCCTTTCAACCCAAACCATTCTATGATACTTACATAGACCCACCTTGTTGATAGCAACGAGGTCCTCCCTTCACCTGAATAATGCATCCTACAAGGAATCCTTCACAGTAGGACAGGATTATAAACACTTGCACGGTAATTTCCAGCAAGGCTACAGTAGAAACAAATTTGCCGGAGCTGGAAAAATGAATCTGTCATCACAAGATCAGTATTTGCAAGTAAGAGTGTTCAAGTTTAGCTTATGAAATTGTTTGCCTTGGCTTCAAGTCTGTCACTTTTAATGGATATTTTGTATTTCAGAAGCACATAAGTGAAGGAGCGTGTTCTTCCATCAAGATTTCAACAACGCCTAACTTTGGAAATATCTCAAACAGCCCATCCTTCATTTTTTTACTGTGCCTATGTAAAAAAATTGCATGATCTCTACTATTTCAACAGGTGGCTTCTCACTGTAATGTGATCCATGTGTTGTATAGGTCTTTGTTGTGCTCTTGCAGTTGGGCACCTCCATGAGCAAAGTAAGCTCAACCCTCATAAATTAACGTTGACAGTGCAATCCAAAAGTCAAACTTTTGAAAAAATTATACCAAGCAAATGGATCCACACTGGAAACAAAAAACAAATATAGCAGCTGAAAGTGGGATTCATTTCACATGCCTGAGTAAGAACAAACTGAATCTGTCAGTCAGCAAGGGGGAGTTACAAGGAATTGTCTCTCAGGAACTCTGCACTCTGCCATGGAATGGAATGCTTTATCTTGATCAAGCATGGGACACCTATGCATATCATATCCTGTTCCTAGGTATTAAGAGAAAATTAAATCAAGCACAAGATCAGTAATAAAAACTAAATACTATCACTTCACCATCCCTACCTCTCTCAGCTAACACTGTCTTATTGAGGATCACAAGGATAAGGTGGTTACCCCAAACAAACCTTCTCCAATATCCTCTTAGGCATTTCAGATCAATCTCACATTTCAAGACACAAAATGAACCTGAAAGAGAGAAAAATATAGTTCCCAGAAATACTTGTTTACAGAAGCCTTTCAGCAAGGCTGTTTTGAGTGGAACAGTTCAGCCTTCTGTCAGACGTGGTCTCCAATTCACATTTGGCAGCTTTGGACACCAAACCCCTACGAATCAGTTCTTGCATACAACTAGATAACACCAAGTCAAAGGCTTTCACTGCACTATAGATGGGCTTAGAAAAGCCAAAGCTGAAAAAAATTCAACATTCCAGTGCAACAGTGGATTAAATAATTGCTCAAGAAAATGCCTGCAAGGCCCACTATTGGTACACAGGAACATTTTAGGAATATTTTAGTCATCTGCCTTCAAAAAAAAGACAACTATGGATGAAAAATACCCACTTAGCATTTCTTTCCTACAGGGAGGAGCCTAGGCTCTCATTTGACTCATATTTCTGATTACTGTTCCACGCCATCCTTTTTAAACAATGTCATTCAAGGAATCTTACCTGCTTTGCTTTGTGTAAACTGCCTTTAAAATAGTTTATCAGGCTAAAAAAAGTTTTTTAAAAGGTCAAAAATTGATTAAATAAACACAATCTTTTTCTCTCAAAAGGTTTAGTGCTTTTGCTTTTCCTTTTTACCCTATTTCTTCTTCTTCCTCATGGTTATAGAGATAGTAGCACTGGCAAAAAATGTGGGACAAAGTTAGGTCTAAGTAAGCTTTGTTCATGATGTGTTATCTCAGTGAAATTTAGGCCCAGCATTGAGACTTCCCCAGCAGAAAACCCCTGACTTCAGTTACCTCCTTTCACAGGACAGAACTTGACATGGGCTTTCATCACTGTGGGTTCCTGGGTTGCTGACCCTGATGAGTCTCACCACAAGGGCAGAGGTCCATACGAAGCACGGATCTAGACAGTAGCTTTACCTCAGCCTTTACAAAGGGGAAGGGTGGAAGGAAGGAGTGCTCTGTGTTTCTCAGGACAGCTCTTGATGTGCCCAGTTTTAACCATGGGAACTTCCCGAGAGTGTACTACTGCCCAGGTCAATTCTCACTCAGCCACATCCTGTTGTCAACCATCACCAGTACTAGACCTAAATGACAGACTAGGAACAGGACCTATATTGAAATCTGGCCCAGGAGGGATAGTGAGGGTTGAGTTTGGAGCAATCCATGGGGCACTGACTGAAGGAGAGCTAGATGGGGCTCAAGGCTTCAGCAGCCCATCTGGTCCTGACGTGGGGACCACCCAGCTCACACTTACCCCACTGTTCATGGGGTTTGACAGCCACCACACTGGGTTCCCTTTCATGCAGTGCCAGGGTCTTCTGGCCTGCACCTGCATCAACATCAGCCAAGGGGATCCCTAATATAGCACTTTGCAAATTTGAGTGGGAAGAGGGAAAGAGAGTCTGATTACCTGTAAGGCAAATGGCCCTTCGTTATCACGTTCCCAACCTCACAGCAGCAACCTGATTCTCTCTGAGGTTCAATGTGACTCCAAAAGGGGTGGGACAAGTCAGTAAATGGTGCATAGTGACCCAGCATTGCTGCCAGTGGGCTGGAGAGCTGCTTCTTTCTAATGAGGGGACTGTGGGCTAGGCCTGGGGCTTGTCCATGGAAGCATGGAGTGCTCCAGCAACATGGGCCAGCTTAGAAGCTCATGCAATTCAGAAGCACACTAAATAAATAAGCAGACCCAGGATTGGTAACCATCGCTCCTGTAGGAAATCTATGTAATGAAAAAGTCATCAGCCCTGCCTTTTTTTTATCCATTCCTCTCATTCCTCAACTTGAATTTCTTTCCATGCCGTGCTTTCCCACCCCTCAGCTCTCCCCTGTCCACCCGCCCGCCCCCTCAAATGTCTCTCTCCTTCAGAGCTGCAATATTGGCCACCAGCAAGGAAGAAAAAGCTGATAAAAGATGATACACAACTCTCATTATTCCATAGTTTCCTCTTGATGGATTTAGAAAGGTCCCGAATGCAAAGAGAAATTAAATCAGCAGGTAGGAAGACAGATGCAAAGTGAAATTCAAGATGCTGAAAAGCTGCTTTTCTCCGAGGTCCTACTCTTTTCTCCATCCGGAAGACAGGAAAGAGCAGGCTGCTCATGACAGAGGAGAGAAAACTTCTGGGGGTCTTTAGGGGGAACTCAATCAAAGAAATTATTTTCCCACAGACCGGAGCTGAGCAAACCTTAATGGCTTTTTCCTGATCGAAAAATAAACCAACTATTAATTTATGACTTGAAGTGTATATAACAACCCCCCAAATGTTTTCCAGTTCTGTGAATAGCAATGCCCATGTCCTTTCTGTTTAGGTTTGGTTCTTGCTGGTTAATTTAGCTAATGGGCTAAATATTCCTCATGAAGCTGCATTTTCAAAAAAAAAAAATTTAAAATACTTAACTAAAAAAAAAAAGGCCAGCCGTGAGTTTCCAACATAATATTATATGTGTGTGCATAGAGATTCACATGTACTGACGTTAAGTGTAAGCACATGGTGAGCTGGAGGGGACGGTGTTTGCGTGAGGAAGCCACGTGAGGGCCCATGTGCAGGTTATTAGTGAGGGGGGAATCCTGTATGGTGTGAACAGCGGCAGTGCAGAGGGTCTGCTGGGAGGGTGTAAGCACCCACCATCACTGCCGGGACATCCTGTTAACTGGACTTCTGCAGAATTGATAAATTACTCTGGATCGCTTTGTTTATTTAAATGGAATCCAACGTTTTAACAGCAATAAAGAGAAGGCTAAATAATTCACTGGACCGGATATCAAGGCCAGTGTGATCTTCGGAATATGTGGGCTGCATCTCAAAACTGAGCCCTACTGCACCTTCGTTTGTGTACACATGTTTTTTGGGCAGACAGGATAAATTGTGAAATAAGATGACAATATTAGCATCTTCCCTTGGCTTCCCCTTACCGAAAGAATACTGCAGAGGAAACGCTATTCAAGCATTTCCTTTACGCTCATAAGTTAATCGCAAAACATCAGGGAATAAGACAGGTTTATGTCTTTCCAGTAAAATGCAATACAACTCGTAGACACTGAGTGATTTTACAGTTACCTTTTCAAAGTGTGGCAAACAGAACAAAAAGAAGGAAAAAAGTCCAAAACTAACGAAAAAAAAACCCCACCATTTGCCCCTTGTTCTCAAAGGTCGACAATGAGGTTTCAGGAGAAAATAATGTGTTTGTAACTTCCGAGCCGGCCGCCTACGGTCAGGAATACCAGCGGTAAGGAAGCCATGGGACATCTTGAGCATTTTACTATAAGATTGGGTTAAAAAAAAAAAAAAAAAAAAAAAAGAGAGAGAGAGAGAGAGAGGAAAAACCCGCGATCGCTGCTGTTTCAAAGTCAGGGCCACGGGTGGGATTTATTTTTTCTGATGCCTTTGGCAGTCCCCAGTCTACCGTGTGCTGCTGCCGTGTGTTATGGATAAATTATACCGGTTTCCCCGAAGTGGTGCCTGCCCTCGGCTGGGGCGGGCAGGGGAGGTGCAGACCTCGAGAGCGAGCGAAGCCACCACGGGTAAGTCTCTGACTTGCACCTGAACAGAGCCCGGCTGCTCGATGCCGGACCTCCCCCTTCCCGCCCGCCCCCAATATCATCCCACTTCCAGGCGGAGACTTTAACGCCCTTTACAACTCTGAGGCTATAAAAAAGACGGTCGGAATACAATAAAATACATTAGTTCATCTTTTTTCTCACATCCCCCCCCGGCCTGTTGAAACGGAGGAAAGGTGAAGAAACCTTCCACGATCATCCACTTTAAAAGGCGAGTAAACTCCTCCGCATCCGCCCCTCAGGGTACGCCCGGGAGATAACTCTCCCGAGTCCCGCTCCAAACGTCCGTGTGAGGTGCCTTTTGCCCTTCCCCTGCTCAGCATCTCCGGTGCTACATCCCAGCTCTCCCTGTTTTCAGGTTTGGGAGCTGTTCCCGCACCCATGCCTTCACCAAGGGAGAAGAGAGAGGGATCGAGAGGGAATCCGGAGGGTCAGCGGGCACCCTCAGAGTTAACAGGCCGGCAGCACCTCCGAGCACGGCTCCTCTCGACGAGCATCGCCGTTTTTCATTCTGCGTCTACCCCCGCCCTAACGTTTATGGCTAAACAAGTTCACAGTTTACACACAGTAAAATGTCGATATTGAGCTTAATGGTTGCGGAGAAAAGGGTCTTCGCAGGGATCCTCATAAAAACCCTTTATTTAGTTTCGAGCATTTTCTTGTAATCAATAAAAGTTGGCTGTTATCTCCCGGCGCATTTAGCGGAGAAGTTTATTGCCTGCCGGGCGGATTAAGGGCGAGACAGGAGTGCACCATACATGGAAGGGACTCCCGAGTGCCTAGATCCGAGCCTCGGATTCATAAAATATAACGATCCATTACGCTGCCGATATCTGGAGCCAGCAAATATATACAGACCATAAATTGTCGCCGGCGGGGTGCGGGCCGGCCGCGGGCGCGGGGGCTCCGCCCGCCCGCATTCCTCTCCGTGCCGGGGGGGCGCAGGGGGGGTCCCCTGCCCATCCATCACCGCCGTTATGACTCTGCGATGCAGCAAATGGGTTGTGTAAAGAGGCAGCGTTTGACAAGGTGGCATGGTTATCCTGTCCAAATGATGCATAATATTAGTATTAGGGCTTAGATCATCGCATGCTTTTAAAATCATCACCGCTAACTAGGGTTGGGGGGGGAGGGAGGGGGGGGGGGGTCCTGGGGGCTGCAGGGGGCAAAAGTTTCCATGTAGATAATGATTATAGATGGTGGGATTTATAGGGAGGGGTGCGCGCACAAATAAACACGTCTACTGTAGCCTGAGAGAGGGGCCCGATCCGGACTAGAGGGGCCAGTGGGGCCGCCCCCCCGGCCCTCTCCGCCCTGCGTGGGTTGCAGGGGAGAGGAACGGCTGGGGCCGAAGCAATCCCCGGCTCGGGAAAGGCCATTAGGACCGCTCCCACCCTCCCTTGAGAGAAGTCTCCAAAGGCTTGCTTGAGATTAAAGTAGAGAACCGGTAGAGAACCCCTCCTCATCCGCCACGATTGCAGTCACAGACACTAGTGGGTGGGAAGGCACTCTCCAGGGCTGGGGAAGGGCCACTTGGGCCAAACGGTCCACATTAGGATTTGTCCTTGGAAATACAGTGTTGTGAAGCGAATTGTACTGAATGTATTAAGTTCAAGAGAATTGAAGAACTACAGCAAAAGAGGAAGCTGTCCAGAGCCAAGCCCCAGACAAAAACGAGCTTCATATCCTCCCTGTTACACCACTCGTAAAAATACTCACTCCCAAGCTACGTTCAAGGGCTCAGGGACCGTAGCAGTGAGAAGGGGCTGTTCTATCAGCTACCCCGTTTCTCTTCATCAGCAGCCCTTGTTTGTAGACTAAGCTTGTGCTGTTTCAAGAAGTCATCTTATAGTCTCTGCTCTAAAGGCGCCTCTGTTGACATCCAGCCAGATCTCATTATGGACAGGACTCAAAAACGCCTATAATTCAGGCATTTTTGCTGAAAAGCTCTTTAAAAGACGTTTATACTCTTGCACAGCCTAGTCATTTATAGAATGGCTTATATTTTCAGTGGACTGCTTTTACATATAAATACGTGTATATGTATGTATATGTACATATTCAAATCATAGATATGTATGGATATCTATGGGTATGTATGAATGTGCTGAAAGAGATTTCAGACTTGCTTTTACTGTCATTAAAATAACGATAAAAGAAAGCTCAAAAGAATTGGTTGTAAAACACAGGCTGTAATCCTCTTGAGTTATTTTTCATCTGCAACTACACATTTTCTTTATGTAGTGTTAAAGGAAAATGACAAGGCTGTGGGCTAGGTCTTGGGCTCGTCTATGGCAGCGTGGAGCACTCCAGCCACACGGGCCAGCTTAGGAGCTCATGCATTTCAGAATTGTGCGGGGATGTTTTCGGGAAGGCGGGCCGGCTCCATGCCGCATCCCATCCTTCTTCTTCCTGCTTTCCGGGGCTGGATTGAGGTACAGGCTGGAGGTTCGGGGATCCCGGTGGACCTGGGGGGTCTGTCTCTGTCCCTCACGGGTCAGCGCCCTTTGTAGCCCGGCTTAAATTGGGCAGGGACAGGCGGGCTCCCCCGCCTACAGTCAGCCCGCCCAAAGAAGGATTAGGGACAGAGTGTCTGAGCCAAGGAAGAAAAAGAGAAATGGAAAGTCCCAGCCCGAACCTTCTCCTCCCGCCTTCCCAATAAACTTCCCTACCCGGGGCACCGTGCAGCGCCTGCTCCCCGGGGGGCAGCAGGACCAGGGCAGGCGGCGTTTGTCCAGGGGACACGGCTTTGGGCTGCCCTCGAGTCTGCAGACACATGGGGACGGGGTGGGTGGCGGAGTGCCTGTTCATCTGGCATCTGCTCTGACATCTCACCGAGGCTGGTACTGGGACACGGCCCATGGAGTGGGCCAGCAAAGCCTGACAATGGTGCCGTGAGGAGGATAAAATCCCCACTCAGCGTGATTTATCAGCCGTCTCTGACCCCTGAATACTTGAGTCACACGACTGGTGACAACATTACCCCGTAAATGAGGCTAGTGTGATTTGTGTGTGTGGCTGTGAAAGCGTTTCTTTTGCTCACTGGCCCCTCTTTTCTGCCGCTGGGCAAGGAAACCGTCCAACCTCTCCGTTCCTTCCAGCATCCTCATCCCCTCCACCACCCTCAACCCCTCCATCATCCCCATCCTCTCCATCATCCCCATCTGAGCATGCAGGCAGCCGGGGTTACCCCACTGGATCCGGCCAGGTGGACGTGGGTGATCCCAGGCAGCCTCCTGTTTTGGTGGCCGAGGAAAGGCACCGGTCATCACCAGGCATGGGGGAAGAACAGGCGGTGGCACGAAGGCTGGGAGAGATGGCCTGGGACCAGGCATAGCTGGAGGGGTGTGATGGCTAGAAACCTTTGATTTGGGGTTTGCCCAGAGAACGGGGGTGGAGGAGGGTGGCCCGGGTTTTTTAAGGCAAGCAGAAATTTGATTATAGCATACGGCAGAGCTCTGTGATTTGCGGTGAGCGGATTTCATTAGCTACGACCGTTTGAGTCTCGGAGAAGCTGGTCAGGCCTGCGGGTCTGGGGATAAAGCTGACCCCGAGGGCGGGTGGTGAAAGGGGCTCGGCCGCGGCGCCGGCTCTCCAGGTCGGAAAGAGCCGCGGCTGCTGCGGGCTCGGGGCTGGCACGGCCGGTCACTGCCGCCCCAGCCCCTGCGCTCGCTTTCTGCAGGGGCGGCGTGGGGCATAGGGCGTCTTTCGCCCCACTTCCACTCGTGTCACCTGCCGCAGCCGTCACCGAGGAGAGAGGAGGGTGGTTTGGCTCTCCTCACCGCGAGGTTTACCTACGGCGTTTCCACTTCTGATGAAGGTGACGATGGTGGTGGTGTGGTGGTGTGGTGGAGGAAGCAGCGGGCAGGAGGTGCCCGGAGCGGCCGCGCAGCCCGTCCCGTCGAGGGCTCTCGGACTGCCTGGCGGCCCCCGGCGCAGGAGTGGTATTGGCTCTAATTGCCGTCAACGAATGTCACCGGCAGGAGGAAAAACAAAATCTGCCTCCAAAGATCTCGGAGCAGAATTTGGCAAGGCTCCTAAAGACACCAATTAGCAAAGGCTAAACCCATTAATGAAGTGGCGGCTCTCTGGTTTCAGCCAGGTGGTGCAGATCAGAGCGCTTGTATCTGCAGCAGAGCCCCGCTTCCCTCCAGCCGGGACCTCACAGCAAACCTCCACATCAATAATACGCTTAATGGATCTCATTAGGGCTGGGGCCGCGGGTCCCAGGCTGGGAGCAGGGGAGATGAGGGGAGAGGGGGGCAGCGCGCCCCGCGCCGGGACGGGTGGATGGTGAGGCCACCGCTCCCCACGCAGGTACCCGGCTCTCTCCACTGCCCGGCTGAGCTCGAGAGTTTGCGTGAATTTCATTTTAGCCGGTTCTTTCGAATAAACGAGACCTTGTTATCGCCCTACCGACCTCACCAACCCACATCCTATCCCCTTACCCTTATCCACCGCTGCCCGCCGAGCCACGAGCATCCACTGCCGTGCGGGCTACTGAGGGTAGCGGTGTGGCCGCAGCGCCTTTCCTTGGCGCCCGATAGGGCTTCCCGCTCGAGCACGCCCCCGAGCCAAGGCTGTGAAAGGGGAGAGGAAGGGGCTTCTGCAAATTGATTTAAAAAGAAAACCGTCCGGACCACACCTCTGTAAAAAGGGGCTGGGGAGAAGGGAGGAAATATTTCCGCTCCAGCTGGGGCAAAACATAAAAAAGAGGAAAAAAGGAAAGCCGAGGTAGTATAAACCTGGCCGAGGTGAGCTAGAATATTTAGTTAATGGAGGTGGACTATGAAAAGAGACTTCATATTTCTCTCCGAGGAGTCTCTCCAGGTCTGCAGCCGAGAATATACACAGAAAACGTTGTGCCTGAATTATAGCTGAGGCTTTGCTTTATTTGAATTCACTGGTGTTTATTTAAGAAAGTGAATAAAGGTTTTGTGTAAACAGCCATTATTTCTGATGAGCGCTCAACAGCAATAAGAAGGGGGTGGTTTTTTTAGTCGAGATTGTGGCAAAAGTTGACATTTCGGAGATTGCAGTTTGTCTTGCCGACGCCAGGCAGTCCCGAGGCATGAACTGCAGGGAAAGATGTGTGTGCCTGCGAGTGTGAAACGGCGATGCCGAGCGAACCGGGGTCTGAAAACAATTATTTTTTAAGACATCAGCTTAAGCCCGACATTAAAATAAAATAAAAATATTTTCCTAAGGAGGGGGGCCGGTCTCGCTCAGCTAACGAGGGAGGCGAACTCAGGTTTCGCTGCCGCCGGCTCCGCGCCCGCGGGGCTCTGTGGGGAGCAGTGCCGAGCCAGGGGGGCCGCGGCGAACTGCCTCCTCCCCGTCAGGCGGAGCAGCGGCGGACCCCAATGCCAGCTCCTTACCCGGCCCTTTTGCACCAGATTTCGCTTGATAAAAATATTGCCTTTGTTTTGTTGTATTATTGGGTGTTTTTATTTTTTTTTTCTTGTAATGTGACTGTTATTTCTGAGGTTGAATTGAGTCTCTGGAGATGGGAGGTTTCTGGTAAGAAATCAGGCGAAAATAAAAGTATCTCTTTGGACTTCCTAACACAGCGCCTAGGAAAGGCGGGGGTTATTGGTAAGCTTCTCCTCGGGACGAAGGCCGGCAAGACCTGACTGATCTAGCCCGGCTGCGCATCTCTGCGGGTGTGGATGCTCGCGGACGGGGCTGGGATATCGGAGCGGCACGGCGAGGCCTCCCGCTTCACTATTAATCCGATTTCCCACACATGCCACGCAGGAGGACACAGGAAAACCTCTTTTCTCCTTGCGGCAGTGTGTATCGCTCCGGCTTCTTGGTCTCGTGTATAACTTTTCACCTGAAATCAGCCCGAAAAATCTCTGCCTGGCACCCGGGTGGGGAGGCGTAGCGAGTGTGTACGGAGACCCTGGCCTGGCCGGGACCGCGGAGACCGAGGGCAGCGACGGGAAGCTCCTCCCGGCCCCTCCGAGGGGACCCCGGCCCGCGCTATGACACTCCCTGACACACAGCCGCGTTGCGGCGGGTGGGTGCAGCCCAAGGGGATTTCGTTCGTCTGAAAAGAGTCAGAACAGATTTAGGGGAGGTGAAGAGACCGCCAGGAAAGCTGTGACCCCCAGCTGAAAGACCGTCGAGGTCTTTTGTGTCGGCGGAGAAACAGTGGGCTCGGGCGTTTCGCGTTTCAGACACAACCAGCATCAAAAGTCTTTCGCGTTACCAGGCCATATTAAAGCAAACAAGATAGAGGCAACCCCAAGATTTTCTTGACCTGTTCTGGAGGGGGGGGGGTGGCGAGGGAGTGTTGCATTGCACTACGGACGTGTCGACTTCACCGATGAACGGCGCTCGAGCTGCCTGAAGTCACGACATTGTCCGGTTTTTTTTTTTCTCCAGAAATTGAGCAGTAACTGCAGCCTCGCGGGACCGGGAAAACTCCCTTCCCTGTCGAGACAGGCACAAATCCCTTCATCCATGCATCTTTCCGCAGAATCGTTTTCTTGGTTTTGCTCTACCTGCCCGTGCACAGCGGGAGCAAACCGGGAATAGATATTATTTATTTTCCCTGTCGCAGGGGGAGAAGAAGAGGCCCACCCTCTCGGCTCTGCCACTTGGACCCTCGGCCCGAACAGCACCCGAGGTGCGCGAGACACGAAAAGCAGCCGCGGGTCGAAGGAATTTTATCCCAACTCTTCCAGTCAGATCTGAGCATCTTTCTCCGTAGCCCGAGTCCCACCCTCTTTTGTCGCGTTATCTTAGAGTGGTGCCATGAAGGCATTGCCCCTGCTCTCTCCCCGACCCGGCGTCCAGGCGGGCATTGCTCCCGTTATTTGAGGAGACCGAGGTGGGGAGAGCCTGGCCCCGCGCAGACAGCCCTGCACTTGGAGGAGAAGCAAATTTCTTTAACCCAAGGAAAGAGAAACTCCTTTCCGACGTGCTTTTCCCTTCTCATCTGACAAGAGCCACTCAAAACCCCTCTCTCCTGCATGGGTTAGTTTTCAGCAAGCAAACTCAAGAGGCAAACAAGATTCCTGCGGTTCCGTGAGCCGCACCACGGAGGAGAAACCAATTGTGTTTCGCTGGACATCTGTCCCGCGGCTTCTCTTGCACTGAGGGGACTTAAAACACCACGCAAATCCCGCGCTGATGGGCACAGCCACTTTCTGGGGCTGGAAGCGAACTGGGGGGGGGGGCATACCGTGCCCCGAAAAGTCGAAATACCCCCTCGAAACACCACTCTCTGGCAGTGTTTTAAAGGCAGAACTAATTTACAAGCCCCTTTCAGAGCATTCCTTCCCCCACCCCGCTTCCCTGTCCCAAGAGGAGTCGGACAGGGATGGCGCCTTGAGAGCACAGCCCTACGCGAGCGCTGCGCGCATCCAGGAGTGCATCAGAACTTTATGTGCGCCCCTCCTGGAGATTACCCTGCCCTTCGTGGCTCTGGAGAAACCTGTGTCCGTTCGCTTAGACATTTTCTACGAATTCACCCGTTCATTTTTCGTCCGGTAGGACGATCTCTTTGCCTACCATATGTCCCAGCTCCTTTTCCCCACTGCTTGTGGCGAGGGAATGCTGTCGGTGTTTCCTTCTCTTTCCTCGGGGGTTTGCTCCTGATGGATTGTCCCTTCTAGTAAGGGTAGCCCCCAGGAGCGTGTCCTCCCTGGCAAACCCCACCGGCCCCGAAGGACAGCTGGCGGCCGCACGCACCAGGGAGGGCATTCTGCCCCATAGGCACCCACCGAGGCAGGGGGACAGTCCGCCGTGTGTCCCCCCGGTGCTAACCTTAACCCTAACCCTAACCCTAACCCCATCCCGCGACCGGCCTCCGCACCGCCCCCGAGCCCCGCACAGTGCCTGCATGACGTCACAGCGCCCCCCCCCGAGAGCAGTGACGTCAAAGAGCACTACCTCCCCACCCCTCCGCGGGGGCTTGCGGAGAGGTGCGCGGCAAACCGAACCGACACCAAAGCAAAGCAAAACAAAATACGTCGCGTCCCCCCCGAACGCCGAAACTGCCCCGCCGGCGCTTGACAGCGGCCCGAGAGTGGCGAGGGTCAGACAGCCCAGTTCTGCCCGGCATCGACAGTAAAAGCCACCTTACACGACAAATACACGCGTGTAGGCACGCGCCGGGCTACAAATGTAATCGGTAACTTTCTCATCGGGGGTACAATTTTGCGTCATCAAATCCGGTCCTTGTCACCGCCTTCATTAGAAAAGGAATAAAAGGAGAAGGCTGCCTGGAGGGGCTCCAAGGCGAGGAGAGACTGTGGCTGCCTCCGAGCGGGGCAAAGGAAGCTGGGGCAGCCTTGCCAGCCCTCTCCCCTGGTCAACAGACTAACGTGGTTACAAACCATAGCAAACATTTTATTTACAGGAGATATATATATATATATATATATATTTATATATTTTGTCAGTGCAGTATTTCTTGGCCGGATTATTCGAAGCAACACGTTGCACCAATGAGGACGATGGCAAAATACTTCACATTCTAAATTGTTTGTGGGCAGGGGTGGGGAAAGGTGGGGATTTTCAGAGACCGTTCTCTGAAATCTGGAGTCCCTCTTCAGATTTTCCTTGGACAGGAATTAAAATAAAATTAAAAAAAAAAAAAAGAAAAAAAAAAAGGGACAAAAAATAGACAAATTCCGCTGTCCTGCGAGCAGCGTGGAGGGAGAGGCGGCTGCCTCACGCACAGCCCCGGGGTCCCCGCTTCGCCTGCATCCTCGGCCCCTCGCCCCAGGCCAGGTCGGGCACTGACCACAGGTGGGAGCGGGCTGGGCCGGACCGCGCCGGCCTTGTCGCACTCGCGGGGCGTGGAAAGGGAGACAAATTAGCGCACAGGTCCTGGGCGCGGCGGGGCCGCTCCATCTATAGCCCGTTCCGCGGCTCGGGGCTGGCGGCGGCGGGCGGCGGCGGGGACGGGAGGCCGGTACTGCCGGAGGATTTGCCGAGCCCGGCGGCGGGCAGGCTCCGCTCGGCGCCCTCAGTCCGTTCCGTGTCGCTGGGGGCCATGTCGAGGGACTCAGCGTCGCTGCTGTCGCTGTCGCCGTCGGAGCGGCTGGGGCTGCGCTCGGGCTCCCCGGCGGCGGCGAGCGCTGCGCCGGTTCTCTGGGCCGCCGGCTCCGGTTCCGGCGGCGGTTCCTTGTCCTTCTGGGCCTGCGCCTCCTTGGAGTGCCGCCACTTCATCCGCCGGTTCTGGAACCACACCTTCACCTGCGGCAGCGCCGCCCTTAGACGGGCGGCACGGCCCCAGCGCGCCCCGCATCGCGCCCCGCGCAGCGCCCGGCCCCGACGCCTTCCACCGGGGACTGGTAACGCGGGGAGAGAAGAAGGAGCCGTCCTCACCTCCCACTGCCCACACCCTGACGCGACTAAAGGGCTTTATTTTTTTTTTCTGCTTCTAGTTTGTGTGTTTAAATACCACACACCCTCCCCTTTGTGTTGTTTGTTTGTTTCCTCTCTCCTCCTGCTTCTTCTTCCAGGAAACCAAATCTTGCTCAAGAAACCACAGCGTTATACAATTCTGCACGCTCTGGGCCCTCAATAGTGGAATCATTACAGAGGGGCGTTTAATGATTCCGTTTGAAGAAGTGTTTTCACTTCCTCAGAACGATGGATTTCACAATGTGGGGAAAGATTTAAAATTAAAAAAAAAAAAAGAGAGGGAGAAAAAAAGGGGACATTAAAAATAGTGTGTTTGCTTCTACTTCCTTTGACCTAAACTACCTCCTACAGAGAACTGCACTCCAGTAAAGCACACTCTGATGGTCTGCCCTGGCCCCGCTTTCCTCTCTGCCCGGCCTGCTCCTCGGTGGCCAAAACAAAAACTCCGCGGAATCTGCACGCAAGAGATGCTCGGGGTGAGGTCCAGCTCCTCAGCCAGCCCCGCTAAAGACGAAGGAAAGGAAATCACTTTGAAACCTCCCCACCTTCTGGTACTCATCTAAACTGGAAGTAAGATTTGAAATAAAACCGAAGCCGTTCTTACTTGAGCATCTGTCAGCCCCAGCATCGCCGCCAGTTGCTTCCTGTCCGGTTTGGTGACATACTTCTGGATTTCAAACCGTTTTTCTAAACCTTTCCTCTGCAGGTTGGAGAAAACAGCCCTAGACCAGGAGCGTTTCCTCTTGTACGTCTGGGGCAGCGTGTCCTTGGTTAAAACTGCATATGGACCTGAGAAGGGAGAGAAAAAAGCAGAGGGAGGGAGAAGGAGACAGCGTTATTAATATCACAGCCTGAAGGGGAGCCTTAAATCGATCAGAATAAGAGTTGGACTGTGGTGTGCGGGGAGGGCCTGAGCCAGCGTGGCCCTGCCTGCCGGCTGGGTACGTGTCCTGTCAGCCTATGCTTCCTTGGGCGCGGGTGAAGTTGTCTGGAACACGAATTTCTTCCTCTCCCCCCTCCCCACATCTTCTCTCTCAGCTCAAGTATTATTTCTGTACTCGATGGGATGGTCCTCTAGATCAGGCCCTAGCCGGCTTTTCCTCCCCCCCAACGCAGCCCGGTTTTCGCCCAAAATCTGAACCTCCCTAGAAAACACATGGCCTGGCCTTTCAAAAGTGCCTGGTGAGTCCCTCCGGGAGGAAGGGTGCTGCTCCAGGACGGAGGGCCCTGCGCCACGGGAGGGTCGACGAGGGACGAGATGTACCTGGAAAAGTGTCTTGAAACTGGTGCTGCACTGAGCTCCTTGGGTTTGTGTTTAAGGGACCCAGGATAGCAGAGGCCTCGTTAATGGGGTCTAGAGACGCGAAGAACTGGCCGGCGGAAGGCTGCAAGTTGGGGAGATGAACCCCAGTTTGGCGGCTGGTAGTTAATAAGGAGGTCAGATCTGCGAGCACAGGAACAAGGAGAGCTCTGTTATACCGCGGTCGAGACCGACACCCCGGTACGGTCCGGACAGCGGAGCCGAGGCCGGGGCCAGGCGGAGCGGGTCCCCGGCCGGAGGGGCTTGAGGGGGCACCAGGCAGCCGCCTCCCGCCCCCAGGGGCTCTCCTCGGGAGGGGCGGCCGTGCCCCAGCGGTCAGACATCCTCCGATTTATTTACTCTCTTTGGTCAGGATGTTTACAGGCCGCGAGGGGAGATGGATTGCAGCGAAAGCTTTTAAACGGGCTGTGCCCTCGGAGACAGAAATCCCCGGCCGCTCCGAGTAGCGCGGAGCGCTCCGCTCGCTATTTTCATACTATCGCTATTTTCCGAGGGGCTCAAGCCCTGTGCCGCGGCTCTGCCGTGCGGGGGTCGGGGTGAGGGCTGGTTTAGTGAGCGCTATTAGAAATCCGAATTTATAACGCCCTTTTTTTTTAATAACTCTTTTTTCGGCTAGGTCGAAAAGTTTTCAAATTGCGAGCGTAACTCGCTAAAGCAATCACAGAGCAAGTAACAGAGCACCGAGAGCGCTAGCAGGGAAAGCAGACAAGCCAATTTCTCTACCTCTCAGCGTGTTGCCTTCCTTAACTTTGGGGTCAAACTCCGCCGATAAGATGCGGTCGATACCGAATTTCAGGTCTTTGCTGGCGGGCGCCGGTGCCGAGCCGTGCGTGTGGCCGCCGGGCAGCCGGGCGGGGGCCGGGGCGCCTCCGCCGCCCGTCGCCGCCGCTGCCGCCGCGGGGGACCGGTGCTGCGGGGGGCGGTGGTGGTGGGAGTGGTAGGCGGCGGAGAGAGGCGAGAGGCGCGGCGGGAAGGTGGCGGCGGGGGCATCGGGGGCCACGACGGGCGTGGGCCGGAGCGGCGAGGCGGTAGCGTGGAAGGGACCTCCGTGGTGGACGGCTCCTAGCGCCGCCGGCATCGCGGTGCCGGGACCTCCGGGCAGGCTGTCGGCGGGTCCCCCCGCCGCCTCGCCGCCGGCGTGGAGGATGTCGGCGATGCAGAAGGACGGCTTCTTCGCCGCCGCGGCGTCCAGCGGGAAGCAGCCGCCGGCTGCCGGCCCCGATGCAGAGCAATACGCGGCTGACCACAAGCTGAAGTTGGAGGCGTAGAAAGGAGCCAGCCCGGCCGTGTACATCCTGCCCGGGGAGGGGACGCGCCGCTCCGCAGCTCAGCTCCCGGGTGCGAGCCGCGGAGCTGCCCGCTGCCCGCGGCGCATGGGCAGGGATGGCGGGGCGAGAGGCGGCTGGCAGAGCACTTCCCGGAGGGGCGAGGGGGGAGAGACAACCACCAAAAGATGAAAAAAAAAGAAAAAAATAAACCCGAAAATTAAAAAGTCCCCAAAAGCCGCGGCCAGACGAAGAAAGCGAGTGGGCGAGGAGCGGAGCGGCGCAAACAAAACAAACCCAAACCAAACCCCCTTTCCTCGCTCTAGGGGAAGAAAAAATATCCACCCCTCCCCAAAACTTTCTCTGGCAGCTAGCAGCCCTCGCTCCCTCCCCACGCCCAATCCGCGATCCGCGGGGCCGGGCAGCACCGCCCGCCGACACGCCCACGCAGGGCCGCGTCGCGAGTACGGGCCACCGCGCCGACAGCGCGAATTGCGTGGCCCCTACCCGCGACCTGGTGCGGTTCGCCCCACAAAGTACACCCCAACACACACCTATCCCCCCTCTCCCCTAAATTCCGCCCTCGACTTTAAACACTCTCCCCTCCCCCCCCCAAAAAAAAGAAAAAAAATATAGCGCAAGGTCGCTTGCTGCTTCTGTGATTTCCAAACATTTGAAAGAAACGCGCAGGAAAATTCTTGGAGACTGGAGACAGGTCTGTCCTCTTGGAAACGATTCTCAAGGAAATGTGTTTCCTTCCCGGATAAATGAGCCTGGGATAGTCTGCAAGAGAAGGAGTCTCTGCTGATGCACACAACAAATGTATTTATGAGAGCTCCCAGATATTCTGGGCCCAGGAGTTTTGCATCCTGCATTAGCAGCGACTGATTAACTAATCGTGTTTTGACGACAGTGCAATTTTATAGATTTTTTATCATGTTCTCCATCCCGGTGGCTGCATCTACTTCCACAACAATTACACTTTAAAAATTACTTTGTAATTTCTCGAACCCTTATCAACAGAATTACCCCCGGTTTTTTTCTGGAACACAACCATAAGATGTACTCGTTGCAATGATTTAGGGACAGATCTATCAAAGCGTCTTTGTTGCTTTCGCCCCCCCCTCACATCTAAAATCACATTTGTCCTGACCTGACTCTGAAAATCAACTGTTTCTTTATTTTTAGTTTTCGTACAAATAAAGGAGTCGCTGCCGTTTTGAGTAGGCTACTGGGTCGGACGATTGAAAATTTGATTTGATTTTGTTTCAAAAATATCATATTATTTTTTCCAAAGGGTTTCCCACATTCAGAAGATTTTCGGGGAACCGCCAGAAAGGCAAACTATTTTTCTTTCTCCAGGTATGAAGATGTAGCTTCTGTGTGAATATTGAAACCACCTGCGAGCAAGAGCGAATGCGTTCCTTAGCCATAACCGTGTGCACGGGTAAAGGTGAGGCTGGTTCTCTGGGAAAAGCCAAGCACCGCTTTGCTTTGCTTTGGTTCTTATTAACGAGGCAAAACCGAAAAATGAAGACTGGCTGGCTTGCCAAGATGTGTCCGAAAACCGAAGTCGGAGAAATAAAAGGTTGATTAGGTTTGAACTTTTCCTGGCTCAACAGCGGAAAGCTCCTTTTCCTTGCATCTCCCACTCGCGCCCCCCACCCTCACCCCGCCTTTATCCCCCCGCTAGCTGACCAGCGCCTGCCTCTTGCTCTCAAACCGGATCGAACGACTCCAGTTCCACTGGCGTCCCCATTGCCGGTCAGAGCCGCCCTGCCAGCCCGCCCGAGGGACGGGCAACGATGTGTGCCCTGAGCGCTGCATCCCGGCCGCAAACCGCTTCGTTAAATTACTGCTGCAATTGCCACTGATACCCCGTATCGTTGTACCAGCTCGTGGCTGCTCACCACTCAGTCAGGGGAAAAAAAAACCAAACAAAACCCAACACGGTGTTTTTCTTTCTTTCTTTCTATGTTTTTGGGGTTGGGGGGGGGTTGGTTTTTTTTAAGAGCTGATTTCAAAACTCCCCTCGCCTCGCTGCCGAGTGGAGCCCGGCCATGAGCCTCACCGGAGGGAAGCGCCCGTCGCCGTTTGCGGGAGTCCCGGGCAGGCTCGGCCCGGGCACGGTCGCGGTGCTGCCGGTGCCCCGCGCGCGGAGAAGCGCTGTCATCCCGCGGGGACTGAAATAACCCCGAAGGAAACTCTAAACACCTTGCACCGAAGCACTTCGCCCCCGGGCTGGGACTCGGGAGGGCCAGGGAGCTGAGGTGTCCGGGCTGCGGGGGCAGGTGCTTTCCCGGGTCTCGGTCGCGTTGCGCCTCTGCGCACCCTCCGCAGGCGAAAGGAGAAGCACCTGCCTCACCCCCCGGCCGCTCCCTCTCCCCGGGGACAAGGATGTCCTCTCTCCCCAAAGCCCTCTGAAGGCCTTCCTGCCCGCGCACCCTCTGACCCGGCGGCCGGGGACGCGCAGGGCTGCGCGGCCGCGCTAGTCCGGGGAGGCGGCAGCCCCTCCTCCCCGCGCAAGGAGGGAGAAGGCTGCAGGAAACCCGAAGCTCGCTGCAGTCCAGGTCATCTCCTGTTTTTTGAGAGATTCCAACTCCGACTAAATGAGCGGATGTGCCTGCGAGATTTGTCCCAAAATAGAAGCGGCTTTAGTATTTTAGGATACAGCAGAAATCCTTATTTCTTCCGGTGAAAAACTTCATAATGAGTGCGAGCACTTCCCTTTTCAATATTTGTGCAACTTTATCTCGACCAGCAAGTTGCTTTGGTGACGCAAATCCGCCCTTGTGTATTGCAACTACAAAAATAAATGCAAGGAAATCAATTCCCTTCTAGCAATGAAAACATAAATATACAGCTGCGACTTTCCCCTTTAATCTTGCTTTCCGAGGGACTCGAGAAGGAGGCGAATGAACTGTGCGGCAGGAGCGATGCTGCGGCTTTTTTTTTTTTTTTTTTTAAGGAATGGAGTCTCGAAGGACTTTTTTTTTTTTCCTTCCCCTAGGACGACAAAGGAGGTGGAAAAAGAGTTATTGGAGTTCTTACTAGGGGAAATAGAAGGGCTAACCCCGAGGCGCTGCAGCTCCCCGTCCCTACTCGCAGGCACGGGACCGGGAGCATCCCGGAAAGGGCCGGGCGCTGCCTGCCAGCGCCCCACGGGGACGACGGGCCGCTCTTTCGGCCTTCTTTGCCCCGTCCAGCTTCCCGGCGAGTTGCGGGCGGCAGGTAGATCCCACAGACCCCTGTGAGATTTTGGCAGCTCGAGTGCCTGTCCGGCGGGCACCGAGCCCCGGACGGTGCCTGAGCCCGGCGCAGACTGTTCACCCCACTGGGGGTTCAGGGCTTCCGTCATCCCAGGCAGCGCTCAGCGGCCCAGCCGCGCTCTCCGGAGGCGGAATGGGGGGGAATATGGTGAGCCGAGTTTTCCCCTCGGAGCTGGCCTAGGATGCTGCCGGAGCGGCCTCCAGCCCTCCTCCTCCTCCTCTCGCGGCCTGCGCCTTGCCTATTGGCTTTTAGGTTTCTATATGTGCTCTGTTTATTCCTCTGTTTTTATATTGAAGACACGTACATGTGCAATATATTTAAAAATAAAGAAAATATTTTTTAAATCCTATTACATCTCTCTGTAGGAGTACTTGTAAAAATAATTGTTTAAGCCTCATGACGAGTCCTCCAGGAAGACGGTTCGCTCTGGCGGCGTTAGAGGGACTGCTGCACCCCCTGCCCCGGGGGTCCCTCGGAGTCGCCCCCCGCTCCCCGCCCGTGCTGAGCAGCGCCAAGCACCCCTCTAAACCCGTGCTCTGTCGCCACCTGCCGAGCCCCCGGGACGGGGCTCCCCTCACCCTCCCAAACCCTCCCACTCCCAAAACCCCCTCAACTCCCGGGTCCGTTCGAGCAACGTTTGGGGACCCCCTCCCGCCGCACCCGCCCCAGACTGCAGGGTAGGCAGGAGTGCGCTGCAGATGGCAGAGGGGTCCCGGAGGTGCTGCCGGTGCTCCCTCGGCACCGCCGTGGGATAAGGGGAGCGCTGCACCGGGACTGCCCTCCATGACCGCGGGCAGAGCCCCTCCGAGCGCGGTGCCGGTGGGGATTCCCCCAGCTGGGCACAGCCCGTTATCTGGAAACTCAACAGCAACGCAGGCGCTGTGGGGCAGGAACTGCCCATGATGGCATGCGAACCCGTTGACTGAGCTGGTCAAACCCTTGACGTTTCCTTTCCATTGTTTTACGCGTTATTTAGTTGAATACCTGTGTCAGTAAGTCACGACTAACGTTATGTCATCTGCTGAGCACACGTGGAAGGCGCCTGAAAGCAGGCGGAATCTGGCTTTCCGTGAGGTAGGGCAGGATTTCAAGCCTCCTGCGGGTGTATTTTCACTAGTGTTTGAGTCTGAGTCAGAGCATGCTTTTGGAGAGAAGCACTTGATCCTCATCACTTGCAGCTTTGCATCATGGAGAGATCTTGGGGTGCACGCACAGGAATCCTTGATGGGAATTGAGTCCACAGGGCATGCTAAAATTGCTCTGAAGCAAAATTCCTCTGAAATGTCTATATTGTAGTTGTCTGAATACTCCATGGGGTTTTCTGCATGTGAGAATTGTCCATATGTTCCAGCATAATAGGTCCAACTGAATGGGTCCATATGTGAAAGCAGATCAAAGTCGGAAGCTCCCAGCTCCAGGGACAGCACACCGGCCACTGAGTTGGAGACTTGTTCACACACTGGCACGTTTGCACACCGTGTCTTTCTTTCAGCTGCTGGTCTGATGAACGCATGAGGCATTTTAAATGGAGACTTCTTGCATTCTTCCAAATGCTGTGTAGTCCCTCAAGTCTCTTCAGACTGAGAGAGAGGGGACCTGAAAATACTGATTCACCTCAGCCCCTGAGTGCCTGGCTCACGGATCTGGGATGTGGGAGGGCACTACATCTTTCCACAGCCATGCATACAGGGAAAGGGGTTACCTTTCCTTCCTCCTCCCCCCCTCCTTTTTTTTTTATGAAAAGCTGCAGATTCATAAATCTTAAAGAAGGGTCAGGGTAATAAATAGCAGTTGGAGAGAAGTGCCTCTCCACAGCCCCTGGGAAAGGAGGCTTCATTCTGAGGAGCAGCACGACCACGACAGTCCCTTTCTTGGAGTTTTCTGTGAGTTAGAGCAGGCAAGTTCTGCCCATTGTATTGGTGGGCATTGTTGATGTGAATCTCACTTTAAGGCATCTGATGTTGTGCCTCGAGCTGGGCACTGTAAGTCTGCAGTGCCATAAAGGTTTAAGCTGCTTGAACTTGGAAGTGCCAGTTTCCCTCTCTCGCTGCATCCTGATCTGCCTGTTACTGTCCCTGGGGATGTCAAATTAACTCTGCCATTAAGAAAAGTTTTTTACTATCATAGTTCCCAAAACTAGCTTCTTTATCATGTGGCCATGAGGGCTGAGGCTGAGGGCAATCATGTGGCCAGCCAGGGTGAGGGTGCAGGGGGAAACGTGCATTTGAGGGACAGATTGGCAGGACCTCTACGACACTCAGATTTCTAAGTCTGCTCTAAACTCTCATCAGGTCACACATTAATTTAAGTGCTGCTTCTTGGAACTGCTTTCTGCAGTTTAAAATGGGTCCTTCTTGCATGGAGAGACCCTGAGTTTGTTTTCATTTCCATCATATCATATCATATCATATATCATATCATATCTACCATCCAATCATCCTGATTTCATAGGTTACTCCACCTTTACACTGCGGTCGGACCATAACCTGCTTGCAGAGAGACTTATCACGGGCTAGTTGCGATTTTCCAGGCCACCCCAACAGAGAGGTCCACAGAGAGCTGGTCTGCAATTAACCCTCTGGTAGCTGATTAAAGGTGACATGACGTGCAGAAGTGCTGACCCCCTGCTCTAATGTGCAACCGCCGATGAGAGAAGCATTAACATGCCCACTGTGCACAGTGACTGAAAACAAGAATCATTGTGTAAAATGAAGGTGATTCGACTCTCAGTGCAGAAAGGCCATCCACAGGTATTTCCTAAATGTGACGGGAGAGCGTAATTACACCTGTTTTCAGCTGAGAGCCAAAGGAGCAGCTTCTTAAATGAGGCAAATTGCTGCTGTTGAGGACAGGGTTGGTATATCTCAGTTTAAGTTGCATATTTAGGTGCAAGTACAGACGGAAATTGAATGGAGGGTCTTTTATTCCCATAGTAGATCATCACCCCTATGATTTTGTCAGAGCAATCCCATCAATTTCCACAAAACTTAGCTGATGCCTTAGTCCCTTTGCCCCTCCAGCAGCAGTACATTAAAGTCACTACACAGAAAAGCTGTTCAATATTGAAGAAGGAAATACTAATAACTGCCTAATAAAAGTTTTAGTAAGAAACAGTTTCCTCCTTCTTGCCAGCAGCGGTCAAAAATGTAGGGAAGCTGGAAATAAAGATATCACAATGCAGACACATAAAAGGCAAAATCAACCCCATAAGGAAGTCAAGTTTCTGGAAGCAAATTACTCTGTAAAACTCATCTGGATTTGAAAATAGTTATTGTTTTTCTTCCACCACTCCTTTCATGTTCAAAGTGGATTTAAATGCAGTAGGTACACATCAGACCAACTTTAAAACCAGCTCTTTCCTTGCTGCTAGCACATATAAAACCCCAGAACAATAATGTCATCAAAGTCCTTCAAAAAAGTCCTATTTTAACCATTTTTTCCCCAAGGGAGATGTTTTCTGGTGTATGCCAAATGGGAGTGCCAGCCAGGGGAATTTTATGGGCCCATAAACAAGTGTGCCAGACTGTATAGCATTCACATAGTACCCTCCAGACCTGCTTGCCTCCTAGAAGTTCCCCTCCTAGAACTGAATCTGCCCTAATAAAGTCCAGCCATGACTTGGACAGCTCAGAGATTCCCTGTGCCAGGCTCCACCAGCTCTTGAAAGACCCAAGTCCCCTCCCTGTGAGACACCCAGGAGGATGGGAAGATGCTCTCGGAGCCAAACAGGGTGGTGTAAGGTATCCCCTTCCCAGCTGTGGATCTGGGATGCTGCCTACAGCAATAGCCATTCCTCCATGCCTTCAGCAAATGGAAACAAAAATAGAGGAGGCGCAGTCAACAGAGCAACGCAGCACAGAGGGGAAGTCATTTTCTGCTGATACCTCTAACACATCATTTTGTATCTTGATGCCTGGGATCTGGTTACCTTTATCTTAGCCAAAAGACTACAGTGGTCATAAAATGTATTTTGATTTTACTTCTTCTAAAAAACTTTATCATGAGATTTTGATTATCTGTCCTGCAGCAGTAAATTCCAAAGTCTCATTATCCCCCATGTCCTTAATTTTTTTTCATAATTTCTCAGCTCCTTGAGGCATCCATTCATCCTGGAATTGTGAAATGGAGAGAAAAAGGCCGATGCTGACTAGTTTTTCCTTTCATTTGTCACCATGTCTAACCCAAGTGTTTACCCTGATCCCCCAGATGTATAAACTCTTTTCCAAGCCAAGACATTCTCTTTTTCCCAGCTAAGCAATCTGTTTCATTTTGAGGCCACACTGAATGGTAATATGAATCTCAACATGTTTCAGGTCTCAGGCTAACTTTGCAAGGAATAAAGACATGGGAGATGGTCTCATCACTGCAATCTTTCCCAAACCCTAACGAAGCAGCACCCTCTAGTGCAAGTTGACAATAAAATCCTCAATCGCAACCATCTTTCTGGGTCAAATTCAGTCTTGGTGCATCACCACTGGAACCACTGGGAATGGGCTCAGCCACAAAACTTTACCCTTCTGGTCTCTGAAAATTTCTGATTTTCTCCCTAGGTCCCCCATGGATGCTTTGGGTACTAGTAGGATGCAGAGTGTTGCCCAGGACTCTGGCAGACCCAGGTGGCAGCACTGCCTGCAGGCAGGTGGCACAGATGGCAATTGTGCCATGCTAGTTTCATTTCTATGGGATGTTTCTGCCCACCAAAGTGGAGGCAAGAAATATTCCTTGACAGGAGTGTGACTCACATCTTGGGTGTTTTGAGATGTGAGAGGTATCCTACCTGGTTTGAAAGGACCACGGGCAAGAGGGAAGGTGAAAAGGGGACAACTGGTGCAGGGAGGGGGTTGAGCCTGAGGCTGGGCTTGGGGAAGCAGGGCTGGGTGTGGAGGGGGGACCGGCACTTTCACGTGGAGAAAGTCACTGGTTTCTGGGAGAACTGGGGACTAACCGGGTGTGAAAGCTGAGGCTGAGGGCAACATGGTGTTGTATTACTTCTGGTACACTTTTCTTTCATTACTAGCAATTTCCATACGTTTCATCAGTTTTATTGTTGTTAGGAGGAAGGAGAACAAGAAAATGACACAATTTTGGCAGACCCTGAGCAGGGGGTGACCTACGGGGTGAGCGAGGGGGAGGGGGGTCATTCCTGGATGCCATCGGCCACAACACAGAGGCAAGTTAACTGTGTCGTGTCCCGCACAAAATCCCGTTGCCTGAGCACACATATGGGGATTTTATGAAAACATAGACCTCCCCTCTCACACTCTAAAAATAACACTGAGTAAATGGCTACTTGAGATTTTGTAAAAATTAAAAGAAACCAAACCTGCTTAACCAGAGTTGGAAATTTTGTCCAACATTTCAAGGCTACACCTTCCTTTCATTAAGAGCTAGAAGAGAGCTGCAGCGCTTAAGCCAGGAGGGAGAGTAAATCCTTCAGTGTCAAACCAAGGTGAGGCTAAAGTTTGGGAGCCAGTGTGTGTGCCCGCACAAACACAGGGGTTGGCTTTCACCCCAGGCACATGCAGCTCCTTACAGGGCAAATACCTGAGCCAGAGCCCGGGGGAAAGCAGGCAAAACACCAAACCTATGAGTTGTGTGGCTGTTTCACCTTCTTCTAATGCTTCTGCTTTTTAATGTACTGGGCACACTGTGAGTCCAGCTGTGGCTTCAGCATTAAAGGGGAATGTGGGAACTGATGCTTTTTCTCTAGACGTGATAAATAATGTCCGGGATGGTGATCTGGTTTTGGGGGAGTGTTATTTTTAGACTGATGACAAGGAGTTCCAGAGCAAGGCTGAACCATGTGGGTAAGGGGGTGGAGGTGGCCTGAAGCCATCCCAGCACTCTCCAAATGTGAGGATGCTCTGGGGAGGAAGCAGGAGTGGATGGAGGGAGGCTGGACCCCTTCTCTCACCCAGCCTGGTTGGGGCCTGCGGGAAACAGGAAAGCAGAACTTTACACCCTGGCCCAAGAAATGCTCCGGTTTTCTGGAGCAGCTCTTTCCCCCCATCCTCATTCCCTACCAGCACTGCTGCTGGATACAGCTCTGCTAGGCTGGGAAGGGAATATCTTATGGCAGACACAAAAACCCGTAGCATTGGAGGGAAGAAATGGTTCTCTACCTTCTCTGTCTCCACACTGTATTTTACTATTCTCTTCAAATGAAGCAAACACCATTATTTCCCATTAGGTGTTCCTGGTGCAAGAGTATTTCATTGAAAAATGGTTCTTTAATGCTAATGGGAGTTATACTCCTAGTGTGATTTATATTAATAAAGCATGTGCAGTTCCTCAGTACATTTAGACCCTGATGGGAAATGGACTTTTTTTTTTTTGTCCTTCCACACAACATCTGATGAAGTGCTCCAAGCATACAATTTTACAAGCTATTCTCCTCTGGCCTTACAGATGAAAAATAGTCTGTTGTGTCAACTCCTCAGATGCCTATTTTTACACCTTCTGTTTGTTCTTAGTTTGACGTTGTTAATCACGGTCCCACCAAAGCTCCATTGTTCAGCTCTTCAAGAAGAATGTTGTTATATTGACTGTTTGTGCGTCAGCCCAGCTCTCTCTGGAGCTGCACTTGGATGAAATTAGATAATTTCCATTAGGAGAACAGGCATTATTAGTCCCCAATGCCAAATTGAAAAGAGAGCCAAGATTACTATTTCTGGCCGTGTTCACCTCAGGAAGGAACCTTCTCAGCTTTAATGGGATTTTGCTATTGTTGGTTGCCTTCTGTTTGACACCAGGCCAGCAGGGTTGAAAATTGTTTAGAAAGCTGCATGAAATATAATAGAGCCCAAGCCATTTGCTGCAGCACATTCCAGTATGATGTTTATTTTGAAAAAAAAAAAAAAGGAGAAAAAAAATTATTGTCCTTGGCAGTGAAAAAAAAATCCCACTAACTTGACTCTCAGAACATATGCTTCTTGTTGCTGTTGTGCTTTCACAACGTGCTGGATTGGCACTTTATGTACAGAAGTGATAAATCTAACACTATTTGAAATCATCTCCAGTACTTGTAGAAGCAGATCACAGGCACAGATGGCAACTTTATGACAAGAAAAGAGGGTAGGGATGATACCAGATCAGATCCAAAGCAAGAATTCAGGTCCCAGGTTTGGCAGGAAAATGTGTGTCTTCATGTTCTGTGGCTCAGTTTTCCCATCTCTAAAACGGGGTCAAGTACTCACCTCTATCACATGAAGAAATTAAGAGGACACATGCTCCCTGGATGTTGCTTTTGTGGGCACTGGAGGTTATCTGAGGCAGACTCAGCCCCTCCTCGGCCCCAGGTGCACAGCCCTGCCCATCCCACCACCTGCCTTTCCCCAGCAGTGGCTGGGCTCTGCCATTGCTGCTATTGTTTGCTTTTCTCCCCTTCCTCATGTCCCTTCACCATCACCTTGCATGAACATCTTGCTTTCATCTCAGGATGCTAATACTTGACATCCAGTGTGAGAATGGGGATGGTGGACTGAACTCTTGCTCAGCCCCGAATTCCCCATGGGTTTCTTTCTGCTCCATATAGTACGGTTTTGTTCTCTGAATACTGTCTTAAAATAATTATTAATGAAAGCAGAGTTGACTTTGGAGTGAAAGTTTCCGGTTCCTTGGCATTTTCAATGTGTAAGCTATCTAAGGGTATTGAAATGCAGGACATTTTTTGGATGAGATCAGAAACCAAAACCACATTTTCCCTCCAGGCCTCTTTGGAGCCAGACCCACCTTTACTGCCCTTTACCTCTTGTCTATTCAAGCCCTAAAGAAGCTGAGCAAATAGAACAAAGTTATCCACATTTAGAAAAATAAATAGAACAAGCAATCTTCAAAGCCTTCAGATGAGGATCCACGCAACAATGCCGGCGTTATCCCTGGGCAATAAACCAGAGCACTCCTTTGTTTATATAACCTAGCATTTACTTCTATTTTAACCAACAAACATTGACTGATTGCATAGTCTTGGCTCTAAACCATCCGCCAAATATTTAAAGATACAATTAGACTAAAAGGAAAAAAAACCCATGGCAGACGCCGGCCGACATGTTTCCTCCACACAAAGCTGCCACCTGCCTGGATGGAACTTTTTTGACCCAGCCAGAGCAAAGCAGTGATTGCCTCCAGCAAAACCAACACCCAGGCCCCTAACTCAACCTGGGGCATTGGCCACCCCCAGTGCCTGCTCCCCTGGAGGTTCTCACGGAGCTGAGCTGGCAGGTACAGTTCAAATTTAGCGGGACATTGGCCAGGATGATCCCTTAGTGTATTTGCTTATCTCCCAGATCTGCTGTCCTGTGGCACTGGCATTTTTAGGAGAGGTCAGGTCTGAAGCGCACCCCAGGTTGTCCCTGCTCAGAGCATACTTTGACATCCACTTAACATGTGAGAAGTTTAGGGGAGGCTGTGGGAGATGATGTTGCCCCTTCACCACAAGGCTTGGCAGCTGGGCTCCCACAGGAGGCTTCTCTCTCTACAGTCCCAAGTGCCACCATGCATGTCAGCCACTACTTTCACAGCCCAACAGGAAACAGACTGGTCCCAGTGAGACCTGTTGTGGAAAGTCACCCCTGACAGCTTGCAGAGGCACCTATGGCCCTCCTCCAGATCTCATCCTAGTTGCCACCTCTGGCAGCTACTAGCAGTGAGGTATTTGGACAGATCAGGGTGAAGTTTATAGGTCCCAAACAGAAGTGTCCAGACAATGCCCAGGTCCCTGTTTTCACCCCTCGATAAACTCTGGAACTGTCTCAACGAGTGAAATGTTCAGAAACTCTTAGAAAATAATCTGTCCATAAGGCTGGGGGATCTCATCTACACCCTGACTATCTCTTCACATAGAGCATTTGTCTTCTCACTAACCTTTTTATTTTTTTCCTCTTCATGCTGTGAAATGTTCATTGTCTCCCGCTAAGGAAAGTTTGATAAGGATCTTGCTGAGAGTGGCTTTTAGGAAAACCCATTGCTCCAAAAAGGAACCAACCATTGTAGAGCCAGCACTTCAAAGTTATAGCATTATCTTGTTTTTTTATACCAAATAAATAAATAAAATGAAGATGAACAATGTGTTTCCATTTAAGGAGGAGTGTGGGAAAAACCAGGTCTCATCAGACTGGGAAATGGAGTGGTATATGCTGACTAAGAGACTGGAAATAGCACGGCTGTCAACTGGAGGAATTCGGGGTTGAATAATCACGTCAAGCAGGCAACGTCAGATGGGAACCGTGGCCCCAAACCTGTTCATTTGAACTCATCAGGATTCACATGAGAAAACACACATTGACTCCACATGTTGCTTGTGGTTTCAGTGGAAGATCAGGGCTGGACCATCCCTGCTGTCAAGCCGGCACGAGCATGCACTCTCCTAGATACCCAGCGTAGAACTACGTTTCCAGCACAGGAGATCATGCAGATTGTATGTGCCACATTACGTTGCAACCAAAGCTGGTGACAGCCCTTCCAACACTTCCTTGTCTTCAGACAGCTCTGAGTGGGAGCTCACTGCCTTACTCTTCAGCCTAACCTTTCCTGAAGCACTTTTGTTTGTATTTGGGACCAAGGTCCTGGATGATAGAGGGACTACTTTGCCTTCACAAAGACATTTTCTGTTCTTCACCTGGCACTGTTGACATGTGCCCAGCCTCAGCTGGATGTCTCCTCAGGTCTAAGAAAATTGCAGGTTTTTTCCAGCATGATCCATTGTCAGGATGGCAACTGTTCCCCCTTCTCTCATTTGTGCTCCAGGGTGGGGGTTGTCCAGCTGTAGGCAATCTGTGCCATGTTTCCATCCTGCACTGCCAGTGCCCCCTAGTTCAGTCCAGCCATCAGGGATAGTACAAGTGTCCTTCAATGTTTTCTTTTATGGATAATTACCCTTTTTCATTTTTTTATTAGCTGTTGAGGAAGGGATAAAAGAGCAAGAGAGATCCCATCCTTTGGTGCTGTGGGACTTGGTGCTGTTTTAATAACAACAAAATATTGGAAAGGAAAAAAAATTGCAGTATATCAGCATGTTTTTAAGGTTGGTGGGAAAAAAAAGACCTCTAGTCCCAGTGGTATCAACGAAGAAAACGTCCATTGGATTCTAGTTCTTAAAAAAAAATCTGAGTCATGCAGAAAGTGCTGGGCTTGGGTTATGTGTGGTTACTGGAGTGCTCAGGGAGGGGGAAGGGAAGCACATGCCAAGACCAGAGCTTCATCACAGCCTTATGAAAATTAACAGGTCTGTGAAGATGTGTTTTCTAAGAAGGGGGGTGCTGCATGGCCAGGGAGAGAGGGAAAAAGAATGAGAGGAGAAGAAGGGATGTTTTGCTTCCATCTCACTCCAAACTTGCTAAATTCAGCTCTGCATTTGCTGAAGAGAAGAACTAGAAATCCCACTCCACCTAGTAAGATAATTTTCCCCCAAACTGTCAAAGTCTGGAAAATGGGTGTCTGCACTGCAGGAATTTTTCTGAATAGCAGATGACAGTTGCAACTTTATTCCTTTTTCCACTATTTCATGGATATTTACATGAGTCCTACAATCTGTACCCATAAGAAATCCTGCTTTCCAAAGACAGCATCAGGCAGAGACCCTCCTTACCTGCAGGGAGAAGGTGCTAAGTACGTATACGTTCATATACACATACTCAAGCGTGAGCAAAGGGCAGCGCCACAACAGAGAGCTCAGAGCACCACACAGTCACTTTGCTGTGGATTCAGATATTTCACTTTTTTCCACAAAGAAGCTTTCTTTGAAGGTAGAGAAAAACACAGAGAGACACAGCAGGGGAGGAGGGATCTGTCTGCGTTGCTGGTTCGACTGGATTCTGGTAGATCCCTGCTGTGGATTGTGTGCTGTTCTCTTGCCATTGCTCTGCCAGCAGAAGGCTCTGTCTCTCCCCTCTCTGGCTGATATGACAGCAACGACAGGAGCAATTTCTCCTCTCCGGGTGCTATGGAGAAACCACCAACTACCTCATTTCAGGGAGCTGAGCCCAGAGCAGCCTGCCAGGTCCTTCCAGCCTTTCCAGATGGCATGTTTTTTCTGACTATGGTTTAGCATCCACAATAATGTTGCTTTTGGTTTGATGGTTAAATGAAAACATGGATTCCCCATAGTTTTATGATTTAGGAGCTCACTCTTCAGGTTCAGGCTTACTGATGGTGGCTTAATCCACACTCATCTACTCGTGAACAGGGATTTCTCTTGCTTCTTTACCAAAACCATCAAATTTTTCAGGTTTTCAGTAAAACAAAAATGCCCTTTTTAAATCCTATTGAAAGACAAACCTTTTATTTTTATCAACAGCTCCCAAGGACATACATTTTCTCAATAACTCCATAGACAGGATATGTGAGTGAGAAAGATATGGGTTTTAATCGCTGTCCCTCAGCCAGGCCAGGTGGAAGGAAGATGTTTTTTCTGTGGCTTAAATAAAGGTCTTATTTCCAAAAGGAGCTGGTGATAGCGGCTGCTTAACTAGAGGCAACCCAATGGGATCCATCATCAAGGGACTGGGTCCTCTGACTTTCTGAAACATTGGACCTGCAGGGCATGACAAAAATTACAACCCCAAAAGGAACCAGACAGAATCACAATCCCCTTAAAAACAAACAAACAAACAAACAAACCCAAATAAATGGGTGAGTTTTTCCCTGTCCATCCACATGCAGGCCTAGGAAGGAGTCCCTTGAAGTCCAGATCCAACTTTACAACTCCCAGAATGTACACAACTAGAATATCATGTTGGAATCATCTCTCTAAACATGCTGCAAATCCCTTCACAAAGAGAAACACTTCATAATCCTTCTATTCATGACTGTCCCTCCAAATTTAAACATGCATTTAAAAAATAAATAGGGCAGGGGTGATGTGCGGGAACAGCTTGCTGCTTTTGCTTTTTTTATTTTTTTTTTAAATCAATAAAACAGCCTTAAAGAGGCCCCCTTGAAAGAGTTCTGTTCATTTATTTTTCTTGGAAACTTCCAGTCTCCTTAACTCCTTTTAGACACATAAGAGGTGAATGATTAAGTTGAAACTATTATCTTTGCAAAGAACATCTCTGCTGGCCAAGAGGAGAGGAAAAGCAAAATGAAATAAACAGGTCGGAGCTATTGTGTCCCTGACGGGTCCCTGTGGTGAGGTGCTGGGAAGATTGGAGAAGTTAAAAAGAGGTCCCTGGGTGGGAACTGTTAATGAGGCAGGGCACATTTTGGAAGAAATTTTTTTCTGGTCAGTAATATGAGTGTTTGAATAACTTTACAGGAGACGAAGTCAGCCCTCGTATTAACAGGTGCCACTCGGAGCTGCAGCATGGTGGTGGCCACTCTTGCCAGCTCTGGCTGCCAACCTCCTATTCTCAGCCACCCCTCCAGAACATGGAGGCAAAACCTTTGCCAGTGAAGGGTAGGAAATAAACTTAGCTTTGCCATGCCCTAATTCACATGGAGGCATAATGTCCACTACTCCCTCTGCTGTCTCTGAATGGCTGCAGTGCTCGGGCCCGTGGGCAGGGACAGGGACCCTGCAGTGCTGGGCAGCAGCAAGGCAAACAGCAGCCATGCTCTCTGCCCGCTGGGACATGCACTGCTGCGAGCTCACACATGACGTGTGTACCTATTGTACCAGACACATACCTGGCTCTGCCACCGGCTGGTGGTCGGTCAGTCAGTAACAGCCTGTGCATCCAGTTTCCAGATGACAGGTGAGCTTTGGGCAGACATTGCCAGGTGAGTTTGGGAAGAATTAAAATCTTGTGCATGAAGAGATGAGCATCCTCAGGGTCTGACTTCTGGGGCTCCAACAGTTGTGTTTACTGCTCTCTCTGAGACTCCAAGGCTGGTGTGTAGGTGAAGGCCAGCACCAAAGCGCTGCTGCATTGGCATCAGGGAAGCTCAGGGACACATCCAGTTGTTAGTGCAGGAAGATACAAGGTCTCGGGCTGCAGCTGTCTGGGGGGACAGTTCACAGTCCCAGGTGACTCACTGATACAAGACTGCTCGGGCGAGGGGCTGTGCCAAGGGACCAGAGGTCATTCAGACTGCTGGCCTCAACACGGACACAGAGGGAGATCAAACTCGATGGCTCACGGGGCTCATCCTTACAAAACACCAAGACAAGTGAGCATCTAGAGAGCTTACAAACACTTTGCTACAGCTCCATCTGATGCAGCAGAAATCACATGATATCCTGAAAAGGAGGCGATTTAAAAGACCTAAATAGTTAAATTCAGCTTTACTTTAAGTCTTTAGGGTATGGAATTAACTTGTCTTGAAAAGAAACATGAGATGGAAAATACTTACTGATTTATTAATCCAAAGGATTACAAGCAACTCTTCAATATCTTGCTCAGGACAGAGACATCAGTAAGTCAGTGGACAGAGTGGTGGGATTCATTGCAGGCAGTTACCTGGGATGCACATATTGAAGCTGCTCTGAAAATTTCTCTTACTGACTAATTTAATTTGAAAAAATGATTGGTAAGGTATTGCAAATTGTCCCTGGACCTGACTGAGCCAAGGAAAAGCTTGAAATTACCACCATAGGCTCATGTGTCTCATGTACCAGTTGACTTTTGTTTGGAATCACCCCGTTGGATTAGTTAAAAAAAAAAGGCAAAAAATGGCCAGAAGTAACATTTACGTCACAAGTCACATCTGCTTCTGTAATTACTTTCCTGTCGGGTGTTTTCAGCAGAGAAGGAAACCCGACAGAACTGGTATCCAACAATGGATTACAATTCCCTCCTTGAAATCTCCAAGTTTTCTGAAGGGGGGAAGGCCATGGCGCACAGCTGATCCTCAGCGTGTTGCCGTGAGGACAACAGAAAAATCAAATGCTTGGCTTTGACAGCATGTTTACAGATCACTCTCCAGGAAAGGAAAACTTGAAAAATCTCCCCTGTGAACTTCCTACGTGCGTACGTAGCCCCACACAGCAAAACAATGCCAAAGTCACCTGCCAGGCTGAGCTGCTGGAGGAGAGGAAAACTCATGAGAACCTAATGGTGCCGGCTCATTGAGGCTTAATCTTCAAGCCACATGCAATCAAAAGACAAACAGTCCAGCAGCAATAGTGGTGATAGCACATGTGTGCAGAACAATAGCACAGCAGCCAGGACAAGCTGTTTAAATGTGGGTCACTTAGAAAAGAGCAGAAAACCTGGCAGACTACAGAGAAAAAACCCATTAGCTTAGTGCAAGTCATTTCCAAAGAAAACATGCAATATGCACAAAGTATCTGGTAGGTGAGAAAGGGTGGGTTCTCCGCAAGAGCAAAAATGGGGGATGAAGCTAAGGCTCTTTGTAATATAAGCCTTAGCTTGGATGAGCTAGTGGGTAACTTTCTTTGTCTTCTCCAGAAGGAACAAGAGGGAGCATCTGTTCACCAGAGCCAGGATTTGTTTGCTTGGATTTGAGACCTTGATAGGTAAATTCTGAAGAATTTCAGCACTAAGGCACATAAAGTCCTTATTTCACTACTGCTGCTGCATATTCTGACAGTGGTGTCATTTTTCCAGCCTGGACGCCCTCCGGGTGCTGGCTACAGCAGCACATTTGGACAGGAGATGCTCTGTGGAGATGTCCCAGGCAGGGCCAAGTTCACCCTGGGTATGTTCAGCCCCTCACCTCACTGCCAGCACAGCAGTAATGTATCTCTGCACACTGGAAAAAGGTTTCTTTTCCTCCCCTGCACAGTGGGTGCCACACAAGTTTTATATATTTTTTTTTTTTATGGCATTTGGTCCTGATTGTGGTGGGCATCGACAGCCCTTGCCAGCCCAGCCTGCCAGGAAGAAGCTTTGGCTGCATCTCCCTCAGCTGTTGGGAGAGAGCGGCCTTGACTTTCCCAAGCAGATGGGAAAATGATCTGTCATGGGCACTGGATCCAGACATTCAGTATGACTGTTAATGCCAAATCTGTGGGGACCCATTTCTTTGCTATGCCCGTCAAGCCCAGAGCACCAGTCCCATTTAATTCATCTTCATTTTCTTCCTTTTCTGAAAGAAAATCTCAAAATCATTCCGAAACTATGGTTTTAACAGACATCTGATAAATCAAACATCGTAAGGGGAGATCACTGCTGTTCCCTGAGCCAAACACATTCCTGTATTTCCTGGTCAAGGATGGTGACCATCAGGACAAGCATTATGTTCTAGCTTTGTTTGAGCCTGAAGTCAGTGAACAGTGAGAGGGTCTCCATCTGGAGTCATTTTATAGCATTAGAACAGTTCTCCTCCAGCAGCAGCCACTGCCTACTAGTATAAAAATACTTGGGAGAAAAAGCAGTACATTTTATTATGTTGGTAGGATGGAAAAAAGCTCTATTCAAGCCTTCCATTAACTTTTATGACTATCTCTAAAGAGATTTATTTTTATAACAACATTGATGCAAAGGAATAAACCCCAAGTTTCCTGACACTTGCAATTATGATTTTCTCACTAGAGACAAGTCCAGAGTGTTTGTGACCAAGCCCTGCTCACCTTGTTCACATGAGGAGCAGCCCTGGAAGCCCAAGCCTGGCTGTGAGAGGAAGGATGGCCCCATGGCTGCCACTCACAGGACCTGTGCTCATATTTTGGCGCTGCTGCAGGCTCCCTGAATGATCTTCTCCGCATCACTGGTTTGTTCCAGGGATATTCAAATCTAATCCTGGAGTACCACCAAGTGCTGAAGTAACCAGTTCCCACTTCAAATCCTAGCTTCCGATAAACAGAGGTCATGTTCTGCCCAAAAGCTTAGTATTTCTACCCAATTAATACTATGTGCCCTCTTCTGACTTTGGTAATTCTCAGCATTCCCACTGCCCATCCAAATGTCAGCCCTTTTCAATACCCACCACATTGCTGTCCTTCATCATCTCCTGCAGTGACAAGCTCCTTAGTCTGGACCTATCACATATAAAAATACTTCCTCTTATCTGTTTTGAATTTACCACCTTCTAATTTCATTGAATGCCCCTTTGTCTTAAGACATGGTCCCACCAATCTGTTTTCTCTGTTTTCCCTATTTTTTTTTATTTTCCTTCCCCTCTTAAAACCTAAAGTTACATTGTGAAAGGAGGAAGAGAAAAACAAAACACCCCCCTTCCACCCTCCCTCCCAAAAAATAAAATTAAATAAAGCATCTCAGGAAATTGTTCAAATTAATAATTATTGTACTTCACGGTGTGGCCTTGCTGCTCTCTGCAGATGTTGCAAACAAAACCGGTGCGATGTTGAGCTGTTGGGACAGTGGCACCACATGTGAGATGTACACATGTGGTCCTGGCAGCCCAGAGGGCAGGTGCTGGGGAGCAGAGAAATGGAGGCACTGGGTGAAGCTGTGCCCATGGGCACCAGTAGCAGCAACATCTCCAACACTGCCAGAACCTGAGCTGGGAATTTTTGGATTTGAGTGAGGCTGTGACAGGCAAATCCTAAGACATTTCATCATTGCACCTCCCACCCAACCACCATTACTGAAGAGAAGAAGGTCCCTCACTACTCAAGCATATTCTGTTGCTTGCAAGTTGAACTTTCACCAACCCAACAGGAAACAGCGAAAATATCACTGTGATGGGTAAAAGCCCTTCAGCAGACTTCCAACAACAGCTGGGAAGCAGCCGGATGGCCAGGGTGTCTGCAAGGCTGTTGTGGCAGGTGGCTCCTGCCCTGTGCAGCTCTGGGGATGTGCTTTACACTACAGCTACTGCACAACGTGAAACAGAAGATCCTCAACCCCCTCCCTAGACACAGTTCCATCCTGCATCATGTTTGCTTTCAGCTGCATTTTTAAAGCAGGGCTGGTTTCTCTGTTGAGACATCACCCAGTGAGTGTGCAGCTCCTACTGGGAAGGTCTGAGAAGCCCACAGAAGCCGAGTGACATGGGCCAGCACACATAGGAGCACTGGGACCAGACTCAGTATTGGTGCAAGCAAGGTGATCCTACTGGTCCCTGGTGGGCTTTTACAGTCCAAGGAGATGAGTGAATGATACCTGCTCGGCCTTGGCAGCAGACACTTGTCCCTGGCCACCCAGTCCACCATCCAAATACTGGCCAACAATGTGGCCATGAAATACCAAAACACTTGAAGTAACAGCAGTAAGCCAACGGAGAGCACTGACAGTTTTTGAACAGCCCTGAGGGAAACAGGGCTGCTCACTTCTTGTTTCAGTCTGGCTGCAGACTTGGACTTATGACAACACACTGATTTATACTAGGATCACAACATTCTTCCCTACCATGAGAGCCTGCTTGCCTTATGTCTTCTGCCTTCCTTTAAACCAGTGGAATGACAAAAGCTCAAATTCTGCCTTGCAGCTTCTGGAGCCATTTCCCAAGAGACCCTTTTCAGCAACTTAAGCAGCTGCATCCTCCCATTATCCAGAGACTCCCAAATACCTGAGCAAGAAGAAGACCTGGTACCACAGGGGCTTTTTATTCCCTGAGGAGCAGCTCAGGCCTTCACACTTCTGGTGTAGACATTGGAGCACCAACTACCATCAGCTCTTGTCCGCAGTCTAGGGCCACAGACTACTGGGCCCATGACATAATCACAGCCCTTCTGCCTGCTTCACCCAGCATGTCAGCAAGCAGCTCTTGCTGAGGAAGGCCAGGGTACCGGGGCCAGAAGCAGCAGCTTCTCACCCATCCCTGGCTGAAACAAGGAGCATGGCTGGCTCTTCTTCAGGGCTCAGACCAGAAACTTCACCTCACCCTTCCCTCCCTCAAAAAAGAGGTGTACCACTTTGGCTTCTCATCCAGGCTGACATAATTTAGACTTTCCAAAGGTCCTAAGCAGTTTTGAAGGGTTCAGAGCAAAGCTTGCAGTGAACAAGCACAGTGCAACTGGCCTGTTCAGGTACTTGTAAATTAGGAGAAAAAAATCCCACAATTGTCTCAGGACATTGTCCCCTAAAGTGGAGACAAAGCTCCCTTTGCTGGATTGGCAGGCACTGTGTCCTTTCTGGGGAAAGAGAATCTGCCTCCTCGCTTTGCTTCCAGCGATGGAAGTCCCAGAGGGCAGGACGTGCGGTGCATGAGAACAGCACACATTCTGCTCAGCACAGCATGCTGGGACTGTCCCTCACTGCAAGGAGGAAAACAACTCAGGGCAGCTCCATTTTAACTTCAGAAAGATTCGTATTTCGGGCAGGATAATTTTTTTGACTGGTTCTTGCATGTCTGTGCAGCTCCTTCTCCCAGCTCCATGTACCATCAGTAAATTGTCCAACTCCAGGGGAATATCAGAGTCCAGGTACAACGAACCTATCGAATCTATCTCTCTTTTCCTCCAGATCAGTGGAAGTTTGTTGTTTTGTTTTGTTTTGTGGTGGTTTTTTTGGTTTGTTTTTTTTTTTTTTTTTTGGGGGGGGAGTGCTGTTTCCCCCAGGCTAGGGCAGCAGGCTCAGCCCGGAGCTGGGCTCCCTGCACCGTCCGCGGTACCCGACTGCCCTCTACCCGAAAGTGTGGGATATACAAGTGCGGCTCGCTCAGCAGTCGGCTCTTTCCCACCCCTTGCAAAGCAACGCTGTCAACTACAAAAAACATAAGAATAAACGCATCCAGCCTTCAGGACATACCCTCTTTATTTTCTCGAGACTCATGCCACAATGCCCCGAGTAAGGAAAATGTGCCATTGCAAATGTTTATAACATCTGATTTAGTGTTACGCAGTTTCTCCCAGCCATAAACCAGAACAAATACTCCCAAGATTTATTACATCCTTCCCTCCAGGGCTTAAGCAATTGTACTTGATTAATTCAGCAGTTAAACAGCACTGAGCAGAAGCATGATAATTTTGTATCCAGGATTCCTAAGTTACATATTGTTTTCCACAAGGATTTAGGTCTAAAACCAGAAAGATGAATCTTTAAATATGTACCTATCCATATGCACGGGATAATATGCAATGGATGTTTCCTCCCGGCAGAGAGATGCTGAGCTAAGTTTCTTCTTGTTCCCTGACATTAAGAATTCTTCATCACTTTCTGAGGCAGTAAATACTTATTCCTCAGCTTACATTCTGGATAGGACAAGTATTTGCAAACTTGCCTTACTGCAGTGTAATTTTAAGTGAAAGAAACATTTCTGCAGTACCAATATTAATAGGAGTTAACAGTGAGGGAGACCTTCTGGTGCATTTCTCCTGTAAACACAAGCAGCATGAAAAAACTTTCTTTTGCCTGAACTGTCCACACAAATCCCCAGATTTGATCCAATTCTGCTTCCTTGTAAGTCTATAAAGGAGTTTTGAAAATTTTTTATTTCCTAACCCTGCATGAAAGCCTCACAGCAGAGTCTCCACAAGGAAAGATTCCATCACGTTGGTAGCACGCTGGTGTCAGAGAACAGGGGGTTACCCTCCAGAAAAGCATTGGAAAAACAAAGACCAAGAGTTTTTTACACATTTGCTCAGGAGCTCTTAGGGCAGGTCTATCCACATAACAAGAGCTCTTCAAATGCCAGCTAGGAAACATGAAAAGGAGCTGGAAGAAAGCAGGGAGCCTTTCTGCTTCACAGCATCTTCTAGAGTCCTGTTCTGCCCTGAGAGACCCATGTGTCCAGGAAAGGGTGTAAGCCACGGAAGAAAGCAAACCTTTTGCATATAGTTAATTAATTTATGGAAGTAGAACCAGAAAGAAGCATTTGTGGACAGCATATTGGCCTTGAAGTGCTAGAGCAATTGAAAATAGCAGGCCTACTTTATATCATCACTGCAGTGAGAAGTGGGTACTGGGTAGGGTGTACTTCAGTTAACTATAATGTACAGAATTTATTGCAAATTAAACTGTTTACTGTACGAGGCAATTTCCAAGTACTGACATGCTCGCTGATTTTTCAAGTATTAAAAAACCCATCAAAATAATATTAATTGAATGCTCCCTATGCCCTCCCAATACCCTCAAAGACATTTTCACATCTTCAAGTAATCAGGAAAAATGGTCTAGGTTGTTTGAATCTGCTGGGCCATTACTGTTCTACAATACCCCCTGGAAAACGCATGTTAACAGCGCTTTGACAATAATGTATTTGAAGCTACAAAAAAAAATTGTGGAGTGTATAGACTAGTGCTTCAATTCATTTAAAATATGGCCTAGCATTTGTCTTGGCTGCATTAACAAGGTCTGTTTTACCAATACATTTGTATTTATGATGACTAAGGGCAGATTATAGTTGTTAAAATTTGTCCTCCTGACATGAAAACACTACTTTGTCATTAATACATTTTGTAGCATAAACTATGATGTCAGGTCAATGTAAAGGGTAAAAACTTTCCTAAAGTATGCACACATCATTTTTTTAAAGCTATTGAGCCTAATGGAATAACAAAGGTCATAATAACAAACCATTACAGCTTTGGTCTTGGCAACTATGTCCACAGAAGAATCCTCCAAGAAACAATCATCATTTCTCCAATGTTATGGCATTAGGACGACAGGAATGGTTCACAAATGAGTCATGTGAGCCCAGAAACGCAGTAGCTATGTGAAAGCTGAGCAATCAATTATTCATTTGTTTACTGAGAGCTTTCTCAGCCGACATTAACCAGAACTTCTTAAAAAGAAGAACTTTACAGCTGTCTTTGGCTGTCCCATGAGGCTGCGCTCAGAGGCTGAAAAGATTGCATAATTTCTTTGTAAGTAATATGGTATTTTTATTGAAATAAACAACAATATATGGACTCATTAGCTGGGTTCAACCTGAGGCCCTGCAGGTGTCAAAATATCAAAGATACAGTCTTGGGTTGATGATGAGATGGAAGAACAGGGCAGGAGAGGATATTCAAGCAGCCAAAATCTAGCTCTTGCTCCAAATGCAGTACATGAAATCCCAACTAAGCTTTCCTGTGCATGGAGTATTGAACACAAATATACACATTTTTTTGGTATTAATATGCATAATTAATCTGCTCTGATTAAATTACATTTTTCTCATTTCTTAGTGATTGTTTACCCCAGACCCTAAAAAAGTTGTTAGGTTGAAATGTTTTCAGCCACAAATGAATACGATTTAAAGAGGTTTAAATACCACACCTTCAACTCTCTTTAATCTATATTCTTTTTGCCTTTTTTGGTATGAAAGACCCATCCAAACCAGGGAAAACTGCCCTACAAAAGGAACTGAGAAAATCTGGACATAAAATCTGGACATAGTCACAATGTGAAGAAATGCAAAGCAAGCTTATAAAAAGAGCTGATGTGAGTGGAAGTAAAACTTATTTTTTTTTGTTTACACAGTTTCTTCTATATACTGAAGCTGATAAGGAACACTAAAGCTTAGGATAAATGTAGACAGCAGAAAAATGTTTATACATGGGAGTCCACGGGATTTTATCTGAACTCCATGAATATTTTAGATGAAACAAAACTGAGAAAAACCTGAAATAGTAAAATCTTTAATACTGACATTCCCATTGTGTTCAGGCTGAATTTTCAAGATACCGTCTGTGACACCAAAAAAGAGGTGACTATGGAGTTGGAGACTTCGATTTGAAATTGCTAGCAAAACAAACCCCCTACCTCAACCTTCTGACATTCATCCTGATAAGTCAGCCTTAGTTTAATTCTGTGTTCTTTTTCAGATTAAATACAAAAAATGTGTGCATATTTTAGGAAACATGTCACCCTTTACACTGTCCTGCATCTACTTCTAGAAATAGGGGCAGTAAAAACGACACTGTTTAACAGCATAACTTATGGCTGGACTCGATCTTAAAGGTCTTTTCCTACCTAAATGATTCTATGATTCTTTAGAAAGCCTGTTATGTTTCTAGGGTTTGTAGGAAGAATCCAGATTTTGTTAAGAAGGATTTGAGAGGTGGTGTGCCCCAGTTGTGAGATCCACTTGCTGAAGAAGGAAGGGTCTCACTTTTCAAATGCTTTTTTACCATTTCCAGAGAGAATTTACTTACCCATCCTGTGCATGTTTCTTGAACAGAACCGTCCCTCCTCCACTGTTTATAAAAACAACTGAATAAAACTGGCAAACCCCAGCACTTACGGGAAAAACAACTGGGATTGCTGGAGTGCCTCGCTAGCCAGGGAAAGCTTGGAAGAGACCCAGGAGTCCTGCTTTTACTTCTTCCCCTGATTATGCCTAATGATACTGACACTTCAGATAGTTTATTGCTAAGCACATCTTCATCTTCCTACTTTATGAGGAAAGCAAGTATCAGTCCACTCATGTCAGAGATAAAATACAGGAGGCTCAGAAAGGCTGTGCAGGGTCACTTCAGACAGAGCTAGGAACAGAATCCCTGTCTAAACAAAAGTCTCACCCATTTCACTCCACTGCTCTCCTTTAAATTATTAAGCCAGTCCTGTGAGCTATAGGCTGTCTGTAGGCAAAATACCATCTGTCTACTTTCACTGAGACAAATGAAGAGATAACCAATAACAAAACAAACAGCGAATGAGTACTGGCTTTTCTGCATTAGTCACTATGAAGAGGAAATTCAGGAGAACAGGGAAATCCTGATTTCCATCGTGCTGCTAATGCAAGAAAATAGGGGATAAAATGTACATCACCACCCTTCCAATACATTTATCTCTATCACCATGGGCTTCTTCTCAAGATACTTAACCATTTAATATAAAAGTCTGTATAGAAGGTATTTACATAATGTTGCTTTTGATAGACATACCTTTAAAAAAAAAATTTCTTTTTTTTAAGGTCTGTGACAGTTGGCTGAGAATTGGGGTTTGGTTTGTCTGGAGTTCTTTTTCTGTGGCTGCACACATGAATTGAGGGATGGAGTTATAGAGAACACATACAACATAAAGGCCAGGAACTGACCAAAATTAAAATCTACAACATTAAGTAATGTATATGCAGATACCATTAAAAAAAAATCTAATTTAAACAAACTTCTTTGCTTTCAGTTGATTTGAGCTCCTGTACCCAAAATACATTGGAAATATACAATTACTGGATACACTATTCATTTGCACAAGTCTGAGCTGCTTATTCAGATCAAAGAATGAAGCAGTCATTAAAAAGTATAAAATGTGAGAATATGAAAAATGAGAATTTGAATAGCTGAGTTGCAGTCCTACTGCAACAAATAGTATACCCTTTTATGCAGTTAGTTGGAAAACTGATCCCATATATTAATTAATTTTCAATAGTAATAATGAGAGGACAATATTATTTCTATACAATTCTAATCAGTTAATGGAAAAAAACCAATCTTACTCTAATGCAGCTACACTGGTGTGAAGGTAGATATATGCCTTCACTTTCTTTGCTCCAAGCTAACTTAATGTAAATGAAATCCCCATCTTTTGATTTCTTTCACCTTCCCATACCTATTTGTCAGAGATGATTAAGACTTCCGTGGTACTCGGATTGCCTTTTCCAGCAGCCCAGTTCGAGAAAGGGCTGACTGTACATGGCACATCAGCGATACAGCAGCAAACAGCTGCTACCTCGACATACTCTTCTTTTGGAAACCAGCTCTGATGCGTCACTGCCCCCACTGCCATGCTGTGTGCGTGTTCCTGACTCTGGGAGATCTTAAATCTGTGGCCTCGGTGCAAAGCCTAATTTTGGATTTTCTTCTCAGAACAGTTTCCAGGCCCTTTCTGAAAAAAGCACATCCTACAATCACAGAAGCAGAATAATTAGATTTCAAATGCTGATGCAGTATTGCTTGTTTAAAAATCCTATTGCTAAATCACACTGCCTCTTCCCTCCTTTCTCCTGCACACAGTTGTGCTCACCTTTGCTGCTTTAGGGTTTTATAAACAGACAGTGATGAGGAGGCACATCTCCTTTTGGCACTTGCACAGAGGTGCAGCAAGCTCCAGCTCACTGTTTGCTGGATCTGAGGATCTGCTCAGCACTGCTGAGAGGACAGCAGGGCCCGGTGCTGTGGCACTTGCTCTCCATCACATTGGCACCTGCTCCACCATCAGCGTCTTTAAGAAAAGCAGGTGAAAACAAGGCCTTGTTCAAGTCAGTGGGAGCCTGAAGAGGGATTATCCATCACCAGGTATGTGGTTCATGTGTGTTATTAGGAAAGAGAGCCAGGAGCAACCACATAAACACCATTGAGCAAAGACAAAGTAAAACAACAAGGACAGATCAGCACAGGGAGAGCAGATAGGTGGTGAGGAAAGCAAATGAATAAAGACCATTTCAATTCAGATATTGATGCTCATGACTAAGTGACTTGCAACAGCTGTCTTATAGCATTCTTTCTTCTTGAGATTAATTTTTCAGATCATTGTCCAAGCTCTAACTGCACAGAAAAGAAAGCAAAACCATCCCATCCATCTCAACTAACCTGTGTTCTAGTTACATTGGTCTGCTAGAAAAAGCATAGTAAACAAGAACTGCATTCCCTGTCATATTCCTTCTGTTTCATTATTCTGTCAAAAAGGTAAAACATATGGCCTAAAATATAATTCATATTCATTTCAGGACTGTTATTCCACTAGAAGGAGTAAGCTTAAGTTGTAAAGAAAACCTGAAGACCAAACGTATCATCTGGTGACATGAGAGGAAAGAATAAATAAAGTTTGACAAGTTGTAGGATCTGTATATGGGTAGTATTTTTGCAGAGGTCAATGTGATGCAAAACACAACTCAGAAAGGAATATGGTAGTTGTTGCAGAAATACAGTTTCATAAAAAATATTTGCAGATAGCTGCAAGAGAAAATATATTGTCTTCCTCAGTTTCTCTGTGGGAGCCTGAATTCCACCCACCCAACTCTGTGTATGAGATTGTCTTTGTTTTCTTCATATGAGGGGAATGACAGAGCCATCTCGTCGGGGTGGCTTGGCCCTCTAGTCTGCTAAATACAGACTTCTCTGCTGGACCCTGCAGCTACATGGGAAGTTTTCTGGAAGGCATGTTCATGCTGAAAAGCATCTCCAAGCAGCTGGCACTTTAAGAAAGACCCTCACTAAGAGTGAAAACAGTTTGTTAAGATGATTCAGATACGGATCATTTAGGTTGTGCTTCAAGTACTGCAAAAAGTTAAACTCACCATCAGAAAAGCAGAAACACTGTTTCTAAAGCACAGATTTGAACTGGCACTTTTCTTCCCCCAGCAACAAAAGAGGGTAAAACGTATCCCAGTATAAACAGTCCCTGTTTATGGCTATTGCCAGCACATCATTAGAAACCTCTCAATTGGTACCAAAAGAACTAGGTGCTTCCTGGCTTTGCAAGGAGCACAGAGGTGTATCTGGGGGAATTTGTAAGGCCGCAGGTTACCACAGTTGTGAGTGGCCTCTTTCACCAGTTTTATTATACATTTTTCCCTAGGATTCACTAAGTCAATTGAAATGCTCTAAAATAAGAAAAGCACATAAAATCTTAAACTATTAAAGGCCTGATTTTCTTTCTATTGAAAACAATGGCAAAACTTCTACTGACGCACAGAGCAAGGCAATTCAGTAGCAGAACAACCATTGGTGCACTTGTGCACCTGCCCCAAGCAGCACATGGGAGAGAGAGATCTCTCCCAAGATCCCAGCCAAAAGAGTTGCATTTCCAGTAATACCAAAGCACCTAAATAGGAAGGGGAGCAAAGCTCCCTGACACACTCAGGCAAGGATGATCTGAGCTCCAGTAATAGCAACAGAGCCCTAACAGGTGAGCAATAGCAACTCTATTCAAATGTGGTTTCAAAGTGTACTTATGCTTTATCTATGATTTAAGATCTTAACTTTTGTATTTATTTAAAAAGCAACAGCACTGTCAAACAGCTGACAGTAGGAGTAAAATGTATCTTTGCTTCTTGAACATCTGGAAAAGGAGAGAGGTAAGAAAATAGTTTGCTGACAACTGTAGAGCTAGGACAGATTTAGGACTCAGTGTTGCCAAATGCAAAACTCCTTCAGGCACGAGTGAAGGATCCTCAGCTGGATTTGTCCTTCAGGATGTGAAGAACATCAGTCTCTCAAATTAATAATTCCCTTTCCTAGAAACCTACACTTTTTTATATTTACAGGAGCTTAAAGTTCATGCACAGTCCTAAGACAGGCTAGAGAGCTCATGTTGAATTCTTTTATCTGTTTATGAGTTTTATACGTTGGTAAAAAATAGGCAGAGTTCATTTTATTTACATCTAAGTCCTTTATAGACAAATTCTCATTTACCCACACAGCCATCCTAGTGATTATGTACATGGCAGCAGACCACATCAGGACTTCTTGGATGTAGGCTTCAGCTGGACCAGGTCTCACAGCAGAAGTGCTATGTTTCCAGTGCTGCATTTTTGTGTACAATTAACACGGCAACACAAACAGTGACGGTCCTGTGTGGTGAGTTTATCAGGCTAATCAGTTCAGACAAGAAAAGCAGAGCTCTGAAGGATGCAGCACAAATCCCTGAAGTATTGCTTCATAAAAACATCTTGAAGAAAGGGAAAGATGAAGATCATCTGTAGCACATTGAGATCTCAAGTCAAGTCCTACTCACCTTATTCAGGTGAAACAATTCTTCAGTTTCATGTCTTATTCTTAGAGATGCTGGATGTATAGCTTCTTACAAACCCTTAACTTTAACCCTTACAAACCCTTAACTTTAACAGTTCAGACATGATGACTAGAAAGGCCAGTGATTAAGGTTATGCATATTAAAATTAAGAGCTACTGAAATGTGGAATGTGTCAGGAATCACGAAAAAGAACAAATAAGGAATAAGTCACTCTAAAAGCAATTTCCAGTAGAAATTGAGGGTAAAAATGTACCATATTGCACTGTGAATTTTGAAAAGTATAAATGATAACTGAAGCAACACAAGTTTGTTATGTTCTATGGATATGTGAGCCCAATTCAGCTTTTCATTGTGTGCACAGATTACAGATGTCCCAGATTGTTTTTTTCTTTGTGGTTGTTTGTTTGCTTTGTTTATTCCAGAAAGTGCAAAGAGAGTTTAATAGCAATTTAAATTTCTTTTAGCCTGTCTATTCTTTGTACAGACTTTCCTATCCAAAGTTATCCATTGCAGCAATAGGCAGAAATTAGCATTTGTTGCTCATGACTTAAAATGCCAGATCGATTATGCAAGAGTCTGAACCTATGGGCCACAATGTTTTAAACACCTTTCTGCACTTACACTTCTAGGGAGAATTTACAGATTAAAGCAGCAATCCAATGCAAAAAGCCCCCAAACTCAAAAAGCAAACAATCAAAAAAAACCACAACAAAACCCTCCCACAAACAGACAAAAGACCCCAAACAACAACAACCCCCCCCCAACTTTCTGGGCAAGGTTTGTCCAACTCATCCTTGAAAATCTTCAACAGCAAAGCCCCTCCCAGTACCTGTACAGCCCTGTATGGATTCTGTTTTTCTTGAAAGGGAGGCTCAGATGTGACCTTATCATTCTCTACAACTACCTGAAAGGAGGTTGTAGCCAGGTGGAGGTCATCCTCTTGTCCCAGGCAACTAATGACAAGACTAGAGGGCATAGCCTCAAGCTGCTCCAGGATATGTTCAGGTTGGACATCAGGAGGAATTTCTTCACTGAAAGGGTCGTTAAACATTGGAATGGACTGCCCAGGGAAGTGGTGGAGTCACCATCCCTGGAGGTGTTCAAGCAATGACTGGATGTGGCTCTTAGTGTCATGGTCTAGTCGACAAGGTGGTAATCAGTCAAAGATCAGACTCATTGATCTGAGAGGTCTTTTCCAACCTAAATGATTCTGTGATTCCCCCTCTTGGCCACTCAGAAAGGTTGTCCCAATGCCTAACCTGGTTGAGCTTGCTGCTCAGCTATACACAAATTGAGGGCTACTGTTTATATATGTCTCTTAAATCCTGTCTGTTTATGAGGGCAGACTGGGCTGCAGTAAAGTTAAGATGGGATACCTCACATGGAATCCATTCCAATTCCTGTCCTAGTAGGCAACATCAAATCCTAAGTGAGCCTTTTCTCTTCCTCTCAAAAGAAAAAAATGCAGTTTTGTCTCCGCTGCAGCTGTGGATCAACGCTGAGTACCCATGATGGTAATACATGATTATCACCAGCCTTTGCTTCAGAAAGGGAGACAACTACAACCTATACTTCGAGGAAGGAGGAGATAAAGGTGTCTCTACCCTGCAAATCCAAAGACAAGAAAAATACTCTCTGCCACATCAACCCAAACTCCTCACAGCACAGTTGAGCACCAAGCAGAGACAGTCCTCAAGCAGGATTCATGTGTTATCTGCATTCTGGGTGCAACCTAGCAAAGCCCTGGCTGGCAGCCTTCACTCACTGCTGCTTTGAAGTTCCTTGGTCTGTGCCATCATGGGGCTTCCAGGCCCAGTTTATGTGCAGTGTGCCTGCTGGCATGCCAAAGGCTCCTGGATGCTGCCAGCTCACGGTGCATGCCCCACACAGCACACACAGGCTCCTGCCTGTCACTGAGAAATGCCTGGCAGCCCTCCAGAAGCCACTGCTTTCTGACTGTGAAGTGCTGGCAGGGCCTGATTGTCATTATCAGAACATTTCACCTCTTGTGTTTCACTCTGCTCTTCTCAGAGAAAGAGAGGATGATTATCCATTCTCCTTCGGTTTTGTAAGAAGCCCAAAGCTTGCCAGGTGCTGAATTAACACCCCTGAGGTGCTGCAAGCCCTTCATGAGGTGGCCAAAGGAGTATTTTACAAGTGACTCCTGGCTCTAATTCAGAAGCAGTTTCCTGCTCCTCCTGTTGGCTGCAGAAGCAACATCCAATGAAAGAGAGTTGCACACAGCTGATGGGACACTGCTGAACAGCAGTGTGGAGCAGGCTGGTGCAAGGGCTGAACCACAGCACGCTAGTTGTTTGAGGAGGAACTTCCATGGTGCTCTTCTAAAATGCAGTGGAAATGCACCTGGTCTTTTTGTAGCACATGAAGAGTGTTTTTTTCCCTTTGTTCTTACCCATCAAAAGCACATTAAAAGAATGATGTTAAAAATATCCAACTTCTAGTCAAAAGGAAGGCTTTATGAGAAGGAAAACCATTACCAAGAAGCCATGCTCAGAAAACAAGGAGTCATTTCTCCCCTTCTCTCCAGTAATGCACAGCCCAGTAATGCAGCACCTTCACTCAGGGTGTGCCACCCAGACATTAGATGCCCACATGTTTTTCACAGAGAGCTTCTTGGTTATTTCAACTATTCACACGTCAATTCAGCAATTGTGGGTTATCACAGAGATGAATCCTGCCCTGACTTTAGAAAAGACTCCCTGAAAGTACTGCTTTGTTGAAAGAAGCATAATTTCTGTGATGTCACTTATGCCTGTCTCAAAACCAGTTCCCAGAGATTTCCTTTCCAGGTGATTGTTTTCCCCACTTGTTTAGCCCCTGTTGCAGAATTTGCCAGGGCATCTTAAAGCAGAGAAGCAGATTGAAAGATGTGCTTAACATAGTCATTCCTTCTCAGAGAGCGATAGTGTGTACAGCATCTTCAAGAAGCTGATCTGTGTGAAACCTTCATGTGTTTATTGTTACCCTTGTGACTCCTGGCTTGAACTTGTCCCATGCAATTTATGGAAGACTCCCTAAAGCACAGGCTGCTATTCAGCCATGACACTGGCAGGAACTGGTTCCAGTCACAGATGCAAATAAAACAAAAATAATCATGCAAAAAACTTCACTTGGGACAGCTTTGAAGAGAGAACCTCGGTCAGTTATTTATTTCTTGGCACTGATGAGTGCCAAGGCTTTTAATTTCAGTATGGGGTGAAGACTGAAAGCAGAACTTCTGACACCAGTGGGATTAGACATAAATAAATTCACTCTAAGCAAATAAGCCTGGGACATCCTATATCCCAAATTGATTTTGCATCTTTCCTTCTCAGTATATCATCTTCAAGAGGTAGATATTTGGCATACGCATGATACATTAATCAAAAATTTCTGCGACAGTACAGGCACAACCAACATGCACAAAAGTATCATCATCATGCCTGGGCTTCGTGAACAAAGATTTGGGAAGGGCTCTACCCACGTTTGTTACAAGCACACTGGTGGCTAAAAAGGCCAATACGAGACAGACATGTCCGATTGCAAAAGGCACAGCAGAAAGACTCCTTAGGTGGTATATTCAGCAAGGAACGATTCTTTCTGCGTTGTCTTTTCTCCTCGAGAGTGATCCTGCGTGCTTTCTCGAAAGCATCAGCAGCGTTATAAATAGTGTGTCTCCAGACCTCCCAATTGCCATATCTGACTTGGCTGTGTTGATCCTCATGGAGTGAGATGATCATCTTAAGGAACTTGTGGGACAACCTAAGCGTTCCAAAATCTGCCATAGACCTTTTCTGCTCACGATATCAAAAGTCTTGGTGAGATCAACAAAGGTTACATAGAGATCTTTGTTTTGTTCCCTACACTTCTCTTGCAGTTCTCTGAGAACACTGTTTGTTTGTGATACACGAAAGTGTATCACACTGGAAAACCCCACATGTCCCAACATAGTACAAAAGACAGCAAAAGATTTACTGAAGTTGCAAAACCAAGATAAGCGACATCATTCTCCGGAGGAGGCAGCCCTCAGCAGAGAGTACATCCAGTCACAGACAAAGCTAAAGCAGACTACACGCTGCAGCTGGTCATTAATACACACAAGGCTACTTTCCAGTTCCACTGGATACCTCTGGAGATGCCGCCTGACACCATCCAGCACACAGAGTCTCCTTTTACAAGGCTCTATAGATGTGCACGCACTGGAGCTGCCACTCAGCTCTGCGGCACGGGGGGAGGCTGCAGGGACAGTTCCCCATCTTTGTGCTCAGTGTCCCCAGAGATGTCACTGGGATGGCTGGGGGAAACCCTGGCTCACCCCAGCAACACAGACACTCTCAAAGGTGCATATACACACAGCCAGGTGCACCCCAACATGCATTAGGTGTTGGCATTTTTAGAATGGGCCTGCATTTATGGCCATATGCTCTCTAGGAACCTGCCAGACATGCTGGGGTAAAACACAGAACCTTGGGAGCAACAGTGAGGGTCCTATGATCTCAACAGAGTTTGTCTTTATCCAGCAGAAACACATTTTTCATTGGGCTTTGGCAAACAGAAAACCCAAACTATTTACCATTTTAATGCTTTATGATAGTTGTTCTTCCTCCTTTCCTTTCCCTGACCTCACTACATGCTAAGGTGAACAGAGAGTCCCAATGCTATCCTGTCTGGCTGCACTACACCCTGAATGGCTTCATGAGCAAATGGACTAAGAGCCACTCTAGGAAAGATGTTCAACTTGCAGAAAAAGGGACTAAGCACTCAGATACACTGAGGGATGCACCATTTGTATGTGAGAGAAGGACTTAAAGTGCAGCAGAAAGCACCGAAGCTGGAAATTTAGAAAAAACTTACTTTAAGGTGCCTTACGCCAGGTCATTTCCCAGTCACTAAAGATGGACAAAGAAAGGAGAAACAAAACTAAAAAAAAACAACAAAACAAAACAAAAAACCAAACAACCAAAAAAAAGGAAAGAAAAAAGGAACAAACCCCACAAGTCAATGAAGTTTTAAAGCTTTAAAAGTTAATTATCACAGCTTCATCCTGTGCTGGGACACTATGTACCATTCAGCTTTATTTCGTTGATGCCAAGAGTCTTTTAGACCAGAGGATGTACCAAAAGTGACGTCTCCTTTTTTTTTATTGGAAACCTGCCAGGAAAGAAAACAAAAAAAAAAAACATACATGCATCTATAATAGGTTGTAGTGGGCATGAAACAAGAATAGCAAGTCAGGGAACCTTCATATTTTGCAGGAACAGAGCTTCCATTCCCTTCCACAAGTTAAACATGCTATCCAAAAGGATTTTCTCATGGGAAAAAGTAAGTAATCAGGAATGGAAATAAACTGGTCAGAGCTGATTATTTTGCCAACTTTGAGATGCCCTCAGACATTTGTTTGGGGCAACCTTGGGGAACCTGACAAAACAAAGCATTTGAGTATAAATGCAAAGCACACCATTTTGAACCCAAGGTTGATTTCTTACACATTCTATTATAATTATGTAAGTATGCATATATACACACAGACACACTACAAACAGGTGACTACTTTAAGGGTTTAAGATGGAAGGAAACAATGTCCATATTACATTACCCAATAAAAAAAACTGAGAGAGGACAGAAGGAATTGAATTGCTTTTCAAAATCACATTTGTGTTGTATGATTTTTTGTGGAGAATTTCAGGGTTTTGTAATTTTGGGGAGAACATGCAGACTAAACATTGACACTCCACACATAAACCCTAAACAAAACCAAAAGCATTATCCAAAGTCTATTATAAAAAATGCACAATCAAATTTTATTTTTAAAAAAGGATAAACGAGCTTGGTATAAGAGTGGTTGCTTTAAGACTCACCTGTGGGCATACTTCTCCACTTTTAAATTTACAAATTTAAACCAATCTTCAAATCCAGCTCCAAATCCACTTTGACAGCTCCATCTAGATGAACAGATAAAATACACTGACCTCCCCTTGAATTAACAGAGGATATGTTAAATAGCATCTGTGGGAGGCCCCTTCAGAACAACCATGCCAGAGAAACATACTCTATCCAAACCTATTCCATTTAAAAAGGGCAAACAATCCCAGGGGTATGGGGGACAACAGGAACTATCTGTGATACTGACTAATAGCTTTAAATATAGTTTATTTTCTTCAAATGTAACTGGCATCAAATGTCTTTCTGTTTGTAGAAAGTTCAGTGGGGTAAGAACAGCTATTTTTGGATTGAAGAAAGGTCAGCAGAACACAAGACAAGCACTGGTGTTCCAAGGCTCTTGTAAGAATGCTAAATTTGACAGGGCTTTTTAGGAAAGAGATGCTGGTAGATGGCTCCATAATGATTACATGCATTGCTTGTTGATTGGCAATATGACTTTCCTACTGCTTGAAGCTGTGCTGTTGGGAATCTTTTTCATAACAAGCAACTGAAAAAACCCAGGGATTTTTAGTTTTAGGGTTTGGAAGTTCCTTTTTTTCTTTTTTTTTTTTTTTTTTTTTTTTTTTTTTTGCGAGGGGAAGTATTTTTGGGTTTGTTTGTTTTAAATTAAACAAAATAATATTTTAACATACCTGTGTAAATAAACTGATAAATTTCTGCTGAAAAGCAAACAAACTAACCAGAAAAATTTTAACAGCAATGGATTAGGGAGTCAAGCCATGTAACTAAGGCTTCACACACACTGCTACCTCTAAACTCCCCAGGTTAACCTCTTCTGCTCCCAGGCAAGAAGATTAACTAGCCATGCCATCCATGTTTGCAGTTGGTAAGCATAATACTGACTGTGAGGGTAGTGAGGCACAGGTTGCCCAAAGAAGTTGTGGGTGCTGCAGCCCTGGAAGTGTTCAAGGCCAGGCTGGATGGAGCTCTGAGCAATCTGGATACCTGGTGAAGATGTCCCTGCCCATGGCAGGGGTGTTGGAACTGTAATCTTTAATGTCCCTTCCAACCCAAGCCATTCCATAATTCTAATAGAATAAAAAAAGTGGAAAAGCACCCTAACGTTTTGGGGTTTTTTTTCCTCTAGCAGCTTTCCATTGTCTGCTGCAGTGCCTGACTTCCCTTGGGTCCAGCTGCATGTTCCAACTAAAGAAGTCAGATGGACTTTGCTCTTGTTGGCAATCTTAAAATAAACACACACGTTGCTTACCCTTCGTAGCTGCACAACACTGACTCCAGCACTGCCGCCACTGCTTCCAAAGATAGATTCCACAAGGCCAAGCTGAGTCCAGGTGATAATCTGAGCCAGGTTCTCAGCAGTGCCACAGAACTCCTTGCAAGCTGTTTCAATTTTATCTGCTCTCGGCATCCTCCCAGGGGCCGGTAAGTCCCAGCGGCTTCCTGGAGCATGGCTGTTCCCAAAATAGGTCCTCCCAGAAAGCACAGCCAACACTGCCACCCTATGTAGCAGAAAAGAGTCTTGCAATGAGGAAGATCCAGCTGACCACTTAGGCAGGTGTTTTGGTTGCACAACAGAGTGCAGTTCCCACAAGTAGAGAGCAGTAGCACACAGGGTTGCCTACAAGCGAGGTTCAGCACAGACCTTCTGCTCCATCAGATACAGTGCCAAGAGCCTTCTCTATTTTGAAGTGGCTGTTGAAGGATTCAAGTGTGTTTGAGTTGCATTTCAAGTAAACTCAGCCTTTTCCTAAAACTACTTCCAGGGCTGAGCAGATAATTCTCATGGAACTCTAAAAGTATGAGGTATTTTTCCAGACTTTTAACAACTAAATTTAGATTGATGGATTCTATTTGGCTTCCTGGTGCCCCTTCCAGGATTAATTATAGAGCAACCTGCATCCTCAGTTAGGATGTCTGTGACTTACATTTTTGAGCTCATGAACATGAGCTGGAAGAGAGTTCTGCTAAAAATGATGCAGCCCAGGATATGGCAAACCATTGTTGGACAGCTTTAGGTCTATTAAACAGAATTAAAGGAGACCTGAGGGAAATGAAACTTCATGTTATCTGTTTCTTGAGGTAACTGAAAAGAGGTTGACATTCTGCTTTACCTTAAATAAACCCAAGGAATGGAGAATTAATATGGACCACCAAACCCCACAACAGTAAACACAGTGGAAGATTATTTTTTGAGGAGTTCAGTCTTTATCTTTGAAAGTATCTAAGACACTGGTGGTACTCTTGATCTCTCTTAAGATCTTCTTGTAGTCCAACTATCACTGTGGCTTTTCATCTTTTACCAAAATTTTAAAGTTTTCAAAGCTTGACAGGAAGTTGGCCCTGTGGGCCTTGGTATGTGGAGAGAGATGAAGGAGGTATTCTCCAATCCTGAAATTAATGTCTATTGCTTTGTTTTCTGCAGCTAGAGAAGACTGCACCCTGATCCAGCAGTTTTGTTTTGTTTTTTTCCAGTCCTACACTTCTATGCACAAAATTTTGATAAAATGAAGAGATTTAGCCATCACCTTTAACTTATCCCAAAGCATTATAGGTAGGTCTCTTGAAAATAACTGTCCATGACTCAGTGAATATAATTGTGGCTGCTATGATTGAAGAATCATCATCCTTCAGAAGCTCTGGAAGACAAACCTCAATTAAGAGTGAATGAAGCCGGTTTTTGGAACTCAACAGCAAAGAGGCTGTGAGGGTTAGCGCATCAATGGAGCACAATAATTGTTTCACTGTGCTTATTATCCAGCGCCTAAAGAAAGTGAGAACAGTCAGCTGTTAAACAAGCAGTGATAAGCTGTCAGAGCAATTTTGTACACTAGAGAAGATACAATTCTCTGCAATATTGCTCCTGGAGGAAAGTGAAGTTTCAGCCAGCTAGATGCTTTGTGCGTAATGGTCCAGGGGCAAAGGGGAGATACTTTTTCTTTACATAGTTCCAGAAAATGAGAGGTTTTACCCAAACTCTTCACAGTGATGTACCACAAGCTACTCCATGTCTTTGGAAGATAATCTCTACCTCTACCTGCTATTTAGCTCAGGCTACGGTTACTTGTATTTTGATTTTATCAGTAAGTATCTAAAAGTATTCCTGATACTTTCAGTAAGTATCCTCAAAAGGGGATGGAGCCAGGCTCTTCTTGGTGGTACCAACCAATAGGACAAGAGGCAACAGGCAGAAACTGATACACAGGAAGTTCCACCTGAATATGAGCAATAACTTCTTTACTATGCAAGTGATTATGCACTGAAACATGTTGCCCAGAGAGGTTGTGGAATCTTTCTCACTGGAGATATTCAAGAAACATCTGGACACAATCCTGTGCCATGTGCTCTGGGAGACTCTGCTTGAGCAGGCAGGTTGGACCAGATGACCCCCTGTGGTCCTTTCCAACTTTACCCATTCTGATTCTGTGATTTCCTGCAGCCAGTGTGATGAGCTGTGGTCCACCGAGGAGAGTGGCATTCCTCAAGCCAGGCTATGGCTGAATACTGGAAATTGAGGCTACTTGGTAACTAAAGGCTCATTCTCAATCTGCCTGCACCGAAATGCCCTCAGAACATGCAGCCACACAGGTAAAATGAAAAAATGGTAACTAGTAACCGTGACTCTCTAAATTGAGATTGTTAGCATTAACACAACGTAGATTATTTAAAAGTATGAACCTTTCTGAGTATGAGTGCTGCCTCTCTTTTGACCGAAGACTGATACACATGTGGGCTTTATGCCTGCATTAAGAATCTTCTGTCCAAAAGAAACAAAGACTTCGTATGTGTAGACCTCAGCCCCATAGCTACCCAGCACAGGGAATTTCTTATGGATCTTGAATGAGGAAAAGGCAATTTAAGGTGCTGGGATAGACCAGAAATTAACACCCTGTGGCAGCCCTTTTTGAAACTTTTGCCATTTGTAGAGGCAAGGACCAGGAATCTCTTTACTTCTTATAGAGCAGCAGAGTGATGCCTTTGGAAGGCTGTTCTCCTCCTTAAGAAGCAGAAGCATGATCTTTCTTGGGCTTTTGGGGCTCAGGCAGATTTGGCTGAAAACACACCCACCTTAAATCTTATGCAACCCAGAAATTTCCGCCTGCAATGACTGTCTTTCTCTTACATGGCCTTCTGCAAGAATTATTGGTGTAATAAGTCCTGTAAAAAAAAAGTTTGGGTTTTATCCTATGAGACATGAAATAGGAAGCATGACCTTGCATTGACTTGAGTGTACTAAACTTTCCTACTTTCAAACCCATTTTTTCCTATTTTCATATATTTGTAAAAAATGAGTTAGTCTGTAAACATCTTCTTTGTCATAAGGGTTGTAAAACTGAGTCTGATACGAACTTATTATCTGATGGTTCTGCTCTCTTACGCACATCGTCTGGTTAACTGCATGTATTCTTGAACTTAGAGGTAGGATTAAAAAAAATCCAAATAATCAGTATTAACTATATGTGAGAACCTGGAAACAGAAAAGAGAGAAAAAAGGAAAAGGAAAGAAAGATTCACAAATGCTACACCTTACGAGAGTTTGATTTAACAAAAGTTTATACTTTTGTTTTCTTCTTCTAGAGTTAAAAAAAGAACTTTTTAAGTACACAATTTAAAAACAGTGGTTTATGATTGACATGTTTTCAGTCAATTTCCTAAATAGTTTTAACAAAATCAAATACAATTCATACAGTTGCAGCAATTCAACAGTTAGATGAAGATATTTACAGCATAATGTTCTAAGTTATGCTCTTGACTTCCCAAAACAGCTCTCTTTGATGACATAACTGATTTAAGTGTCATTTGTGAAATGTGTTGTACTCAGGTGCATACCTGTTCTAGGATTCTAGAAATATTCTTCTAAGAGGCTTTACAGGAGTAAATCAGGGGGTTAGATCTAAGGCCTCTTCTTAGTAAGAAAGCAGATGGCTGTTTCTCATTGCAAAGACAGCCCCATTTCCAAATTAGCCCAATTGACAACAGCCTAACAAGAGGCAACAGAATCTATATCACACAATTTGTTATGTAAATGCTGATGTGCTGCTAAAACAACAGTGAAAAAAAAATACGTTTTGCTAGAGGCAAAAAATCAGCTCTCTTTCCTTCCGCTTCTTTGACTTAATGAAGAGACACACACTTAACTAATTGCTTTGGCAGGCCAGCAGGCTGCCTGTGCTTAATAATACCATTAGGAATTCCACAAGTTTTCAGCTTCTAACATTAAGAACCTTCAACACGTGCTTTTTAAAAGGGACCCTCAGAATTCTTTGTTTTCAAAAGATGCTTTTTCTCTAATATCCCACTGTTTGCTGCATGAGGCATAACACTACACAAATATGCCATGTGCAGTCCAAATGGGGGCACTTGTCTGTCCCAGGAAAACTAAATCCTTACCGAGCACTCTGCTAAAAAAATGACACTCAGAGCAACTCTGAGTTCACAAATAATACCTTCCCTATATTTCTGCTTCAGGCTTGTCACACACATCCACTTGAACTTGTTCAAAGCCCAATGGCTCTTCATTTTTCAGGTCTAAGTTGTGAACATGCATTAAAATTTCAGGTTCATACTTACAACAGAAAAGAAAGAATCTAAACACCAAATTGGGTCATATTTGCCCTTCTCCACACTTAATTAGATTCCTCCTTTTGGCTAGGGGAACACTCTTTCTAGATCTAGTAATTCATAACAAAGGAACAAGCTTTTGAAACAAATAAGCATTTGAAAGATGGCTGGTTTTTATCTTGGAGTTCCTTTTTAAAAGAAAAAAAATCACGTAACAATTAAAGAAAAGATAATACTGCCATAATCCAAATACTTTCCTCCTCTATTTGTTTTATGCAGTAGAAAATATAATTATCAGATTCCTACAGATGGGTAAGATGATTAGGACCAAAGAAGGGTGGAATCCAAGACAGTCCTGCCATTTCCACTCCATGTTCACTTGTAAAGGCAGCTCTGTGACCAACATACTTTGTGCTTGGCATGACTGTTTTTGTGGTTCTTTATAGGCACTAAATGTATCTAATACACGATGCAAACCCTTGCACGTAATTTCAGATTCCAATATTAAGGTTGACATGAAATTTTAGGAGGTGTGATGCTCACAGTAGTGCTGTGAAGTCTGTCTTGGATCAGTTTCTTCTCTCACAGCCTCCAGAAAAACTAAAGATGTGGTTGCTACAGGAATGCTAGTAGATTACATGATCTGAAATGACTGGCATTTCATAGCCTCATAGACCCCCCTGCACCTTACAAAGGGACATGGCACTAAAAATATTGCAAGGAATAAGAAAAGGTTATGTTGGTGACTGTGTTCACGGGGAAACAATTTGTGTACAAAGGAGAAAAAGCATCTTCTGATCAAAGTCTCTTTCATTCCCAGATCATCTTGTACACAGGGTCTCCAACTTGAATCGTTCCAGTTTTGTCAACAGCAAAGTATTTCCCAAAGAGAGGGCTGGTTTTGTAGATGTGTCGCTCGGATGGATCACAAAGGCGGTAACTGCAGAGAGAAAGCCCTTCTTTAGAATCAGTGATAGCAAAACCTAAACATCAAAATATCAGTGATGAAAGAGAGGATATGAATAATGAAGCCCTGTTTTGGTCACCATACTAGACTAAAAACTAAATAAATATTGTAGTTATGAGAATCAAACAGTTCAAATGGAGGAAAAAAAAAGCTTGACTGTATTCGTCCATCTATGTCTAATATATATACAAAAATTTTTGTAAAAATAAAAGTCAACGTAGCAAAGTTAGATCTTTAAATATCTTCAATACCTGTTACCCCAAGCATTCACCCTAGCAGAGACGGAAGAGATATGAAATGTAAAGTTTGCAAGATTGAAGAGAGAACTTGAATTTTCTTAGCATACTGCAAAAAGTAGACTGGAAGCCAATATACACAGACCCTTACACTGCATGATTCTGTCCCCCACACACTTCAAATCAGTTCTAAAATACTAGTCTAACATGTTGGGACCTAGCCTAAATCCTCTCCCACAACTTAAGAAACACTGCTATTTTTATAACCTTTTCAATGTCTCCAAAGGCTCCTTCCTGTCCAAGACTCCAGTGTCTGGGTTAACAGTTGTTAAAATACACCTGCAAAGACACACAGTGCAAAATCAGTAACAGCTTCTTATCATAAACCTCTTTGCATCTGTATAAACTAAAGGTCTCAAACATTTACCTGCCACAACATACGGTCCCTTTCATCTCCACATCACCAATAAGAATATCCTCCCATGTGTCCTGAGGAAAGGTGAACATTGGGCACAGGTTAGACACACCCACATGCAATCACTTTTCCAGGAGCAGCACAATCATTCATAAAGCTGCATCATTTGAGATGCTCACCTTTACTTGTACCTTCAAAATTTGCAGTTATATTACAGTACTATTTTAATGAAAACTTTATGGTCACTGCATTTAACCCATTTCAGGGTATTTATCCCAATTTATCCAATATTATTCAACTAATAATTATATCCGAAAAGAACGATACACAAATAATGAATCTCGTTCTGCAATGTGCCCTTCTCTGAAGCACTGAACCTAAACCAAGTTTATTCTTACTGTGTGGGTGATAATCTGATCTGTGGCCTCTGGCAAATCACCATTTTAGCAGAAAGGAAATTTTCAGTGGAAGTAACTTTTCGCTTCTCATCTACACAAGCTTCCTATTGCAATCCCTCTTGGAAGACAGAGATCTATTCCCCACTTCAGGAACTTTTTAGATTCGAGAAACTATCAGATCTATCCAGAGGAAATTTTTTAAAAAAATGGCAACATGACATAAAAACACATAAATGCCACCATTACCAGTTCATTTCATCACCTGATACCTTCCTAAATAGTGTTTTTTTGAACTACCAGAACATTGTCAGAGATGCAGTGGTGGACTGCAGTATTGCAAGGGTTAGTTCTACTCTTGTGCCAAAGGCTATTTAAAAAATATGACACTGACAATTTACAAATTGTTCATTTGTATCATTAATTGATCGATTACAGTATGCAGAGCTTTGCCTACTTTACACCTAAAGATGAACTCTCAGTGGCAAGCCTGT